>NC_088923.1:34657500-35000000 GCF_038396675.1 Hydra vulgaris
GCAATTAGCATTTTATTCGTTATTACTCAAGAGTGTTTGTGAATACCCTAAGGTATGTTTGGAATTACCCCACGCACGTAGGGTAATTCCAAACACCAAAGATTTTGTTTTTGCCCTAAAGTTTTTATCTTATAATAAGATATATAAAAATTTCTTTTGGAGGTTTGTGATTGAATTGTTAGACTAAACGATAAGCAACAAATATGGTTCATTTTGTAAAACTGGTGTTATTAATTCGCATTCCTGCTTAGGTGTTCGCTAATACCCCATTTTCCCTACATATATATAAGATCCTACATATATATAAGACCCATGACGCACTTTTAAACATAACTCAATAAAGTGCAAATATTTGGAGCTAAAACTTTGCATGTTTATTTTCTATACTACTAGTGAAGTGTTTATACAAAAGTTAGGGTTGAACCTGGTGGAAACTTTTTTAGATCCACTAAAAATATTAGTACCGAGTTCAAAAAAGGATATTTCTGTTTTAAAAGTATTTTATATATTTTAAGATATAAAATAACATTTAAAATAACCTGATTCCGTATGCATTTGCAATAGGAATGCCTCTTTTACTTACCTTTTTTTTTTACTTACACTTTTTATGAAAAAATAAATTACATAAATAATTTTGAACGTTTATGTAAATTTAGATTTCCGTATAAGAAATTAATTTTTTTTGAAACGACTTTATAATATAAGTTTTTTTTCTTTCAAAAGTAAGTTATGCAAATAAAGATTACATCAAAAAGCAATTTACTTTTACATGAAAAAAGCATCACATGAAAAATCTTTTTACTTTTATATGTAAAAGTTAATTACTTCTTAAATTTTCATTACATGATAAGTAATTCCTCAAGTTGTAATTTTCATTTACATATAAAAGTAACTAATTTAAAAAAAATCAAATTACCGTAATTGTAAAAAAAAAACATGCATATGAAAATGAATCACATAAAAGTACAGAAAAGTACGCCTTAAAAATACAGGTAGGTACGCCTTAAAAATACAGACACCTTAAAAACTACAAAGTCATAATTGATGATCTCCACAAGCACTGTTTGAGCTTAAGCGCAAAATATTCTTAGTTTTAAGACATTATATAAATACTCTCTATTTTCATTTTTAGAAAATAATATAATTAAATTTAAAAAAAAATTAAATTTAAACTAAAAAAACCACACTTTTTGGCATGGGTAAACACCAATTTGAAAATAAGTTTACAATTCCTCGGTTTATAGATATCTACATTGTTACTAGATTAAAAACATAAAAACTGTTTACAATATTCTTTTCAGTTTGACGGAATGAACTTTTTACTAACAGTAGAGATGCTTGTAGTTTTTAATCATGTATGTTCGTGACACGTATATTTTTTGTTTTGTCTATATCTTTTGGCTTTACCTTGTTTACTGTAAGAAAACCTGGTGTGTCTTCTAGATTTAAACTTTCCTTATAACTTTCTTTCATAATTTTCTGTGATTGCTTGAAAATAACTTTTCAATAGTTTGCCAATCTATATCGATGATGTGTTTTTGCTAATTTGAACAATAAATTTGGAATAACTGGATTTAACAAGACATTTGCTGATAAATGTGTGCAACTTTTCTTTGGTGTACTTGGAACAAGACTGGCTGAAGACTTTTGCTCCTTATTTTTAGCCATATAGTTTGCAGTCTATTAAAATTTATCTTGCTGCATATTATTTACATTTAAACCCTCTTTAGATATCCCAGCTCTCTATGCTGCATTATTTATGGTATCCTTTGAAGCTTATTTGTCCTAGGTTGCTCCTAAAATTGTCATGAAACCTTCTTGGTTTATTGTTTGGAATGTTGTAAAAATTTCATCTCTTTTTTTGTCACATTCACTATGCATGTTCTTATCAGGACTTTGATCTAATAGTTGAGTTACCCCAGTTGTTTCAGGAGGACTTATAAACAATTTAATTTTCTTTTTATGGAGGAAATATAAACATTGTAGTCAAATTTTGAACTGCATCCATCTACTAGCATTACAACAGGTCGCTGAATGTTCTCTTCTGACAAAGATATATCAAACTTTTTTGTGTAAGTACAATAAAGAATGATTATCCTTGCTTCCTTTTTCAGTATATGATATTACTAAATTTTTTATAATTTTGACAACTGTTTTTGGGGCCATATGACTAGTAGTACCTTTACCAGCAAAAATAACTTGTGAAACAATAATTTCACTGGAAATGTTAAGATTTAATTAAAATAAAAATGTAATATCAATAATAGTTTTTATAAAACTTAAATCTGTCCACCATGGTGATAAAAACATAATTCATTAACACTAATATAGTTAACTAACACTTCCACAGTGATAAAAACGTATGGACTATTTTTTTTAAATAAATGCAAGTTACTGCATATCACATTTAGTTAGTTCATCAGCCAATGAATCTAAAAGATAGATTCAGAATGTTTTCATTAGTGCAATGCAGGCAAGGGTTAATCTAACACATTTATCTATTTATTGTATTATAGAGCATAAATTATATTATCTATTAATTATAGAGTATAAATAAAGCAAATAAAGTAGAAAAAAAAACATAAATTGTTCCAGTAATAATGAGACAATATTCATTATATTCTTACCTATATGTGACTCTGCTATCCTTCTTGTACAGTTCAATGCCCTGTTAATTGGTACATTTCCTTGTCTTTTAAGAACTAAGTCGCGGTGCTCTGCTTCCCATCTTGCCAAAACGACTGACCAAGCCTATAATAAATTTTAAAAGTTGTGTTTAGAATACGTTTTAATAGGAATTATATGGAATAGTGTTAAAAACAAATAACTAGTGTACAATATTTTATAAATAAATTTTTTTCATTATAATTTACTTTGTAAATAAACAAAAACACTCTATTTACTTTCCTGTCTTTACCACATGTTTTGCATTATCAGATAATTTGGCAAATTTGCGACTACCTTGGTTTTTGGTGTTGCAATAGTCTCTAATTTTTAAATTATCAATAACTATATTAGTGACTTGCTATCTTGATACTCCTTGATAACATCGGTTTTTATTTTTAATGAATTCTACAATAAGTTTTCTTACCCTGGTGTCACCCGTAGATGCTGCTTTTTGATATTAGCAGTTTTTCCATCTAATCTCCAATCAATGGTGCCTCGATCATTGATAAAAGTAAACATACCAGTTTGCAAAGTAGCATAGCCTCTTTTGTTGAGCTCTTTGCACCAAGACACAGCCTGTTGAATCTGAAGTTCTTTTTTATTTATTTTTTTCCCCTTGACTTTTGCTTCTGCCTTTGAATTTGGTTTTCCAACAAAAACAACAAAAGGCTTTCCTCTCTTATAGTAAGTTTTGGTTTCACCATTGCAAAATTACTTATAATACTTTTATCAATAAAATATATATGGTATATAACAATTGTGTGCATAAAAACACATTAGTAATACCTCTGCTAAATAAAAGTGTAATATCTGAGTGCCTTATATGTTAAATTAACAAGAAATTTTATGTAATAGAGGTCTCCTTAAATACATCATATTAGAGTTCACTATAGAAGTTGTAGTTTGTAAGGGTTTATTTTTTAGTTCATAAGGGTTTTTTGGGTTGTTCCTGTCTTTTCATTTATAATAAGTTTACAATAATGCGTTTACAAATACTATGGCCCAAAAACAAACTTTTAACGAAATTTTGAGTGAATCTGATGAACGACTCTAAAATTATTAGCCAAAAACATCCTTGCGGTTTTTAAGGGGTAACAACCAAAAAAAGCAATTTTTCTTTGAATCACAACACTTTACTAAAAAACGTAGATCGAAAAATATGGCTAGGGAAGAAAATTATATTAATGTGTTTTTAAGTATCAGCACTTAGGAAGTTTCCTATAATTAGTTATAAGGTACCATTTTTTTTTTTTCGTAGTATTTAAGGCGTACCTACCTGTAGTTTGCTATTAAATGTAAATCTTATTTACAAATAAAATTATATTTTATAAGTATGCATTTTTTATTTACAAAAGCAATAAAAAAAATTTTTAAAAACAAATTATATAATATAAAATTTAAATTACATAAGCTTACATTTTAAATAATTTGTAAAGTAAATTAAAAGTAATCTATATAAAATAATTAAGTAAATTTACTTATACTCTGCAATAACTTTGAGAGGATCTTGTACAACAGTAATGCAAAAAAGTAAAACTTTAAATAACATTTAGTGTGCGGCAACATATGATCTGCGCGGTATTTAAAAATACAAATAATAGGTTTCTGCCTATGATTATATATATATATATATATATATATATATATATATATATATATATATATATATATATATATATATATATATATATATATATATATATATATTTATATATATATATATATATATATATATTTATTTATTTAAATATATATATATATATAAATATATATATATACATAAATATATATATATAAATATATATATATATATATATATATATATATATATATATATATATATATATATATATATATATATATATATATATATGCAAAAAATGAAAATGGCGGACGTGTTTTATTAACGGTAAAAGATTAAAAAGAAAGAAAACTCAACTTAAAAATAAAAAAAAAATAACATTTTGATATAAATATAATTATTTAAATAACGGTTTTATAAATATATTTAAAGAACATACAAACAAATAAAAAGAGGAAAGAAAAAAATAAAGAAAAAAAGAAAAAATAGTGTAAGAAAAGAAAACGAGAAAGAATTAAAAAAAAAAATTTGAAAGAGTAAACAAAAAAATAAAGTAAATAAAAAAGAAAGACTTATAAAGAAAAAAAAAGTTACCAAGTTAAGAAGAAATAAAAGAAGAAAAAGTAAAAGAACAGCTAGAAGGTTGTTTTTATACTTTTAGACATTTTTCTTTACGATTTAAATTGTGATCATTTGTTTGTCTGTTTATTTATTTTAATTCATACTAATTTTATTGTTATTTATTTTTCTCATTATCTTATTATTCATAGTTAATTGTATTCATTTTATTTAAAATTTATTACTAATAGATATTTTTTGCCATTATTATTAAATATTTATAATTATATATTTTTATAACTATTACTACATATTTGTTATTATATATTTATTTATTTATTACTGTTTAGATTTATTAGGATAATATCATTATAAATATTGCCTAATATTGATTTATATTATTTTAGTTTAAATTTTATTATTTTATCATTGTGTCTTTAAAATAAAACAATATTATAATTTATTGTTTATTCATTGAAGGATAATCTACTATTATATTATTAACCACTATATTATTTAATCGTTGATTATGTATCTATATATATATATATATATATATATATATATATATATATATATATATATATATATATATATATATATATATATATATATATATATATATATATATATATATAATCTATGTTAGTTAGTTGAATGTTGTTATATGTTATTTACCTATTTGTTATTATACCTAGTATTTTATTATTTATTGTTAATAAGTTATCGCTAAATATATAACTTTATTAAATTATTATAAACATTATTTATTATAACAATATATAATTTTATTAAATTTTTATAAACATTATTTATTATAGCATTAGCTTTGGCTTTTTTCTTATTAAAACATTTATTTAAATTGGCTTCTCGAAATTTGTCAATATAATAGCAATATTTATTAATACTTAATTGACTTTATCTTATTATCTTAATTGTTTAGCCTAATATTTAGTTTAGCATTTAATTCTTTATATAGTTAGATTTATATCTTATGCATAACAATACATTAACTTTAACACTTTACTCATTCAATAAACTCTATCATGGAAAGTTTTCCTTGCATTGTATGTTACAAAAATGTTGCTAAAAATTACAAATTTATTCAGTGTGACAAATGTAATTACTGGGTACACATCAAAAGCAATAACATTAGTAGCATACAGTATTCTGATATAATTTCTGATCCACAGACCTGGTTATGTATTGTTTGTGATCCTCAAGGTAGTTCAATTAAAACACTTAATTTAAATATTCCAACTAATTCCCCGAACCTCAATTATTTGTTTAAATGTCTAAACAAAGTAAACAATTGTGTCTTAGATTGTAAGTACTACAATGTTGATGATTTTCAATGCGTGAGATCTAAACTTAAAACCATTAAATTTCTTACACTTAAATATTTTCTCACTTTCTTTTCATATCGATCAGTTAAAATCTTTAATTAGTTCCTTAAAATTTCCTTCCATGTTATGGCTGTGTCTAAGACAAGACTAAAACAACATGTATCACCCATAAGTAATGTAAAAATTGAAAATTATGTGATAGAACATACACCAACTAAGTCCAGTAGTGGCGGTGCCCATTTAAAATAAGTAAAAAAAAACTTTTATTCAAACTTCTTTCAAACGATTTACATAACATGAAAAGTACATGAAAATTTGAGAAATAATAAATATTAGCAACAGTTTCACACAAAAGCAGTCTATTAAACTTATGATCATTAACAACTTAATTTTCGATAATAAAACTCTTGTTAATTCATTTAATGATTATTTTTTAAATATACCAGTGAATATTTCCGAAAAAATTGAACCTTCAATTAATAAATTTAACGATTTTCTTAAAATACCAAACTTCAACTCATTTTTTCCTTCACCTGTAACAAAAGAAGAAATTGAAACAATTATTTCCGCGATGAATGATAGAAAAAGCATTGGCACAAATAGTCTTCCGACTTCAATTCTTAAACTATCTTCAAAAATTATATCTGAACCAATCTCCAAAATGGTTAATAACTCATTTAAAAAAGGAATTTTTCGTGACGTTTTAAAGATTTGCTAACATTATTTCAATTCACAAAAATGGGTCAAAGTTTAAACTATCTAAGTTTAAACCATCTAATTGAATTGAACCATCTAATTACAGACCCATTTCTTTATTATCCAACATCGAAAAAATATTTGAAAAAACTATGCATAAAAGGCTGTACAATTTTTTTGATACCTTTAATTGCTCTCATAAATTACAATACGGATTTAGACGTAACCAATCTACTACACATGCACTAATTGATTTTACAGAAACTTTAAGAAATGTCCTTGATAAAAATAAGTTTGTTTGTGGTGTTTTCCTCGACCAGCAAAAAGAATTCGACACTGTAATGACAATGTTCTTCTTGCCAAATTATAATACTGTGGTGTACGTGGAATTCCACTTTAAATGATTTAAATCCTACCTAAATAATAGATTTCAATACGTTAAAGTTAAGGAAACATCTTTATTTACAAAAACTATAATTTTGGGATTCCTCAAGGGTCAATATTGGGGCCTCTGGTTTTCCTTGTACGAACCATTAACGAACTAAACACCTGCATTAATGATGTTTTAACATACCATTTTGCCAATAACACTAACCTGATAGTTGATGACGTTGACACTAACCTGTTAATCTATGAAGATTCGCTTGAAAAATCCAGTTAAAAACAAATCAGGCCATATTTTCTGTTATTAATTGACTAAAAGCAAATAAAATTTCACTAAACGCTTCAAAAATTAAAATAGTTGTCTTTAAAATAAAAAAACAAGGAACAATGCACTTTTAACATTAATGGAAAAAGATTAAATTTGTCAAAAACTGTGAAGCACCTTATAGTTTGGCTGGATGAGAGTCTTTCTTTTAAGTACCATTAAACTTACTTACAGACTAAGCTAAGTTGATCAGTTGGAATGTTAGGCAAGATCAGATATTTCGTAAATTTTGAAACACTTATTAGTATTTATTATGCCATATTTGAATCGCACCTTAGGTATGCGTGTCAGATTTGGGGTAAAAAAAAAGTCCCTAAAACCAACTAGTTTTACTTCATTACAAAGCGCTTAAAATTATTCCCTTTCAAAATTTCCTGTTTGAAAATGTTTCTCTGCTGTATAAATTATCAAAAATTCTTAGGGTGAACTTCAATATTACTTTTTAAAATTGTTTATTTGTATGGAATTATCTTCATGATAAACTTCCGATATCCTTCAAGAACTTTTTCCTTCAAATATGTAACAAACATTCTTACTTCCGAAGATCCTCCTCATGCAACAATATATTTGTAGAACATAATAGGGCAATAAAACTTCTCAGTGAACCATTTAAACATCAGTGCACCAATGCTTGGAACAACCTCCCTCATTCTTTTAAAACTGAAAACTCAATTTCTCAATGTATTTTTCTGAATAAATTAAAAAAACATTATTTAAATAGCTACTAGATTAATAACATCATAAAAAACAATATATCACTATCAATATGTCTTATTAAAAATACTCTCTCTTGTATATTTTATTTATTTTATACTTTTTTTTTTTTTTAAGAATCTTTACATTTATGTAAAGCTTTTTTTGTCGTCCTTGTACAATAATTGAATGTGTGTGTGCGTATGCATGTGTTGGTATATGTATGGGTATGTGTATAAATGTGTGTGCATATGTGCATATATGTGTGTTAATATGCGTGTATGTGTATGTATATGTTTGTATGTGTGTATATATATGTACGTATATATATATATATATACACACATCCATACATTCAATTAGAAAACTTGACTGCTGTGATTTAATTTTCCCTAGGTGATAGTCGTACCTTGTATTTGAACGCAGATTAGATTTTTCAAGAAATATATCAAGAAATTATCAGAAAATACGCTCGGTAGAAGATTGTTTTTATACTTATACATAAAAATTAATATCTGCAATATGTTAAGTTTCTCAATATCTAGAATCATCATGCTTTTCATCACTGGGGCTGGGTTTACTAACCTATTTAAATAATTAATTGCTTTGCATGCATGGTTTTGCAGACTTTGCAATTTTAGCAATTTGGTTTTATGGGTGCTGGCCCATACAATATTTGCGTACAAAAGCTGACTATGTACAAGACTAAAGTAAAGCATATTACGTGATTTACTATCGAGAAAAGGTCTTGACTTATACAAAACATCTATTGCAGAGGACACCTTTGTTTCAAGAAAACCAATATGGTTTCTCCATGACAAATTTTCTTCAAAAAGTACTCCAAATATTTTGTGTATTTTTCACGTTTAATTTTATTTTTATTAATAAACATTAAGGCAGGTTTAACGGAAGATTAATTGATTGTTTTTTTTATAAAAAAGAGTAAAGCTAGTTGTTTCACAGTTTAGGAATAATTTATTTGCTATAAACCAGAGATTAAAATTTCTGAGTTCAATATTCATAGTTTCAAGCAAAGTCATTGCATCAGGATGATTAAAAAATAAATTTGTATTGTCAGCATACATAAATGTAGATATTTTTTAGAAAGCTTTGTGCATATCTTCAATATATATTAATATATATATGTTAATATAGCTTTTTTTTAGCTTGGAAAGTAAAATACTGTGATCAACTGAATCAAAGACCTTGGAAAGATCAATAAAAACTCCTACAACTAACGTTATGATTTTCAGAGTTATTATTATTTTATTCTTATGTTATTGTTCATTATTATTTGGTGTTTACGCATCATTAGTAATTATACAATTTGTAAACATCCTTGAATTGTAAAACCATGTAATTCAGAATATATTGATATTGATAAAAAAAAAAGCCCTCTCTAGTTCCATTTTATGTTAGTTTTGGCTTTAAAAACCATACTTTGAGTCAAACCGTCTCAAAAATATTCAATTCCTGGCCAACCACTTGAAAGGTCTAGAATTCAGACAAAGCTGAATCATGGCAGTGAGCAGAAGGTGCATACACTCAAGGGAGACTCAGAAAGGGTAGACTATTTGAAAGGCATAATAGGCATAATTGTTACTTCTTTTTACAGGTTTTTTGTTTAACATTTTTTATTATTTAAAAACTAAGGATAGAAAGTTTAAACCAGTCCCGAATTATGGGGGTTACAACCCCGGGACTGGCTGACTCTATAATCCATTTTTGTAAGGTTTTTTTGCCACTTTAATAAGAAAAATGCCCACCTGTTCAAAAATATCCACTGATCTTGCAAGTCTTAACCTGCAACTGGTTTTAAGAACGACGGTATTTTATATGGCCATGAAAATTTAGAGCTATTTATGTGAATATCTTTATCTGCGTATGATACATGATACATCATACTACGGTCTCTAGGTAAATACTTAAAGGGTTTTTTTTTTTGTTATTCTTAGTAAAAGTTATTGCTCCAGAGAAACAGAAATTGGGCACCTGGGCCACGTATACCTTCTGGCAAAAAATATTTTGCTACGCCACTATCTAATAAACTATCTAATAACCCATAGCTGTAGCAAAGCAACGATTTATAGTCAGATTAAGAAATAAAATTTGCGGTGATTAGAGCCCGGAAAAAAAGCTGTATTTAAGTCGACAGGTTTTAAAAATCAAAAAAAAAAATTTCAAAGTTACAATTACATAAAGTTTACAACATAACCAAATGAGGTAGTTGTTTCAATCTTTTCCTAAACATTCTATTGTAATATAAACAAGAACATACTTAAGCTTGGCACTTATGTGTGTTTCATTTACTAAAAGTATATTTATTTACTAAAATCATTGATTTTTAATAATTACATTAATATTCTCAACCTCAAAATTTAAGCAAGTAGACATCATTATATTATTGGTTATCCATAAAGTCTTTAAATGAGTTTAATATGGTTTTTTAACAACACATTAAAAGACCTCATTTTTACATAACTATATAATAATACTATTAGTAGGAGAGGGTACATGAGGACTTTTTTCAAGTTATTTATACTGAACGAGCATTTTCTGAGGTCAAATTCCATGCTGAACTCGAACCCACCAAACATTTTGCTGTTTGATGTTGGATCGCGTTCATTTTTCAAAATCGCCGCTACAATGATAACTCCTTTTTTAGGCCCCTATATCTAGATCCACATTAGACCTTGTGATATGTTCTTTTCTATGGTTTTCCGGTTCAAGGAATTTGAATCTCAATGTATACTTAGCGTATTAGCAACGGTTTATTTTATATGCGAATAAAATGCTACAATTTACAATTCTAAAACATTCCAAAAGTTAAGAGGTTGATATGTGACTAAAAACGCAGTAGTTCAAAGGCGAAATGAATAAGCCACAGTTTGTTCTTATAAATTCATCACGAACCAAATATATTATTAAGTATTTATTCAGCAGTTAAAGCACTTTTCAGTAATTAGTCAATTTTGTCAACAAGATCACTCACAGGCTTGAGAAAGTTTATGATTCTCTATTCGTCAAGAGTGAATTTCTGCATTTTGATATGTCCCTTGTTCAATTTCACACGTCCTTTCTGTCGGATATCAGGAGCTACAGTGAGACGCAAAGAATATATTTTGCTGATGAGCTAACTTTCAGATAATGAGTCTAATATTTCAATATCAGATTGTGTCACAAAGTATGGAGGATCATACTTTTTACAATTTTCCAGTACTTTAAAAGTTTTTGAATTTTTCAGCTTTTTCAGATCTTCTTTTTTCACAATAGATAGTCTTCGGGGAGCCTGACCGGTTGCTATAAAGTCTTTTTCTAGTTTTCTGGTCTGCTTCACTTCATCAGGCGTCTTTACTTATTTCCATTTCTTTCTCTTGTCTCCACATGCGAGCTCGGTAAAGGATGAATCTCTGAGTAGACCATTTTTCATCACTATATTTTTTCTGGATAACGTAGTGACGGTTGTGGAGCCACCATTTTTGACTCTATTATAAAATTTTGCAAATTCACACCCTAGGTTGGTGAGAGGTGCCAGTTTTAACATTTTGCAAGCGATATCCAAATTTTAAAAGAAGTCCATTTCAGATAAGTGTCTATTGAGCGTTTCTAAAACTTTTTCAAGAATAGCCCTGATGAGAAGGTCTTTACCAGCGGTTGATTGACTTTCCTCGGCTTTCAGGTTTCTGAGTTCAGTAACTTTGGTTTCAAAAGATCTTTGCACATCATCCCAAGAAAGTTCATCATCCGGCATAACTGAAACCAATCATTTTAAATGTACGATGATACTGCTAGGACTAACTTATTAGAATTTATGTCAACCACATCGCTGAAAAACTGCACTATCAGCTTTCTCTGTTTTATGAACTATTTGGAAATATTCGCGATTCTTCCGAATGGGTGTGAAATAAATCCACAGAACCTACAAAGCTCATTCTTAACATTCAGCCATTGTTTGTACTCGTTGTAGAGAGAGACAGAATGGCTTGGCGATAAAAAGCTTAGAAAGGTCCTGGGAGAACTAAACGCTTTTTCGCCTGCCGATAGATGCAGCAACTTATGAATGTTGATTTTGTCAGTTTTTGTGCAGTTTGGTGGTCATCAAGCCGTTTTGTTTTTTTCTCAGCTAATGAAACTCTTACGCGTGTTGGGACATGCTTTCGTTGAACTCATTTACCTCTGCAAATCATTCGTCCAATTATTACAACTTTATTTCTTTATTGTTTGCGGAATTTGACAAATCTCTGATAGTCAGTGCAAACTTTTTTTGCAACATTATTGACATGTAAACTTTCTTCGCAATCCAATCTTCGATGAATTCGGCTGCTACAATTTTACTAGCAGCCTCTTGAGACAGAGTCATCTGACTGGTTTTGTGGTGCACAGATAAAATATTTGACCCGACATGTGTGCTCCAGTCTGGAGTTTAGGCTGAGCGATGAATTTTTCCTGTTCGCTGTAAACTTCATAGAAGAGGCATTTCACGACATGATTGCTTCTTTTATTTACTGTGTTTGTTGAATCCATTGTAGCGTATATTTTCAATACGATGGATTTTGGAGCATTAGCAATTGTTTAATACTAGTGGGGACATGACGAATGTCATGTGTACCGTATGTGCCAACGTGACTTGCCGCACGGCAAGTCACGTAGGCACACACAATACACATGTACCGTATGTGCCTTTGTGGGAAAAAAAACTGATTGAATATTTTTAATGTTCCAAGTTTTTTTCTTTTTATTATTAGATCTTCATAGTTGTTTATATTTAATATTTTTACTTTTATATTTTTGTTTTTTGTTTTATTTTGTGCCCATGCATTTCAAAGACATGTTTTCATTGAATTTTAAAACTGTATGCAAGAGATCTTGATTTTATTCTGAATTTTGTTTTTGTATACTTGTATTGTATTATTATTAAATACTTTTATGTAGGATAAATTTTTTACTTGGTTAGGTAACCTACATATTATTAACTTATTACTAAGTTATTATTAATTTGATAAACATTTCTATTATTGAGTTTTATTATTGATTACAACAGTTTTATTATTGAAAGACTTCCAGGAATCCAAAAGACTGGTACTACTGTGTAAAAAAAGTATAAACAGCTACAAAAAAGTATTTCAGGGATTATAATCAGTATATTTAAACAGACTGTTTGAATAATACTGTTTTGATGTTTGAGTTAAGGTTGTTTAACTAAAGTCATGATTCAGCAAGTATTGTGAATTTCAAAATAGGTATCACAGATGTAATGACTTGCAGAATTGATAGTGCAAGCGTTGTGGCTTGCAAAGCTGCTCAGTTGTATGGCTTTTTGTTAAAAAACTTGTACTAGCAAATATCAAAAAGAATGTACAAGCAACAAATATTTTGATTTCATTTCATTTCTGAAAATACTTTTGCATTTTGATCTCAATTTTAGAAACTATTTTCATAATGGTTAATATACTTTTTTAGACTTGGATTTTATTTATATCATTTCAAAATATTTGCATATAACCTTTATAAAAAATATAGCATATTCAAAATATAAAAGTAATTTGTTTCTATTAGTTTTGATAAACACTACCTGTTATAAAAATACCAATAAGATGACACCTTTCCTAATGTTATGCTTTTTATTTATTAAGTTAAGTTTAGATTAAGTTATTTTATTGGTTTAAGATTAGTTTAAGCTTAGCTATTTAATCCACAACATATCTAAAGCAAGGCTGCTCAACAAGCTATGCATATTACAGTGTGTGTAGATTTATGAAATAGAATCTACAAATTGAATAAAAATAGAACAGTTATGAAAAGTGTAAGGACAGTGTAAGTTTTTTTATTTTGTTTTTTAGGTATTGGCATGCTGTACTTGATTACTTACCTTCCTGCACCTAGGTTAAAAGAACCTTCAACAACAAACCAATTTAAAATATATTGTAGCATGTTCTAAAAAGAATTTTCCTTTTATTTTATTTACTAATTAGATTACTTTTCATAATTTCTTTAAATTATTTTTCAAGCTTGTTTTATGTTGTTTTTTTACAAAGTTTTAGCTTAAAAAATTATTTTACATATTTTTAGTTTTTTAAATAATTTTTTTTCGGGAGTATAATTATAATTGGAGTGTGCATTTTTTGTAATATTTTTTCTGAAAATTTCAATTTGATGTTTTATCAATGTGAGAGTATAATCTCAAGATATATTAAAAAACGGTGCGATGAGGTATATAGACCTATGATCCATACGCTTTGTTTTATTATAAACCAAATTCAAGTTTAGCGCAAAATGTCTGTACTAATAGAAACCACTCGCAGAAAACTTTTGATATTGACGGGTCTATTAAAATTTTATAGTTATTTTCACATGGTTTCCACTTACTATGGCTGAAAGTGTATAAACGCGCGTTAACTGGCAATTGGGAGATTTTTGAACAAAAAAAAATACCGTGATAGCGTAAAAAACGAGAAAAATAACATGTTTCACCAGCTTTGAAAAATGGCGATTTTTGCGGCTGTTTTGAAAAAATGGCCGCGATCAGACATAAGGAGTGTAAATAGGCCAAAATGTCCTTGATAATCGTGTTCTGCGCATCAAATCGCCTGATGATTCATTCGTTCCAAATAAATTTTGTCATGTACCCTACCTATTATTAGTTAAAGATCCTGTTGATTAAGTTATTCTAATCGGTTTGGTGATAAAAGGATTTGCCACATTTGCAAATTTTAAAAATTTTATATTGCTTTTGACGTGTATAATACCACGCAATACCACTCGTATTTAAATCAATTTGAAATTAAATCTTGTATTTTGTTTAATTTATATTTTCATGGATAATATTTTTTATAACTATTATATTATATTAAAAAAATAAAATCATTTAAACTTTCTGTTATTAATGCAATATTTCTCCTGTTTTAGTATGTTATTTTAGAAAAAAATATTTATTTTTCGAAAATAATAAATTTTAGAAAAAGAGATATTTTTCAGGTATATTTCCAAAAGTTACGAAACTGTAATTTTGAACTGAAATAAACTTATTAAACTCAAACTTCAGAAAAACACATGATCATCAAATTTTAATGACAAGTTTTAGGTGGAGATATTATTTACGAATTATTAGGGGCTTGACGATAACATTACTTTTGTCTTCTTCTTGGCCCTGCCATTTGTAAATTTACTATAGAAAGTAATTATTTGTAACGGCAAATTTAGAAAAAAAAATTATAAAAATTGAAAATCAGCCACTGCATTAAAGTCTTTATGCAATAAAAAAAGCAACAACCCATGACCAAATTAATTAAAAAAAAAAAAAATAGTTTGACGATATTGTTTGAAAAATACGAATGATCTTATTGACTAAAGTCACTTTATAAAAACTTAATTTTCTCTGTTAATCTTCGACAAATTTTAAGTTCGCGTCATTTGATTACTTATTCACGAAAAAAGAGTTGAATTAACTTTCGCTCCGAACTTTTGAATGAGGAACAGAATTTGATTGTCAGGCGAACTTATAACTTATAAGTTAAAGATAATATTTTTAAATCCCCTAAATCATTGTTCAAAGTTTGTATGGTCATATTCTTTGAACACTAAGAGATTGCGTGACTTTAGAGACTTGTTGATGAACTTAAATTTAGTTTAAAATGTTTAAAAAAATGTTATGAACTCGTTGCTCTCACGCTAATAGCATGAAAAGGATGTAAACATTTTAAGGATTTGTTGTTAACAGAATCCGATTATTGCGATATTTTTGTAAAGTTTTTTATTTTATATAAACGTGAACGCACAAATGTTTGGAGTTTGCTCCGTGTCGTTACATAAAGTTAAACTCTCAAAAAAAAAAAAAAAAAAAAAAAAAACGATTGCTACGGGCCTGATTTTAAATAAGTGATGGGAATCTAGTTGTTTAAATATGGTGATTGGCATTTTTGTAAGTTTTTTTACTTTTACTTTTTAAAAATTTAGAGTCAAAAAATAACGAAAATATACTAAAAAAAAAAGAACTTGATGCTATTTCATCATTTAGAACTTTAAATTATTTTTATAAATTTAAATTAAAAAGTGTTTTTTTTGAACCGCCCTACTAAATTCGCTAAAAATTAAACAAAGCAGCTGTTGTGGTTGTGAAAAGTTATCCATTTTTTCAAAGTTAATTACTTTTTTTCTTTTTTTAACTTTAATTTTTTTTTTCTTTTTTTTTTTTTTAAGTTAATCTTGGTTGTTATTTACATCAGTTATTTAAAAGTTTGAAAGTTTAATTTTTAATTTGTTTAAAAAAACTCTGGTTTATTGTTCTTGCTTAGGAAATGGCTCTGCATTTGTTCTTGCTTAGGAAATGGCGCTGCATTTTGCATTATTATTTTAGTTTTGTATTTTGGTATCTTTTATTTAGCGTGGGCGTTGTTAAAAAAACAATCTAACCAAAATAAAAGTTGTTTCTGAAAGTGACTAACTGGAATAATTATTGTCTGGAATAGACTATTGAAATTAGTTCATTTCAGACAACATTTTTATGAATAGCTATTAATAAATAAATAAAAATTTATTAATATTCATTTTGGTTCTAGCGGTTGTTAACAACGACCACGCTGAATAAGAGAAGCGAAAAGCAGCAGCATAACTACAAATATGTCCAGCTCCTTTACGGTAAACTTTTAAAAGGGTCAATAACCTATTTCCTCTCGACAAAAAAAATAATACTAAAGTGAGTAAATAAAAATATCTTTTAAAAGCTATTTTATAAACAGTCTTTCTTTCTGAAAACTTACAAACCCAAAATAGTTAGGGTACGGCCCAGAAAACTAATTTAACTTGTATGTTCATCGGGACTACACAAATGCTGTCAGAGTTCTAACAAGTCTGAAAGATATAGTAAGATCAAAAAAAAAAGTGAAGTTCTCCGGTTGGCTCTAAAAACAAATTTAACATGTACGTTTATCAGATTTACACAAATGCTGAAAGTTTCAGAGCTCTAGCTTGTCTGGAAGGTAGTGAAAAATCAATCGCAAGGTTGCGGGACGACTGATAACCGATAAACAACTCGTGAAGTCAAACTAACGTTTGAAAATAAATTACAAATTTATTCTAAAGCACTATTTTAATTGAATAAAATTTTATTTCTCTAATCTTCCTCGTGTGGGTTGAACACCAACGCAACAAAAAGAATATTATTATGGTGCCCACAAACTATTGTATAAGATTATATCGGCTTTCTTTACCATCTTTTTTCAAATAAATTATGTGATTAAATGCAATAAAAGATTATACTTGATAATCACTCCTTTTATCATATAGGTTATATCAGATAGTTTAAATGACTAATAATTTTTGAAAACTGTTTTAGCAGTCGATGTTCTTGAGGATACAAAAATGTTATAAAAAGCGCGCTCTAACGAACAGTGAATTATTCAAGGTTTGCATCCATAGGTAGGATTCAGTAGGTTAGCAAGAAATCTCGACCCCCTTCCTATCTCTTGCCTTAGTTTCATTATGGCCACTAACCTATTTCTGCGCAACAACAAAAAAAAGAAATAAAAAATCTATGATTATTTAGCAGCCTATTAGCACAGTGGCTCTCATATAGTAGTGAGTCGTCTCTACTTTACTGATATACCCGCATTTTGAATATATTTGCCCCTAATTTTAATAGAATCACTACTTATGATATACATGAAAAGAAAGTCTTTCACAATGTCCCACCACATACACAGCCCACATACATCAGAGTATTACCTAAAGTACTGAGAAGTGCCCACAAACAGGCAATGGATTCAAATACGCTACCTATTTCAAAATTTATATTAAATCAACATAAAGTGACTGTTCTTTTAGAAATAATGTAATATAACATTTTACTTACTTACAAAGTAAAGTATAAAATTTCAAAGACAAAGTTTACTTTAATTTGGAAATATAAGTAACAACTTTTTTCAAATTACTTTTATGTAAGTTGTTTTTACTAATTAGTTACTTTTACACGTAAAAGTAATTTGGTTTTATGATGTAGTTTTATTTTACTTTCTAAAGTAAGTGTTACATTTTTTAAATATTATATTTACGTAAGTTTACTTCATAAATAACTTTTCTTACATATAAAAACAAACTACATTTCGATGTAAACTTTTTCATAACTATAACCAAAATTACTTTTCAAAGTAAGTTACTTAACACGACTTAAAATTAAAACTTTTGATGGTAAGTCGTGTAAACTAGTAATGGTAAGTGTAATGGTAAGTCGTGTTAAGGGTTCTTTGTATCCGCAAATATTCGCTGATAGATTGTGCGCACACATTCGCATAATTATGCGCATACTTATCCGCATAACTTTTTTTCAATTTTAAATCATTATAAACCGTTAAATTGTTTTGGCTAGACAGACGGACAAAAAAACGAATTTTAATTCTAGTTTTCATGAAACTTTTAACTAATGTGCTTTTGGAACAAAAAGTTCATCAGTTATATTAATGGAATTAAAAGTTAACAACTTTTAATTCCTCTACTAAATATCTTTAATTAACCCATTTTTATAATTAACAACTTTATGTTATTTTTTATAAAAGTGCTTTAATTAAAGAGATAAGTAAAGCAATAAAAAAACTGAAAATTTTATAGGTTAAATAGACGCTTTTTTCTCAAACAGAAAGAAGATGGAAAATTTTACAATAAAGAGACATTTGCAAAATCAGTAAAAAGAGAAATTAAGTAAGTACAGCAAAAGTACAAAAACGTTAAGAAAAAAAAAACAGTAAAGAGAAATGGAACTTGCATTGCCTGCAAAAAGACAGTTTAATGGGCAAAAGATCGCGTCACAGCCCATAAATAAAGATCATGTCCAAACTCTAAGATGAGAAACGAGTGTTTGCAAAACGAAAAGCCAAGTCATCAATCAACTTCAACAACAACATCATAATCTCAGCTGAAACATACAAAGTAGTCGACAATGTGATGAATACTAAAGAATCAAAAAAAGAAGTTGATGTGAAATTAGCAACTTTCTTTTTCCGAACTGGAATATATTTTTATCTCGTTGAATCTGAAGCTTTCTAGGATTTGATCAAAGCACTTAATCCATTGTATGCATCATCAATACCGTGCACGAAAATGCTGTCAGATTCACTTCTTGTTAAAAATTTCCACACATCTTGACGTGTTGCTGTGCAGTACACGGTATGAATCTTCACAAATGAGATTTTGAGTACTGCTAAAAGCTCAACGATCATCAAAGAAGATGAGAAAGTTATCAAGTTTGTGAAAAATCATTGTTAAAGCAAAGTTTGACGAAAAGAGAATCACGGCTAATATTCCTCGTTCACTCACCATGCCTATTTCGACTTGATGGCTTGGTCAATTTAATTCAAGAGCAACCTTTGTATGGCAAAGTATGTTTTGATTCAACTTGCGGGTGAGGAAAATGCATCTTTGGAAGAAATTGGTCCAAAAAGAAATTCGGTCGCTGTTTTGACGCTAACTAAATCAAATGCATTCTGGGATAGTTTGGTAAAACTCGTGAAGATATTGAATATCCTTCTAACACCATTGGAAGACTTAAAATGATGATGCCCCATTATCTTTGGTGTAAAATTATTTTGGTGGAATGTACAAGAAATTCGCAAATAAGGAAAATATTCAGAAAATGGTTATTAAGCGCTTTAAATTCCTTATCATTTCAAATATGTGATTTGGCTATATGCTGACACCGAAGTATGCTGCAGTAGGATTCTATTTTGGTGAGGATAAGACTGGTATAATGAGTTCAATTTCAGAAGTAGCCCCCAAAACAAATTCAACAATTGATGAGACAGTTGAAAGTGAAATGATGAATTTGTTGGAAAAATGACAACACTGACAGAAAAACGAAAAGAGATAATTTTCAAAATGAGTGCAAAGAATCATTGAAACATTGCTGGCCGTCAGAAATATCCAGCAGTCTTTGAAGTTGCAAAATCTATTGTTGAAATGATTTAATCTTCAGCATTAGAAGATAAAACTTGGTTGATATTTACGACTTATTCATTCACTATTGAGAAATCGCTTGTTAAACAAATGCGTAAAAAAATTAGTTTTCAAATTAATTTAACTAGGGTTCAAAACAAATGCGATATGCGTATAAGTTCCGAACTCTGATTAAAACTAAGTTACATTTGAAAGTAAAAGTAAAAGTGCAAACTACTTTTACTTATAAAAATAAGTTATTCGAGTAACAGTTACTCATTTAGAAAGCTAAACTTAAGTTTTGCTTTTGATTTAACCTTAATTAAGCTGGTACATCTATAAATGATCTTCATTTTTTCGATTTTTTACAAGCATACTTTTATATATCCCAGTGGGCTTGCGTCGTTCGGGGGACGTCCGTTGAACGTCTTAAGGACGTCTGGACGTCCTCCAGACAACGCGTGCCCACTGGGATATATGAATCAACGTTAATACAATGTATAGAACCCAAGGTTGAGACTGCAAAATGTCTTAAATAAAATCTTTTGTAAATATTAAAATAACAAGCCACAAGCAAAACAAACATTATTAATGTCTTTAAATTTGATTGATTGGACAGTGTTGAAATCAACACGCTTATACCTTTCGCTAATTTTAACTTTTACCAAGACCTTTTTGTCGTGAAAAAAACATTACTGAAAAACATTACTGAAACTTTAAGTCGTAGTGGGCGTAGAGGTTTTCACTGCAATTTGTTTCTTAAATGACCGGTCTGCCTACATTCCTCTATTCTATTTTTCTAACTCGCTTACTCCTGACTTTTGATTTAATATTTTCTGTTCTTCCCAATATCTCTTTTCTCAGCCTTGTATCATCGTCAGAGTATTTCAAAAGAAGAATGCTTGCATGTATGCTAGGCTTGTGTAATAAGGTGACAATAATGAAATTATCGCTTCTTGGCCTAATGGCTAAAATCAAGTGTAGTATTTATTCTTATTTTGGCTCCGGACCACCTTTCACTTGGTTACGTTGTAGTTAGAAAGCAGAATCAGTATAAGATCGAAACCGTGACAGCCGATAGAGGTACTTGGCGTAGTTGCTTTTTTGTTGTCTTCTTCTATGTCCAGAAATCTCAAAGCAATCCGTCTACTACGGACGTTAAATGGAGATAAATCATTAAGTTAGCGCTGCTGGGCTTCGGCCTAGAGAGAACTAATAGACCCTTAAGTAGGCCATACCGGGAGTCTAGGGCCCTGTATATATCTGGTTTCAGCTGCAAGTGTCTCTAGTTGGTTAACAAAAAAAAATTAGGTGACTCTGCAAAGTATTGGTCGGAGGAGAATAAACCACAAAACTCTGACTTTTTCCAAGTTTATAGATATATAAATGTTATATATATATATATATATATATATATATATATATATATATATATATATATATATATATATATATATATATATATATATATATATATATATATATATATATATATATATATATATATATATATATATATATATATATATATATATATATATATATTACGACTATGTTACGACTATTAAATAATTCGACTGTCGACTAAATTGACTAATATATTTTCTAAAGTCAACTAAAAATTGATTTAGTCGAAGTATTGGAATAATTTATTTTCTTGAAATATATTGTAATAAAAATAATTTAGCAATTTATATTCGCTTTCTATTTTTTAATTTCAAACCATTTAAATAACATTGTAGGAGTGAAGGAACAATCTATTCCCAGACCCTAATGATTTAGGGACCACCTTAAACACTTGCTATGTAACAAAAAAATCATTACAATGATATTTACAATGTAATTGTATAGATTAATGACATTTTGATTTTGGAGCTTCAAAACTTAATTTTGCCCCAGGGCCCCGAGCAGGCTCGTTATAAAAGTATTTATGAAAATCGCAATCATCGAGTAAACAAAAGAAAAAAAATGAATGAAATACATAATCGAAAGTTTGATTAGGTATAAACAATGCTAACATGAATTAGATAAAACTTTAAGAGAGCAAACAAAAAACTAGGTATTAGTTATAATAGTATAAACTAATGTAATTAATTAAACTAACAAAAACTAAAGGTTGAAAAGTTAAATCGAATAAAAAGAATTTTAATAAAAAAGATTTTAAGATTTTTACTCGACTTAATCGACATTTAGTCGATTCGTAGGAAGTTCATAGTCGAAATCGACTAGTTGATTTTTCAAAGACTGATTTTCGAAAGTAGACTAATATCGACTTTTGACTAGTTGACTTTTAGTCGATTTAGTCGAAGTCGATAACAACATTATTTTATTGATATATATATATATATATTATATATATATATATATATATATATATATATATATATATATCTATATATATATATATATATATATATATATATATATATATATATATATATATATATATATATATATATATACAGTATTGTGAATAAGATTTAGACCACTAACATTTTTTCAAAAAATCCCAAATTTTTCACTAATATTTAATTTTGTAGTTCTAAATTATAAACTTTTTAAAACACATGTATTTCACACAAAATATGGAATAATTACAAACTTTTTAATATCAAACTTCATAAAAAACTCTTAATATTTACTATGTCCTCCTTTTGCCTCAATCCCAGCCGACATTCGCCGGGGAATTGATTCATTCAAATTTGTTATAAAATCCTGGGGCATGTTGTGCCATTTTTTTTGAATTACTTCAAAACATTCTTCAGCATTTCGGGAGCATGTTCGACCTTCTTTTTGTTCAGGTAACCCCAAATATGCTCAATTATATTCAAAACTGGACTCTGGGGAGGCCAGGTTATCAATTCCAGTACTCTTTCCTCTGCCAGTTCATTTAAATAATTTTTTGTTACTCGGGAACAATGTTTTGGGTCATTGTCCTGCTATAGAATAAAATTATGACCTATTAGTCTCATTCCGGATGATACAGCATGGTGCCTTAGGATATCCACATAACGTTCCCCGGTGAGACGCCACCTATTGTGATCAAGTCACCAACTCCAGATGAAGATAAACAGCCCCAAACTTGCAGAGAGTCTCCTCTGTGTTTAATAGTAGGGTTTAAACACTTGGGCTTATAGGCTTCTTCAATTCTTCTTCAAACATATTGGCGTCCTTTTGTTCCAAAAATTTCAAATTTAGACTCATCGGTGTACAGAACCCGATTTAACATTTCCTGGGCCCAATCTTTGTGTTGTTTTGCATATTTAAGTCGTTTTTTTTAATTGCCAAACCGTAATAATGGTTTTCAAATTGCAACGCACCTTCTTAATCCCGATTTAAGTAGGTGCCGTCAAATATAAGAAGAGCTGACATTTTTCCCAGTTGCTGTGTTAATGTCTTTTGCCAGCTCAGTTGATGCTTTTTTGTATTTCTTAAAGATAGGGTTTTTAAATATTTATTGTCATCTTTTGTTAGCTTAGGAGGTCTACCACTTTTCTTTCTATCTTCAAGGCAGCCAGTTTCTCTTAACTTTTTAATGATTTCTGTAACAGCATTCAGCTTTCAATATCCTGTTTTGGATGTTATGACACATCGTTTTAATAAATAAATAAACAAATCCCTTATGCTTCCTCATCGATTATGTTTATTTATTCAAAATAATGTATTCTTTCAACTTTTCTTATATATTATTAAACTTAATTACGCTTTAAAAAAATTACATAAGAAAAAAATTGTAAATACGTCTAATTATACAAGTGGTCTAAAACTTATTCACAGTACTGTATATATATATATATATATATATATATATATATATATATATATATATATATATATATATATATATATATATATATATATATATATATATATATATATATATATATATATATATATGTATATATATATATATACAGTTGAATCCCGTTAACTCGGACCCTGGATAAGTTGGACTTTTACTAAGTCGGACGGAATTTCAATTCCCCTTAAACATTCTCTATCAACTTACTTGTAGAATCTACTGCTTTAGTCGTACCCTGGTTAAGTCGGACCATTCGCGAATTCGCACTGTTTTTTGAGGTCCCTTCGGCAAAAAAACATCGCTTAACTAGGACTTTTAAAAATAACAATAAGCATGGAACTCTCATTTCTATTCCATCCCCGATAAACTAATAAATTATCACACCAATTCTGTTGTTTTAATTTGTTTAAAGTCATTACCACGTTTTAGCTTATTACCACGCAATAAGCAATAAGTGGATAAAGTGCAAAAAAACTGCATAAAGTCCTAAACCATAGCTAATAAAATTTATGCTGATTTTAAAGTTTCTTTTCTTATATTTCATAGGTGAAAGTCAAGATGTTACTAATGAAATGACCGTTCCTTGGAGGGAAACGACTTTGCCGACAATATTGACTCGTTATAACTCGCGTGATATATTCAATGCAGATGAGTTCGGTTCGTTTTATAAAGCACTTCCAAAAAAAAGTATGCGTTTGAAAGGTGAGAAATGTAGTGGAGGTAAGAATTGCAAGATACGACTAACTGGGCTTGCTTACATGTGTGCAGAAAAACCGATGTTTGTTATTGGGAAATCAAACAAACCCCGTCGCTTTAAAGGAATTAGAAACACTCCATGTCGTTACCGTGCGCAAAAAAAAGAGCTGGATGACTTCTGAACTATTTGAGGAGTGGGTTAGTGAAAACGACAGAAAGTTTGCATTAGAAGGCCGTAAGGTAGCATTGGTTATTGATAATTGCACCACCCATCCGAATATTGTATATATGTATTGCGTATATATATGTATTTGTATATATATATATATATATATACAAATGCACATTTATATATATATATATATATATATATATATATATATATATATGTATATATATATATATATATATATATATATATATATATATATATATATAAATATAGATATATTGTATATATATATACATATAAATATATATATATATTTACATATATATATATATATATATATATATATATATATATATATATATATATATATATATATTTACATATGTAAATATATTATTATATAATGTATTATATATATATATATATATATATATATATATATATATATATATATTTACATATGTAAATATATTATTATATAATGTATTATATATATATATATATATATATATATATATATATATATATATATATGTATATAAATATAGATATATTGTATATATATATACATATAAATATATATATATATTTACATATATATATATATATATATATATATATATATATATATATATATATATATATATATATATATATATATTTACATATGTAAAAATGTATATTATATATATGTATTATATATATATATATATATATATATATATATATATATATATATATATATATATATATATATATATATATATATATAATATATATATATATATATATATATATATTTACATATGTAAAAATTTTTAAAAAAATACCAAAATCTAATTCCGATAAACGTAAAATGCAAAATTGAGTCATCGTAAAATACAATTCTGTGTTAACTAAAGAGTGCAACGTTTAATCAACGTAAAATATTTCTTTTCGTTAACTTTGAAAACAACATTGTGCGTACGTTAAAATGATATAAAAACAACGTTGGCGACCGATGTTGTTTCAACGTAACTCAAAATATTGTTCTAACATTTTACCAACGTATATGTGCTAACTGGGTTTCAGGTAGTCATTTAACGTAATGTATTTATTTAATGTAATATTTTCAAATATGTAATATTAACAATTTGATTCCAATTAAAGAGTATTTTTTTAGAAAAATGACTTTACTCAATAATTGAAGTTAAAGAAATAGAATTTTTTATTTAGTTGTTTTTATTTTGAAATACATTTATATACTCCCTTTTCACTACTCAAAACTTCAGATTCTGTAAAAGACATTTTAAATTCATCTCCATTACAGTAACGGATCAGGATTTTTTGATGTTTGAGCTAACTTCCAGACATGAAGCAAACTCCAAACATTTACATGTTTATACTTATGTTAAACAAGGATGCTTTGCTAAAAATTGCAATGATTGAAGGCTGGGAACAAAAAAGCCCTTTAACTTTGTCCCCCTTCCCCCTAAACATGAGGGGCAACAAGTTGGTAAAATGTTTTTTGTACTATTCTCAACTAGAATAATATTCATCAATAAATTTTAAGTTTTATAGTATTATCTTTCAGCGTTCAAAAATTATGACTATATAAAGTTTAACCCCCCTCAATTCGAGAGGGTTGCAAATTTTATATGATCATAATTTTTGAACGATGAGAAATGGTATTATGACGCTTAAAATTTATCAATGAATATAAGTCTAGTTGAGAATAGTACAAAAAATAAATTGTCGACTTGTTGCAGAGAGACATTTTTTGAGATATATATTATATAAAGTTAAATACATTTATTGAAAGAAAAGTTCTTTTTACCAATCAGGCAGCATAAGTTTTCAAAAAATGAAATAAAACAAGAATAAGATAACTAAAAATGAGAGCTTTTAAAATTATTAATTGCAGGAGTTTCCTCTAAATGTAAACAAATGTGAAGAAAAGCGTTTGTTATTGCAAATAAACATGGTTTGGAAACTTAAAATTTATCGATGAATATAAGTCTAGTTAAGAATAGTACAAAAAATATTATATCAACTTGTTGTCTCTTACGTTTAGGGTGGAGAGGGGGATGAAGTTAAAGGGCTTTTTTGTTCCTCCAATCATTGCAATTTTATGCAAAACATCTTTATTTGACATAACTATAAACAACAATGTTTGGAGTTTCCTCCATGTCTGGAAGTTAGCTATCTCAAACACCAAAAAATCTTGGATCTGTCACTGCTACATTAAACGGAAAGGCTTATTTATATTATTATAATTAAATCTAGCGAACAAAATTAAATGAACCCATTTTTAGTTTATCAAATATTATCTCTGTATTCAGTCGTCTTCTTTATATGCATCATCCTTCCACAACATACAATATAGTTAATATAAAAGAGAAGAAAGTATAGTATATATATTAAATGGTCCAAAGGATTCTTGTGTTTACAGTGTTAGCAACAAAGTTTTTAAATGAAATTAAATCAATGACAACTTTTGTAATTATTTCTAACTAGATTCAAAGTTCGTTTTTACAGAACTATTAAAACTAACTTACATTGAGTTAAAGTCGTTTATCTCAGTTTTATAGAACTATTAAAACTAACTTACATCGAGTTAAAGTCGTTCATCTCAGTTTTATAGAATTACAAAAACTAATTTACATCGAGATAAAATCGTTTATCTCCGTTTTAAATACTTTTTTGCATTTTACAATAAATATGAAAGTGCATTTTTATTTGAAAAAAACCGTAAAATAGTATTGAGAAAATATTTTACGAGCTTCATTTTAACTTTTGCACAACTTTTTCATTTTATAGGCTATCCAAAGCCTCCATAAAACGGTTGAGCTTCATCTTCTTCGCTATCTTTGTTAATGAGTATATCAAATAGTCTTTCTTTTTGATAGTTTTCTATGAACGTTTGACAATAGATAAGAAACTCTAAAATGAAAGAAAATTATTTTTTTTTATGTTGAAAATCTACAAAAACATGTTATTTTTATCTAGAACATCACAACAAATTCACAAACTTTTATTTACTACTCAAGCAGCCTGTATTATTGACCCAACGAAGCAAAACAGTTGAGATTTACCTTTGAATTACCTAATGAGTGGCAAACGCAACTTTGTAAAGCATAATTGTGTGTAAAACACGTTTATAAAACTAAAAACTTGAATAAATTTTAATTAGTTCATCAAACAAATGATTTAAATGCTTAGTCAGCTTGTTACAACACAGTGGTACTTAACTTCTCGCCAGAGGCCTGGGATACATTTATTAAAAGAAAAGTTCTTTTTACCAATCAGGCTGCATAAGTTTTCAAACAATTAAATAATATAAGAATAAGATAACTTCGAATTGAAAATTCTTAAAATTATAAATAGCAGGAGTTTCTTCCAAATGTAAACAAATGTATGTAAAAAGACATTTTTAAGATATTTGGGAAGAAAAGCGTTCGTTATTGCAAATAAACATGGTTTGGTAACATGTTCGAATTGTCACGAAAGTGCTCGTTGGGAAATGAGTTAGCGACTAGATATCTTTATAGCGATTTTTGAGCTATTTTTTTTCTCACATTATCATTTTACTTTGTTTTTTACCTCTTAAATAATTCAATTTTTAGTATTGAATTAAATATATATTTATGGTAATAATTGAACTTGTAATATTGAAATTTTACTACGAAATGTCGCTATGTAGATATCGCAGCTTTGTAGCTATCGATATTACTACGATATATCGCTAGCTACGTATCGTATCGTTGTAATTAGCTACAACAAAAAAGTTCGATATTTATAAAAAAATGTATAAATATAAATACATACTTTGAACAAAGAGATATAATAGCTGGAGGGAGAACGAAGCCGAAAATGATTTCAAACCCCATAGAGTCTTTGTTGTATAACTATTCCAGCGACAAGTCAAAATGGCGCTTTGGCGAAAAAATAAAAAAAAAATTGAAATGTAATTTGTAATCTTTGAGAGCTGTAATCGAAGAGGATTAATCTCTTAAAAGTTTATAAGGTTTTTAACAACTATTTGATCAATTAAGAACTTTATTATGACAAAAAATCACGATTAAGGTGGTTTCTAAGGTGGTTTCTTTTCTAAGGTGGTTTCTTAGGTGATTTCTTTTTTCTAAGGTGGTTTCTAAGGTGGTTTCTTTGGTTGTTTCTAAGGTGGATTAAAATGGTTTTTTGCACACCTCAATTAAAGGTATAAATATCAAAGTTTTAGACAATCTTTTCTACCTTTTTAAACCTTATTTTTTGCTTACCTGTTCAGCTCTAGGTTTGTTACATTCTTTAAGAATGTTCCTTCGGCCAGACACTTATTAAATCCCTCCAGGCTTTTATTTTGAGTCGGAATATTTTTGCTGGATTTAAAAACAAATTGCAGCGCTACTGCAGTTTCTCCCCCCCCCCCCCTCCCATCCCTATATTTTATTGGTGATAATGATAGAGAATTTCATGCTGATTAAGAATTGTATAAAAACATAGGTCTGAAAATCAACAGAAAGTGCTCTAATTCAGGGTTGAAGTTTAAAAAATTACACTAAAAAACGCTGATATTCGTTTTATATATTGATATTCCATTTTTTAAAAACGTTTTACATCAAAGTTTGTATTTCGAAACGAATCGTTCAGAAAATCTTTTTTAAATTAGGTAACCCGGTTTTTATTGTCGTCAAAATTAAATTATGATTAAATGTTTTTTTTAAATATATTTTATATATTTTTAACTAATTTTTTAAAAATTCATTTAAGTTATTGTGTTTTAAATGTACATAAATCGACTGACAAATAGGGGTTGGCGCAATTAAATGTACATGCATCGACTGAAAATAGTGATCGGCGCAATTGAATGTACATGCGTCGACTGACAAATTGGGATTAGTGCAATTAAACGTACATGATTTGGGGCAGGGTTAGGGTTTGGGGCAGAGATAAATCAAAAAACGATGCGCTCAGCATTTTTTAATAGTTTTACTTTAAAGTTGTCAGGCTTTAACAGGGATTAATGGTTTTGCTTAAATTGTTGATAGAAACCAGGGTTTTTTTAATACTTTTTTGAAAAGGATTTTAAAAGAATTATAACCGAGTATGAATATTAGCGTTTTTAGTGTAATTTTTTAAACTTGAACACCGAATTAGATCACTTTCTGTTGAAAATCCCGCAAATCTACTACAATTCTTATCTAGACATTAATTAATTCAATTCTAATCTAGAAATTTATTGTTAGCCGTTCAAAAGCAACATAAAAAATAACAATTAACTAATTAATTAATTAAGTAAATACTGTTTATGAATATTTTAAACTTCCATCTTTTATTTGCGATGCTTTAATTGCTTATGACGTTTTGAAACAATTTCATTGGACAATTTTTGTTTAAAGTAGAATATAATTAGTTAACTTTCGATGATGATAATTAGAAAATTATGTTACAAATAAGACTGTTCCTTGAGAAATGACGTATTTTAACTTCGTTCTCCCTCCTGCTATAATATCTCTTTGCTTTGAAATATTTGCTACTAAAAAAATATCAAGCTCTCTGATTCTACTTATGCATAAGTTGAAGTGAGCTGGATGTTTTTGTATTAGAAAGTTTTACAAATTATATATTAAAGCAATGAGAAAACATTCCTTGACAACCTTTGAGTCAGTAAACGGTTTAACACGTTTAATAACTAAAAATTTACATTTAAAAAAAACTCTCAGCTTTTTATATTTATCAAAAAAAGTTAGTAGTGATTGCAGAACTAGAAAATGTAATAAAAACTGTTGCAAAAATTTTTTTTAGTTATTTACATATAGTTATGATTATATTTAAGCATGAGAACTAAATTATAGACAATTTAAAAACCTTTTCAAAGTCACGATAAATAATTATAGTAACATTCTCTTACATACCTTAGTACGATTAGGAAGCAGAGGAAAATTGACCAGACAACTTTTTTTTTCACGAGGCTAAAAATTGCCTATTTATTGGGACAACAATATTAAATATGTTCACCAATTAAATTGTGCTGCTCAAGTACCTACAACTTTATTATGTTTTTATTATAACTATATATCTTGTTACTTGTTTCAACATTTAAAATATTTTGATGCTAGTGTTTTATGTTTTATGGCGCATGTATGATATACTAAAATCCAAAACCTTTTAGAATCCTTGCGCACTGCATACGTAGGAGTACCTTTTAAACTACTAGGTTGTTGTTGTTTTTTTAACACGGTCTAATCTTCTTAAGTCATCTTAAAACTTAACAATCACTTTTGAGACTCTTAAATATTTTTAGAAAATAGAAATTTTACCAGGAAAATCAAAAAGTCCATCGTCATTTGAATCGCATTTACGCATAACAAACAAAGCTTCTTCTGGAGTTATATTTTCCCCAAGTTCACGATAAACTAACTGAAGATCTAAAGTTGATACTAAACCATCGCCATCATAATCTAAAAAGTCAAATACGTCACGCAAATCGTCATCAGTTGTGTTTCCTTTAATTACATCACGCATAACTGATTCAAACTTTTCAAGCTTTATTCCACCAACACCTTAAATTAAAAAATATAAAAGTCTCGGTTCGATTTGATACTTACATTCAAAATAAACACCCAATACATTGATTTTAATAAACTGCAATTATTTGCTACAAAATAAAAACATCCACTCAAAGTCTTTCATGTAATAGCTACCTTATTACATAGAAGACATAACCCACTTATCAATCACCTCTAATGAAATAAAGGTTATCCATTGTAATAATAAATTTTTTATCATTACAATAATGATTATTAAGGCATAACGGTCTTAATATAAAGAAAAACTTAACACCTTCTTTCCAAAATAATATATTGTCATAAAATGCAAAATAATATCTAGCGGAAACTGGAGTAAAGTGAACTATTTTTGAAAGTTACCAACATAGTTATCCCATTTTAAAATAGTCTTGATTTGAATGATTTTTTATTTTAGCCTAATAAAAATATTTTTAAATTTCTCATGTTTTTTTTAAAATGCTTTTGCTTACATGTAAAAGGCATTTTTTAAATGTATTTGAATAAAGCTTGAAAATTTGGGATTTATTTTATATGATATTGCAAAAAGATTCATTCAAGAATTTTTGAGTTTTTTAAGGTTTTTTGGATCTTGTCAAACCAAAAGTTTTTGCATTCTACTTTCAAACCAAAGTTCATTTATTTAGAAAGCCAATCAGTTGAATAAAAAAAAGAAGTATGTAACCATAATATTCTTCATATTCTATTTGTTGAAAGTTTAAATTTTTGTATATTTACATTTTGTTTAACAATAAAAGCTAATATCAATACACCTCAACATTAACTTTTGTTGATTTGAGAGTGAGTCTGACTCAATTATAACTCAATATTAACAAAAGATGATTGCTCATTAAAAAATGTTTTTAAAAAATTAAACAGTAATCAAAATATAAGCTTTAAAAAAAAAAGAAATGAATAGGGAATATTTTACAGAAAAAAACAACTTTTTTTAAAGAAATAACAAATATAAACTAGCAATAGACATTGTTGTTCATTTTACCAACCTTGGAGTAAGGTAGGCTGGTAGTTCACTTAACCCCAACCTTGAGATAAAGTGAAACAAATTTTTTTCAAACATATATTAAATATTGATTTATCAAGTTTTGCTTAGGTATCTAGTGTCCTGCTGTAACTAAAACAAAAAATAAACCCTAGTATACCTTATTTTTATAATAAACAAAATAAAATTTGTTTTCAGCATTTAAACTTGTGAGAATTTTTGAAAATTGAAATAGTATCTATCTAAATAATATCTAAGAACCTTCATTATCTATCTCTTGCGTTATTTCAAGAGCATCACTCATTGTGCGATCCTTTCTAAGAAACTTCATTGCATGGTGCATTTCCAGAGGAGTGATAATCCCATCACCGTTATCGTCTATAAGCTTGAAGTATGATTCAACTTCCTCCTTGAAAGTCATTGGGGGATCGTCATCATAGAATGCTTTCTAAATAAAAATTGATTTATGGTTTTATATTCTCTAGCTAGTTGCCTTAAGGAGATCAAGATCTGCACAAAACAGGTTCAGTTTTAAATACAGCCTTGTATTTAAAACTGAACCTGTTTTGTGCATATCTTGATCTTGTAACATGAGTTTATAATACAAGCTTTTTTATGAGTTAATAAAAGCTTTTTCACATAAATTGAACGCTGATTTATCCTAAATTATTTAACAATATATTTGAAATGATTTCTTGACTCTATATGTATATATATATTTTTGTTTTTTGTATTTTTTATTTTTTCGTGTTTTTTTATTTTTTTTTTATTTTTGAGCTATTATGCGGAAAGAAGTCGAGAATATGGAAAAAAAAAGGTTGAAGATGAAGTTGGTAAAAATTAATTAAGTATATTTCGTAAAGAAAGATTTTATTAAGTAAAAATTAAAAAATACCGGACTTTTACAAAAACACCACGTTACGAAAGGTACAAAAAACATGCAAATAGTAAATTGTATAATATAAAATAAGCGCATTGTTTAATCATAAATAACTATACTTTTGTTGTAAAAAAGAAAAGTTTCTTTGCATGGAACAGAAACACTTTACTAAACGTTTAGTTCTTCCTATGAGCCCGTGTATTAGTTTAGCTCATATGTTTAGTTTCAGGTTCCCATTCTCTATTTGACAAAAAACGTTTTTAATACAAAAAAGATGATAGAAAATGTCCGTGGTATTTCTACGGACATGATAATTATATTTTAAAGTAATAATATTCCTGACGTTTCTGGTAATTATCCTGATATTGCCATAGGGCTAATATTTGAATTGTTAAACATATGATGGCATCTGCTGTTCTATATTTCACTCATAATGGTTTGAGTGACTGTCAACAGCAGCTTCGAGGTAGTGTTTTTCTCCGATAAATTCGCAGTCTCAATTGAGAATATCGAATTTATTGGAGATAAGTTGTTTTGGGATTTCAAGAAGTTATATACATTTTTAAAGTATTCCCATATTGTAACAGATGGAGGACAGTAGGCAAAAATGTGCAGATTGTCCTCAATTTTTACGCAAGTTTTACATTTGTTGTCTTTTTACATTTGTTTTAACGATCTGTTGCCTTGTGCTTTTGGCAAGCAAGGGAGCAGAAGGTAAGCTGTTATGGAGAAATTGGAAAATAATATTTTGTGTCGGTCCATATGCGTGGGAGGTAAAATTTCTTTTCCAAATCTGGGTCCACAGCATTGTTATTTTTGTTGAACTGTTCCAAAAAAGTTCGGCTGGCACGACTGTCTTTTTTTGACTTTTTGGACGAAAGCGTAACTTTTGGAGCATCACTTCCTTTTTACTTTACAAAGAAAATAGTTAGTCAGTTAGTCGCATGAAAAATTGTAAAAGTTTCAGTCACAATTGGTTTACTATATCCAGTTAGACTTTGTTGCTGTTTTTCAGGATCTATAGACTGTTTATTGAAAAAAAGGCTTTTGGGGTAAGTTGGCAAAATTTTCAAGGGGTTAGTTGGCTCATAGCATTTATTATGAAAAAAAATATATTTTTATAAAGTTAATTCCTTTTTTTATTTTAATTTTTAATAATATTGAAATAATTTATTCTTTGCGCCAACTTACTCCGTGGTGGGGTAAGTTAGCGCAATTTTTATTTTAGGGCCCGGGAAGGCCCTAAGAATTTTTTTTTTTTGTAAATGAATGCAACTTTTATAAGTTACCCAAATTCATACTCTTTGAGAATACACTTTATTATTATTAAAAAAATGTGCTGTTAGGGCTACAGTGCTCATAGAGTAAAATCCGAGCCAACTAGCCCCGGTCTCCCGTATAAATATATCTAGATAAAATGTCAAATATATATAGAGGCGTTAATTTAGAGCAATTTTGATAGAAATTTATAAAGATTCTATTGAAGTTCTATAGACCATGTGTTTCAAAATTTTAGAGAAACTTTATTGGGCTTTTCTACTGTGTACTTACATGAACTGTCTGAAAAATTTAATAGTCTTTGTCGAACCTTGAAGTTTAAAAATTTATCTAACTGCCAACTTTATTTCACGCTTCCATGTCAAACACGTCTGCTTTTCTTTTGATTACAATAATTTTATTTAATCTACTAATATATAATGTTATTAATTTTATCGGTAGTACTATAGTAATTGCGGTTCAATATTTACTCAGGGAATATTGGTGATATTTTAACCTATATTGAGAAGAAAAGCGGCGCAAACTTTCTTGTTAAATTTCTGTCCTTTTGGAGTACCTTGATCATTAGGAAAAAAAGAATTTTGCTTTGTTGCTTATTTTCATTAACCAAATTAAAATAACAAGTTGGTTAAACTTATACATTTGCTTAGGTAAACAGATGCATCTTATGCACTTATAGATTTTTATAAGAAAAATTCGATTTTTTTCAAATTTTCCAATCTTTTGCCGAATCAAAGTTGCATTGTTAACATTTTAAAGATGTTTTTGCAACTTTCTTTTTGCGCTTTATATGTTTTTTTTATTATTAATAAATGTTTTACTAAGTAAAAAATATGATAGGAGAGTGAAGGCAATTGAGTTTGATATGAAACCCCAACTCTGATTATGTATTGAACAAACAGAATAATAATTTAATAATGCTATATCATCAATGCTATGGTTTTAGTTATAACAGTAAAGTAGGCAGGACTAACTTCTTGCTATTTAAAATAATTAAAAATATATATTATAATAAATATATAAATAACAAAATATGCGTTTATATTATAATAAAGTCAACAATATCTTCCCAAAAAGATATATATAACAAAATATTTTAATACAAAAAATGGAACAAAATTATGAAATGCAACGCTACAATTAGTTAAAGAAACCTCTTTCTTGTCATGCTTTTGGTTTAACGAAGAATAAGCTGACGCATCAGTCAAAGATGTTCCATCGTTGTAGAATGTCATTTACTTTATAAAGTTTTATAAACTTTATTTTGACAGAAGTTTTGTAGTTAAACAAAAAATTGAGGATTCAAAACAAAAACTTAGTTTCTATACAGAATTCGTTTTACAATGCCTAAATACACTTGCTTACAATTTACTTTTTCAAGAATTTAAATTGAAACTAATCTTTAAATTATTAATTTTTTATTCATTTTGAATTTTTTTTTTTTATTAAAAAAAAAAACAATTCAAAATGAATTCAGAAGAATATTTTAGAAAAACATTAAAACTATTTTGAAATATAAACTTAGATTTTTTCCCGATAAATCTTCTGAATGGTTTTTGCTCTGGCGTTTTATAAAACAATATTGTTTGCACACCAAAATATCAAACGGTTTTATAATCCGGAACTTATTTTAACGCTTTCCTGCATAAACTCTTCGTATTAATAAAATCTCATAAACCTCCTCATTCCCCCAATGACGTAAAAGTTTTATTTAGAAAGTTGATTCATAAGTTTTGGATTCAACAATCCAAATACCTAGACACAAATAACTTAGTTGTTATAGTTTTATTAATGCTTATAAATAAGTTTACCTCCATCGTTTTTTTTATTTCACATCAATGATATTATTTTTTTTACTTAATTTTATTATTAAACATTTTTCTTAATTTGCATTTGAGGTGTTCTAAGAAGTCATTTCACAAAGCATCGTGGAAGAGCATTTAACTAGGAAGTTCACACCAAATTTACCAGTATCTTTTATCTTGCAAGAGTCGGCATGAAACCACGAGTTGAATTTAGTATTGCAGCAGAGTTTTACTCATATGTCACATTTCTTAAGAGATTTTGCATACTTTTAAAAAAAATTAGTAAATTGCATTTTTAATTAACTATCTATGACTACCGTCTAAATTTCAAGTACTGAAGATGTTTACTGAGTTTGTTAATCTGGAATATTAAATAACTTTATTTGATAACAACATGTAACTTTTTTTTTTAAAACTTTATTTTTATTTTCATTTTTTAGTTGTTGATTGTGTAAACGATCGATATCAGCATTATGCTGAATTCAAATATGCGATTGGTAGTCCTGTATCATTGGTTGATAATGATTTACTAGTACATCATTAACAGATAAAAAAAAAACAACTGAAATCCGGTATTCTGAATATTCAATTGTGTCACAAGGCCCCAAAACATGAAAAACCTTGAAAAATCAAAAATTAAAAGACTTAAATGGAGAATCGTCGTTTAAACGGCAAGCAAAGCCGCTTATTCTATGGGTAAGACAAAGCTTTTAATTATATCATGTACATGTATCAATAATTTGTGCACAGATCTGTGACCATTGATAAAGGGGCACATATAGTCATACAGTGTCAAAACCATAATCTTTAAATTTTAAGCAGTCTATTTCATATCCTGAAGATAGTGTTACCAAGATACTAATAGTTCGTCATATAAAAAAGATTTGTGAACCATTTTTGCACTGTTTACTAATTTGAGGATTGCGGTTACAATGGGTACATTATTTTTAATTTGGATTGTTATGGATACCTAAATTGCTAAGCAACCACATATTTTATTAACCGTAACAAATATAAACTGAAAAAAGTAATAACTTTATTGGGTTACAACCATAATTGCCGCAGTAAGTATTTTATACTACAAATGTAGTAGTAATATAGATTTTTTATTTGGTTGATAGTGACACCTGCAACGCCTGGCAACAGTTCACACGTGCATAGTTACTAGCCTAAGTAACTTTTCTTAAAACATCATTATTATAAAATTGACTAGTATTAATGTGGCAGTTATTTAAAAAATTAACACATTCCCAATTTTAAATATTTTTATGCAGTTCCAGGGCTCTATTTTATATTTGCTAAAACTGCTACATAATCCATATAAAAAGAAACCTATAGCTTAACCCTTTTTGTATATATAATAATATAAAAATTTTGATTTAAAAGTATTTTTCGAACCAAAACTCATATATTCTGATAACTGTAAAACAACTTTAACACCTTTTTCTTTACCATATTGGCGCAAACTACAACCTGATACAAACAATAGTTCTTAAGGTTAATATGATGTAACTAATGGCGTCAATCTTCTTTTCTTTGTTTTACTACTTAAGTATCAAAGTTCACCTGGGGCCTGCCAGATACTACAGTTGGATAAGAGCAGAGATTTCTTTATCAATGGAAGAATTTAGAAGAACTTTCTCATTATTAGTTACAAATTATATAATATTGGTTCATTTTGTAGCCATTGTTTGTTATTCTCTTCAAAACGAATTTTAGAGATTTTAAATACATACCTTTGTCAAAGATGCTTTATAAAATTAGACAGTTTATTATTTGCAGTTACGTTTATGCCATTTACAACTGCATCCAAAATATCAGGATTAACCAAGTTCAAGTTTTCTTGTACTATATAAGAACAAATAACAATATTTTTTCAGGTTTTGATTATATAAAAACACGAATTTCATTTGCAAAATCTTATAAATAGGTAATTTAAGATGTATAAATATTAAAAAAAGTTTGTAACATTAATCTAGTGTTGCTGAGACCCAATTATCACTTATCCATTCAAAATATAATATGTTTTCATACAATGTTTTAATAATATATAATAAAATAAAAGTAAGAATATTTGAAAAATAATACGATTATATTGATTTTATTAAATTATGAAATAAAAAGAGAGGTTTTAAAATTAACATCTATTCCATGCTTATTAGTTACACAAAAAGTATTATCTAACTAAAAAAAAAAATTTGGAAAATTTAAAAAATAAATAAAATAAAATGCTTTTTATTCTGCATCTAAGAAGCATACGTCATGATAATAATACGTCATGATATTCATACGTCATGATAATCATACGTCATGATAATCATACGTCATGATAATCATACAAAATCTGTACATTTTATAAAAGCTGAATGTTTAAGCTGTAAAATGGTACACAATAATGTAATTTTTGAAAATGCATTTTTTTTACTTTTGTCCACCACCTGGCTCACTTTTTGAAAATAAGAATTTCATTTACAAAGGTTTCTGAAAGTTTAGGAATATTGTGGCGTAAAAAGAATTGCTATCCAATTTTGGGCAACAAACAAGCTCTTTTTATCAAAAATGTTACCTGTCTCTGACAATAGTCTCATTTTTAATGTTTCTTAACTTTTAAATAATTAAAAAGTATAGGATACCTAATACAGTAAATATTTCATATATATATGTATAAATATGTATATATATATATATATATATATATATATATATATATATATATATATATATATGTATATAGGTTATAAATATATATTATGTAGCCACGATGCTGAGGAGCAGGCTTTCACTTTCAATCTTGAAGGTAAAAAATTATATCAATATAAATCTCGTTGCGGCCGGAATTCCGCCCGCAATTTTTTAACAACTCCGGCAAATCCGGATCTGGCCGAAATTCAAAATTTCCAATCCGTACGCCCCTATTTTAAATGGATGTCATGTTTATTTTAAATGGATGCGAAACCCGGTAAAGTACTGATCTTCTTTGAACACACCTAGCATTCATTTTTGAAGCAAATCTTAAGGGTCTGCAATAAGCTGTGGATAATGACTTTTTATTTCTCCAAATAGGCACCTTTTCATTGTTGTTGTTAGATCCATTTAAATCCAATGGGACTAGAAAAGTAATAACAATTCTAACAATAGACAAGTAATAACAATTCTTTACGTTTTAAATCTCTGTTCATGTTTGGTTCTGACGAAATTTGTTTATAAATGATTTGGTCAGTAGCACCATTAATACAAGATTTACATGCAAATGTCATCGTGTTTATTGCTTTGTCGTTCAATATCAAGTGCCTCAGCATAGGTTCCTGAACTGTAGAGATTCTTTGCTAAGTATGAACCATTAAATCTTTTAAAGGAACCGAAGCTGAATAGTCCTCCACTGTTATATTTGCAGGATAACATTTCAGCTTCACATTCCTGATATAATTGTAAGTGGGGTGAATGTTATATTATTTCTCTAGGGCTCTACTTCTAATCAATTGATGGAGACATTTTGTCAAACTGGCATCAATTAATAAGGCCAGTGCTTCGTCTGCTGAATATTTACTTGCTTCATCTGTATTTTCAATATTTAAAAAGCTCTTGGCAGCTATAACATTAGACTCATTTCTTAATTTCTTACTAGCTGCAAAAAATAATTCATTAGATGAATGAGATTCAAGCAAGCCAGATAAACGCCGTTATTTAGTTTTATATTAACTATTATCAAGTGTAACTGGTTTTCGACCACGTTTACTTGTAGTTGGTTCTTTGTCTTTTTTTCTGAAAATTAAATATTAAGTCAATTCACAAATTGCTTTTAAAAGTTTTTCGCAGTATAATTTGCAGGTTTCCACTTTTTTATATACAAGTAAACAAATCATTCAACCGCATGCTTAAAACCAATGTCATTAAATTGAGCAGTTTTGGGCTAAATTTTATTCAATGAATTAAAATTGAATTTTATTATATCTTCAGTGATATTTTGCTTTGAAATACCGAGATTGTTTTTTTGGAGAAAATTGTGAATATCTAGGTTTAATAAAACCATATCTAAATAATTCTCATAACAAATATTTTGTATGTAACAGTTTAAAATTATAATATATATGCCGCGTGGATTACTAATTCTTGTTTGGAATTAAATTATTATAAGTGTTTATGATTAAAATTTAAAGTAATTAAATTACTCTCAGTCTTAGTAATTAAATTGCTAATATCTACCGAAAAATATATTGTTGCTATGCTATGCAAAGTGAGGTATCCATAGAAACCAAAAAACATACCCTTTTAAGAAGTATGAATCTCATTTTAATACATACGCCCAATATTGACTACTTAGCGCAAATAAAAAACTGTTTAAACAACGTTAATGTAAAAATAGGTTGTTGCTATGCAAAATTAGGTACCAAAATTAAGTTTCAAAGTCCTGGTAACTAAGGGATTTAATGGAAATAAACTATCAATAAATTTCTCTTGATAAATATAGAAACAAAAATTAAATAAGTTTTTTAAGATTAGACAACTGAAATTTTTCCTATTATGTCCATCGTGTGCACCGCCACTATTATGTCCACTACTGTGCACCGCCAAGCTTGTTTAAATTATGCTAAACTTCAAGGAAACAAGACTTTCGATGACTTTATGACAGGATTTAGATGAATGTAAAGTTAACATGTTTGGATCAAGTTGTATAAGATTTACTTGGAAAAAGATTCATCATTAAGTGCTTGATTATTTACTCAAACGTTAAAAATGGCGGAGGAAAACTCTTATTCGGTAAATTTATGAAAATTAAATGCTAGACTATAATTAAATCTAGGGGAGGATTCACTCGAAATATGCAAAATTAAGTACCAATATATATATACATGTATATATATATATATATATATATATATATATATATATATATATATATATATATATATATATATATATATATATATATATATATATATATATATATATACATGTATTTATATATATTTATATACATATATATATATTAGGGGTATTCTAAAAAAGTGAATTATCAAATCTAAAAAACCATACCCCTAAATTTGGGGCAAATGTATAAAAAATGAGCCTCGCAAAGTTTGAGCGCTGTCCGATCAATTTCCCCCCCCCCCCCCTCAAGTTAAAAATTTAGGGGAAAATTGACCAAAAAGTGGTAATTTTCGGGCGCCTTGAGGGAGGGGTAATTTTTTTTTTTTTTCAAACTTTTTTTTTTCTGCTATATGTATATAGGCCTATATTTTTGTTTAAAAATATATGGTTTTTTTCCTACTTCTCAAAAATCTATGTTTGGTGGTATTGAAAATCATGAAAATCAGAATTTTTGTAGTTAAAGTTAGATTTATATATATATATATATATATATATATATATATATATATATATATATATATATATATATATATATATATATATATATATATATATATATATATATATATATATATATATATATATATATATTTATATATATATATATATATATATATATATATATATATATATATATATATATATATATATTTATATATATATATATATATATATATACATATATATATATATATATATATATATATATATATATATATATATATATATATATATATATTTATTTATAAGCCTTGTTTGTATTAACATATACACACAAGGCCTCTCTAACTATTCCCAAGACATACCAGAGGGAGCAACCAACTTCATTTTGCCAGAAAGAATGAACAGTTGTTGGTTGTGACCTCAGCAATGTTGTTTATCTATATTGAAAAAAACACTATTTATCTATATTGAAAAATCAAAATGAGCTGAATAAATAAAATTATAAATTTATATTCAAGTTTTATAACAGAAAAAAAATTTACAAATCTAATAATAATCAAGTTTAACTCTTTATCTTTTTTCGCATCACACCAAGTCCATCATTAAACTCAATCTTTGAAATTGTACCGGATTTTTGTTCTTGTGATCTGAATACAGATCGAACTTTGTCCACAGTTAGCAATCTGTTGTGCTTTTCAGTTTCATCAGAATATCTATGAACATACTGCCCCATCATACCTATTGAGCGTTCTGAATGGTCATTTACAAAAATCAAAGTTTCAGCATATTTTTGAAAACTTTTGAAGCATGACTGAGTATGCCAATAGTTTGGTGGAATTGAGAGCCAGTCTTGAACTCGTTGCTTATCAAACCCAATCATGTCAAAAATCAGGTCAGATAAGACATCAACCAAGGCAGACAAGGATGGTGGTTTTTTCCCAATTTTTGTATTCATTTTATAAATTTCCTTGATATCTTGCTTTACTTTATTCTCAGGCTTATAATAGTCAGAGCTAGGCATATCAAATGACAAAATTGCTGATGCAATTTTTGCCTTCTCCTCTGATGCTAACTCATCATCTAGCAAAGCTAAAGGTATCATTGTTGAATCCAAATACCAACAGTGTTTATACTGAGACTCTAATACAGCATCGACAGCTATTGGGTTTGTGCCTTCTTGTACAGATGCATTTAATGTATGGCTGTAATGTCAAGGAGCTTAATAATGTAATGTCAAAAGGAGCTTTGATGACATCCTCAGATTGTAGATACCATTTTGCATAAAAGCAAACAATAAATTCTGTAATAAGCTTAATTTCAATTTTCAGTTTATCATTTTCCTGAACAAACGTAAGTTGATTGGATAAAAACCGAAGCTTTAGATAATAAATTGCTTTTCCTAAAAATCGTGCATGATGAATAGCACCAGTTTTTCTTACTTTATATGTTATAGGGGATAAGTACGTGACAACTAATTCTGCAAGCTCACTTCTATCATCTCTTATAATACCTGGTTTACTAACATATGCTTTGCAAAATGTTAATGACTTCATAGCTGCCTTTTCTAAAAAACTGCTTTTAACCTTATTCCAATCAAACCCTAACAGTAGAACTGAATTATAGTTAAAATTAGGTTCTTCAAAAATATTTTTAAGCTTTTTGAAAAGAGGATTATCAGGTCCACTAGTTTCTTCATTGGTCACTAATTTCCAAAAGTGAAGCATTCTTAATTCAGTCACATGATGCCTACATGCTATTTGGAGGAGATACTTATCCAGTTCTTGAGATATTCTGGAAACTGATCCTTTATTCGTCCCAGTGTTGGATGATGTTGTATCAAAGCATATTCCTCTAATTTTTGACGTAAGTTAATACTCCTTAATTAAGTTCATTACACCGAAGAACTGATCTTCACCAGTGGATGACGCTAGTGGAGGTACTCCAAATAGGTAAGTCTGTCCATTAATGTTAACTAAAACAGCCATTCTATCCCTCTTTAACATTTTTCCTTTGTTTAGCTCAAACAAGGTCTTCCAATCAAAATGAATTATACATGGATATGGAGATGCGTCTATGGCTGCTTTAACATCTTCTTTTGAAATTTTTGCCATGTTTTCATTTTCTTTTTTCATTTTTCTATATGCGGTAGACTGACTGCTTTTAACTTCTTTAAGATCAACACCTGATTGATATAGAATTGCATTTGTTACCTTCTGTAAAACATTTGGTGATATATCACAGGCTGTAGCAGTAAGTGAAACATTACCAGCAAAAACATCTTTTGGAATTTTTGCAATTACTGTGTCTGGGTTTTCAGAGACTTCTATATGATACCAATCACCTGGCTCAAAATCAGATTCAATTGAAGAATCATCGCTTAGAATTGTGTCTATAAGTTCAACGTTGGGTACATCATCTCTCAAAATCTTAGGCTGTAAACAATTTTTCTTCCTGATGCTTTCTTTTGCCTAATTAACAGAAAAAATGTAGTTTTAGTTTTTAATTTTAAAATTAGTGGAAAAAAGAATTAACAGAGCTTTAGAAAGAGCTAAAGTAATTAATTAAAAGTATTGAATACCTTTTTTCTATATTTAATATCCTCTGAACCAATAACTTTCTTTTATTTTCCTGATCTTCAAGAAATTTTAGATCTTCAATCTTGTCTTTTAGTGATCTTTTTTTATCTTTACTGATTGTGTCTTTGAGATTAGAATTACCAGCCCAAAAAAGTTTTTTTATTTCAATCTCAAACTCGTTTTGTTTAGCCAAATCACCACTATTTCCCCTATTTGCATTTTTTTTCAAGTTGGAATAGGACTTATGCAATTTAAAAAGTTTTTTAACTAAACTTAAATCAGTTAAGACATCAAATCCAGCTTTAATCCAGGGTCTCTTGATTTTAGACAAAATACATTCTCAACAACTCTCCGAACATCTAGAAAAATTTTTTTTAGGGGGACAAGCAATAATACTTGATATTGATACAGATCGACATTGTTGGTTATATATTAAATGTTGAAGTATATCCATGCCTGTTGGAAGTTGTATATCTAAATAGAAAAATTTATATTTTATGAATAAAATAAATTTTTTAGCAACTAATGACTCATTATAATTCCAATATTAATAAAAATGTTTATACCTGATGTAGCTGGTTTTGCCTCTTTTATAATAAAAAGTTCCTTTTTCATTGACCTAAGCTGTGCTTCACTCATTTTTAATGTTTATTGTATGTACTAATCTGTATTTATTAGAAAAATTCAACGTTTTAAACTATCAGAATTTACACGAAAATATATGTATATAACATTAGGCATAACAGAAAATATATTTTAAAAAATACCAATTTTCATGATTTTTAATATCACCAAACATAGATTTTTGAGAAGTAAGGAAAAAACCATATATTTTTAAACATAAATATAGGCCTATATACATATAGCAGAAAAAAAAAATTTGAAAAAAAAAAAAAAATTGCCCCTCCCTCAAGACGCCCGAAAACGACCACTTTTCGGTCAATTTTCCCCTAAATTATTAGCTTGAGGGGGAGTCAAAAGTGAGCGGACAGCGCTCAAACTTTGTGAGGCTCATTTTTTATATATTTGCCCCAAATTTAGGGGGTATGGTTTTCAGGATTTGAAAATTCACTTTTTTTGAATACCCCTAATATATATACATATATATATATATATATATATATATATATATATATATATATATATATATATATATATATATATATATATACATATATATATACATATATATATATATATATATATATATATATATATATATACATATATATATATATATATATATATATATATATATATATATATATATACATATAAGTAAAAAAATAATATATTTTTTTTATTTGTTTCTGGTAAACAGTAAGTTTTATCATAATAGTAGATCTAACAAAATTTTAGATTGTGAAGTTATCAATAAAAATTATACTACAATTGAGTTTATCAAAAGGTCGAACAGTGAAAAACCCTTTGATAAATCTATGGCAGGGACGTGGTGGCACCTGAAAAGCAGGTACGAATTTCCAGAAGAGGGGCCCGGTGAAGTACTTTTAACGAGAGACAAATAAGCGTTCAAGGAAAATTATATTTATACTAAAAAAAGTTTTTTATGGATACAAAATATTACGTAACTCATTTGTATCAGCATAGTTTTTTATTATGTCTGAATGCGTCGAAGTCTACATTTTCTCATGTTCCACTGACAAGAGAACACGATCCCCAACACGCTTTAATGTCAACCGATTTGATAGACGAGTTTTGACAAGCTTCAGTTAGCTGAAAACTCTCTCACACTCTGCTGAATTTGTACTGAATATCTTGTATAGAACTGCAACAGAGGGGAATACAGCATCTAACATAGTCTTCAGCATAAAATTGTAAATGGTGAGGAAAGAAGGCAAAGTTTTGTTATCATTCTCAGTAGCCTTTCTGTAAACCTCCATAAAACCAACTATTTCAGCACCAAATTTATTTAAACTGATACCAATTTTGAATTTTTCAAGCACTGATTGAATTTTTTCTTGTGAATTAGAGTAACGAAAATTATGACTAATATTCTTCAATAAAAAGATGTCTATGCTTTCTAAAAATGTGCTGTGAAAAAAATTCCTGTGAAGAAATTTTTTTCAACAAGTACTGTAGTTGCTGAATCCACTACTGTGTAAAACACTTCTGCTAGCCACTGATCTTTTACCTAAGTAAGCCGCTCATCGTTTCATCAAAGTCCAGTTGTTTTTTTCTGCGAGTCCTTTTCTCAACAAATGTTTGCTGTTCAAGCTGAGCTTTAGTTGAAATTTTAACAGCAGATATAATAGCATTTTGACCAGTACTGTCTCTTAGTACTTGAAGCTTTTCTAGTGATACATCAACAGACATTATAGCAATGGAAAAATCAAGTGTTTTTCCTTAAAGAATTTTATAAAATGAAAAGTAAAAATTTCTTTGAAGAGACATAAAGTCACAATTGTTTCATATGACTGAAATCGGGCTAAAAGACCTTGTGCTTTACTTCGAATATTCATTTTAAATTCTATATCATTTGAAATTTGTTCAAGGCAATCAATTAGTGCAGGGTATAGTGTCAGCAGTCGGTCTGTAGCATTTTGTAAGGAACTGAAACGAACACTGTGGGTAGCAACCAGTTCAAGAGACTGATTCACATCCTCAAGAAGAGATTTGCACTTCTTAAATATATTATTTCGTTTCCTTGACTTTCTGTATAGAAAAGTCTTTAATTTCTGCACATCGCCAGGCTTGCTTTCTGCTCCAAAAAGGTTAAGAGAAACAACAGAAGAATTTGCACAAGCTTTCATAACCAGATTTGTTCAATGAGATCCACAATAAATATTTATTGCAATGGGAGAACACTGCTTCGAGTGTGTTGCAACTCCTTTGTTTATTACTTGCATATTGCTTGCACCATCAAAAGACATACCCACACACTTTTGAATATCTACGTTATTTGATTTGAGTTCATATTTGATTTTTTCACTTATTCATTCACCAGTAGTTGTTTCAGTTTCAACCATTGAAATCAGATATTCCTTTAAACGGCCTCTTCTGCAGCAAGCGTAACATAACGTAATACAATAGAAGTTTTTTCACAGAGTGTAATATCATTGGTGCCATCTGCTGATGGTGAAAAGAATACTGAGTTATTTACTTCTTCTAAAATATCCTTCTTGACTATCTGTGTCATAGTATGAATTAGCCTGTTTTGTGTATAATTAGAAAGTTCCGTAATTCTTGCACCCCTTCCAGCAGATTGTTTTTGAGTACTGCAAATGTTTGAAAGTTTTTCATTCAGCACCTCATCATACTGAGTAAATATAACAAATTTATAAATTTACCTACACCACATTAAAAGGATTCACTTTTTTCAGAGTCATTGTAAAAGTCGACTTCCTCATTTCCACGTTAAGAAATACGCTCTGCGATTAATTACCGAATAGCATCAATAACTCATATTAGGTATTGATGTAGTTTCTTTTCTCCGCTTCTTTATATTTTTTGTTCAGATGTCTCATGGTTTCAATATTTAATATTTTATCAATTGTGGAGTCTGATAATGCATGAACTATAGCTTCAGCAGCATTTCGATGTTTTTTCTGGGTGCAATGCTTTCTTATAGTGTGGCTTAAGTTTGACCAATTATAAAACCCACCACATAAAGCATAAAAAAAACAATGCAAAAAATTTTTTCTAGTGATAGAGAGAGCCATGACCTTTTCTGCACAATATCAATGTCATTAACTTTAACTGATTCAGTGTAATACTTAGATAACCTTGAATATTTTGTTGGCTGATTTGGCCCTAATACAATAAATTGCTTTTTATCAATCATCTTTGGATTTGACTTTTTATCAATCATCTTTAGCTTCTGATAATCTTTTCTGATAAAGTTAGGTCCGCCGCTGCAGTTACACGCACTTCGTAATTACCCATTTCTACAGTCACTCTCTCAGTTTCAGTAATATTTCGGTCTCTGAATGTTTCTGAATATTGTAGTTCTGCTCTTTTATCTGCTGAAATTATGACATCTTGACTATTGTCTGTTTCTTGTACAGATGATTGGTCACTAATCTCTTAATCTCTTGTTATTGGCTCTGTTTCAATAATAGGCTTACTTGTGATATTCACAATGGATGTTGATGTTAATTCTACATTCTCTGTTGCTGTAAAGGATGTCCCAGCTTTTCTCTGTTTTTATGGCACTTGCATTGACGCGAAACCTGACGTTAACTTTAATTGTTTTTGGATCATTACCAGCTGCTTTCAATTCATGTTGTTGTTTTTGAGATTTTTTTTCAGCACCAGATTTGAATTTCCATTTTGCCTCTTTTTTTTTCCTTCATTTCATCTGAAACATAAATATATATAAAATTAAAAATATGTCCTATGATAGAAACCAGAGCATTGGTTTTTTTCGTTTGAGTTTTAACTACTATTGGTCCATAGAACTTATAATTAGTAGTACAATTTATAAATTCCATGGGCCAATAGGGAGTGGAGTGGAGCATATTGAGTAGTAGTGAATAAAAGTAATAACAAAAATTCATTAAACACACAATTTTATTTAACAAACATATATTAACCATATTTATCAATGCAAAGTAAATGAATTCATGCATTTTATTTATTTATTGTTTTGAACTTTCCGATAACAATTTTCTCTTTTTTCTGTTGATGGGATGGGTAATTTCATCAGAAAAAGAGGAGAACATGGCTTAATCGTTCGTCACTACAATGCTTGTTTTCGGTATTCTTTTCGTTTAGCAATACGTCTGCGTCTACCTTCTTCTGTTTCAGCCGCCCTTACCTTAATATATCGTTCTCTTCGTTTTTTTAGCCAAGATGCTCTTTGTTCAGCTGATTCTTTTGCTCTAGCTCGAAATTTCCGTTCTCCTTCTTGAGCAAGAACTGCTAATCGATTAATTTCAGTTTTCAGTTTTCGTTTTTATATTTAGCTTTCTTCGTTATATTTCTATGTTATTAAGATTTTTTTTTTTTTTACTTATTTACTTTAAAAATTTTAATTATTACTTTCAATTACTATTTATAAGTAAAGTATTAAAGCATTACTTTTTTACTGTATAAAATATATTAATTCCAGGTCAACAACGTCGTTGTTTATTATTATTCAACAGTGATTTTATTTATTTACGCTAAACAATGTTTGTTGTTTTTTGTTTGTTTTAATTACTTTTCTTAACAATTTTCTTTATTACGCCAAACTAAAGTTTAGCGTATTTCTTTTATTATTACTACTGACCTGGTGTTTGTTTTGCGTAGACACCAAACAAACAAACAAATCAACCGATGTGAAAGCAAGTTAAGTAAAATGTTGTAAAAAATGCCCTAGTAGAAACTTATAGAACTAGAATAGTTTTTTCTCTTTGAAGATTGGGGGCCCATTTTCTTTTTACGGCCCAGTTTCCTGAGCCAGAATCAGGACCCAGTACAAGTTCTCGTACCCTTGTACTGGGCCACCACGTCCCTGATCTATGGTAAACCCTATTATTTATTAACTTTTTTGATCGTAGTATAACCTGATCGTTTCTTGGCCTAATGACTAAGATCAAGTGTAGTATCTGTTTTTATTTCGGCTCCGGACTGCCTCTTGGTTAGTTAAGATTTTATCAAAAAGCCGATAAACCATAAGATCGGTCAGTAGAGATTCTAGGCGTAGTCGTTTATTTGTTGTCTCCTACTACATCCGGAAATCTCAAAACTATCCGTCCACCACATATGTTAAATGGAGATAAACCACTAAGTTGGCGCTACTTGGCTTAAGTGGGCCAAATGCGGAGTCTCGGGTACCTAATAACACCGCCTTCTAGAGCCCTGCGTAATTCTTTTCTTTTCTTCTTTTAAACATCTTCACTTCCAACAATGCTGCAAGCATTTCATAATTACCCATTTCATAATTACCTGAATTAATTGAATGACGAGTAACACGAGAATGAATTTTAGTTGATGGCACAAGAGACGCTAGCTCTTTATAGCAGTGCCCATTATAGTATTTGTAGAAAAGAGAAAGAGAAGCAACATTACGATGATGTGATAATGATTGGAGGTTGGCTGCAAGAGCAGGTCCAACTATGTCTACAATGCGTTTTTGCACCTTGTCTAAAAGAGAAAGGGCATTATTAGAAGATTCGTCCCAGATATGGCAACAGTATTCCATGCAAGGCCGGATTTGAGATTTATAGAGATAGAGAATAGAATCCGAAGTAAGAAAGTGACGAGCTCGATAAAGAGATGCAACCTTAGCAGATGCTAATTTTGCAACTGATTTGATGTATAGTTTCCAAGAAAGATTGGAAGTAAGAGTTAATCCTAGAAGATGAAGAGTAGACGACTCATCGAGTACATCACCGTTTATAAATATAGGAAGATCTAAATTATTGCGATAACGATTAGCTGAAAAAAATTGAGTTTTATCTGAATTGAAGTTCACCAGCCACTGTGAGCCCCATGCTGCAGCAGAAGTGAGATCCTTTTCAAGCTCAAATGCCCCCTCTAAGCAATCAGAGAGTGTTGGTTTCTTATCACGACAAGAATAAGTGGTAGTATCATCAGCAAACAATGCCACCTTAGATGTGAGAATATCTGGAAGATCGTTAATGTAAATTAGAAAGAGTATAGGGCCAAGGATAGAACCTTAAGGAACCCCTGAAGTTACAGAATAAGAAGAAGAGTGCTGTCCATTAAGGACAACTTTTATACTACGATTGGAAAGGAAGGATTCAATAATCTTAAAGATGTTGCCAGATACACCATAAGAAGAAAGCTTATGGAGAAGACCAGCATGCCAAACGTTATCAAAAGCTTTTAAAATGTCAAAAGCGATGGCTTTAACCTCTCCACCTTTATCTAATGCACGATAAAACCCATCGGGTATTGCTGTTAGCAAATCAGCTGTAGAACGAGAAGATCGAAATCCATATTGATGGTCAGAAAGTAACTTATTAGATTCAAGATGAGAAATTAAGTGTTTGTTAATTAAAGATTCAAAAACCTTGCTTATGATTGGAAGAAGACTAATTGGACGGTAGTTAGAAGAATCAGATCGCTCTCCAGAATTTTTTAAAAAAAGAATAACAGATGTCGCTTTCCAGCAGGCTGGAAAACAAGACTCTGATAAGCACTTGTTAAATAGGTTTGAGAGTATAAACGACAGCTCCGGAGAACACTTCTGCAAGACAATAACAGGTATCTTGTCCGGGCCACAAGCTGTGGAAGAGTCTAGGCAGGAAACCACTTTAGATACAGAAGCTGGAGTGATACGAATGTCAAGCAATGGATCAACCTGTTTGTTGGCAAAACTAGGTAGAACGCAACTAGTGGAATCAAGAGATGATATTGATGAAAAGTTTTTAGCAAACAATTCAGCTTTGTCTTTAGGTGAGGTGACAAAGTCTGAACCATACAAGAGAGGTGGAATTAAAGATTTGTCCTTATTATTAATACTATTAAAGATTCTCCAGAAGTAACGAGAGCCTAATTTTTGAGATGAGATACGAGATTTCATGACATGAGAATAGCGGGGTTTGGCGATAGACAAAACCTTTTTACAATGGTTTCTGGCAGTAATAAACAGACGTCTGTTTTCTGGAGAATTGTTTTGCTGATAAATATGGAAGTAACGGTTTTGATTGGCAATCGCTGCAGCACAGTGTGAGGAAAACCATGGAGGAGAGAGAGGCTTGACCTGGAATTGTCGAAAGGGAACAAAAGATTCCATGCCAGCCTGAATCCACAAAGTTATGTAAGATGCGTATTTGTCGACATGAAGACAAAAGATTTCTACCCAAGGGCCATCACGAAGAAAATCACGGAAAGAATCCCAGTCAGCTTTACTGCATTTGTGAGAGGTGCGATAATAGGGGGATTCAGGTGATGAAGAAGAATGAGATATTAGTTTTAGAGAGATCAAACTGTGATCAGAAGAACCTAAGGGTGAATGTGGAGAAACTGAGCACTGACTAGGATCGGAAACAAGACATAAGTCGAGTAGAGAAGATAAATGATTCGGGTTGTCAGGAAAGCGAGTTAGAAAGTTGACTATTTGAGTTAGGGATTGAGAAAGGCAAAACTTGTGGGCTTTAATGCCTGCAGAGTCACTGACACTAGAGCCAAGCCATTCAGAGTGGTGAGCATTAAAGTCACCGACAAAAACTATATTGGCTGATGGATAAAGAGATAGGGCTTGGTCAATATGATCAGAAATAACATCAAAAAGAGTGCATTCTTGAGATAAAGGTCTTGAGATGAAGGAGAGCGATATAGAACAAAGAGAAAAGCAATAGAGTGAAGTGGTGCTAAACGAAAGCACATGAAAGAATAGTCCGTGGATTCAAACCTAGTTTCACGACAAATGGGTGAATTCTTACGAATGTAAATGCCCAGGCCAAGCATGTGACTATTGGAGTCTTTACAAATTAAAGGAAGATGACCATCAACACGAAGATCGCAAGATGAGACAGCTGAACTCAAATTATGATGTTGATGGTGATGATGATGGTTTTTTGTGTTTTTTAGTTTTTGTTACTTTATTAATTTTTAAATTAGATTGAAGAACTTGACTCAAAGCATAGATAGTACTCAGAACACTGTTTAATAGCTCAAGAAATTGCCTCACGACTACTAATAAACCCGAAGTCGTAACAAAGATCTTCAAATGTGGCCTCTGCAATGCACACCAAAAGTACAAACAGAGATACCATCCATGCGCAACATGGCACTGTTAATACTTTGATATTTTTCAGCTGTTGAAGGAATCAGTCTCTCTGAGAGCTATCGCAGAGTTCGGGAAACCTAACTACCAGCCGGCCTCAGAACCATAAAACTGAGTTTTAGAGCTGTACTCTCATTAGGAGACAATAGAATGAGTTGCCTAGTCATAAAAACAGAGACACAAGCAAAACCCATGCATTGAGTCAAGAAGATCCAGCATTCAACATCCTAAACTGGAAACAATGTATAAAAAATACATCTGCGCCAGCCTAACAGATGAAGAAGGGGTGCGAGGCTAGTCAACAGATTCTGGTTTCAGTTGCAGGTATCTCTAGTTCTGGTATCTCTAGTTCAAACTCAGCTATCTCTAGTTCAATTTAGGTATCTCTATTCAATTCAGGTATCTCTATTCAATTCAATTCAGTATCAAATTCAATTCAGTATTAATTCAATTCAGTAACAATTCAATTCAGTATCAGTATATTCAATTCAGGTATCTCTAGTTCAATTCAGGTATCTCTATTCAATTCAGGTATCTCTAGTTCAAACAATTCAGGTTTCAGTTGCAGTTATCTCTAGTTGGTCGAAAAAAAAAGAAGAAAAGTACATCCTGTTCTTTATAAGAACAAAGAAAAAATAACTGAAGAAGGCGAGAAGCCTTTAAAAGTGCTTTTTTCTTTAAAATGAAAAGTAAAACCAAAAAAAGAAAACAATATTAGAAATCCGAAACGGAAACACAATTTTCAAATATACAATAAATATACAGAAAACTATCCGAGACTATACAAAGATCTATGTAAAAGGTGCAAACTAAACAAAAAAAAGCAGCAAAAATTCCTAAAAAATATTTCTAATCCACCTATTAGTCATGAGAATAGACACCTAAAAATTATTATGCGCTGACTGTAAAATCATTGCAAAAGCCTTGGTAATAAGACTAGCTAAAGTATTATACAAAATACTAATGGAAAAAAGTACTTTAAAAGTTTACAAAACCACCAATTCTAAATATAGAAATGTATCTCTTAAATAAAAAGCATGTTTCTAAATACTCAAACACTATCAAAAGTATATTTTATAGCCAACATATTTCCCATAAATAGAATTATAGAGAAGAAATTAAAAAGAAAAGCATTTTAAAATACCTCTGGCAGAGTAAGCATGCAAAACCTATAAAATGAGATATACTATATCTCCATACATTCTAGGGTGGCCTAGGCATTTTAGACCCTGCAAAACAAAGCGCAGCCTTGAGAATGATGCACCTGCCTAAAATAAATGAAAACCAAAAACTTCATGAATCCCTTAGCTTACAAAATTGCTTTTTGACAAACTTTCTAAAAATATAGCATACAGTAAATATGATCAATGGGTCTTTCTTACCTATAATAATTTCCCTAAAACCCTAATTGGGACCCCCTTCTATTACTAAGACATAATAACACTTTTAAAAAACAACATAGAATTACTCTCTTTAACAAATAAAACAGCGCATAATATGTACAAACAAATCTCAAACCAGGGAAGCAACTTATATGTTAGACAGACACAAAATATATGAGAAACTAAACTACAAAAAACTCTACCGTGGATAAAAGTATGGCCGAGAAATATCAACTCATATGCTCAGGGCCCCAGCCAAAACACCTTTTAGCAACTAATGTAAAACATCCTCCTAACACGTAAAAGAACTCAATAATGGAAGAAAAATAGGGGTCGCAGAAATGCTACATGCAAATCCTGTAAAGAAATAGAAACTACACTGGATCTTTTTATATCTTGCAAGAAAGAAAGAGCAGCGTGGAAAGAAATCAGAAAAATTTAGGAAAGATTCCAAACAGACAAGAATTTCAACGCAGTACACGCAACTCTCATAACAAACGTAGAAGAACTACCTTTAAATAGAAAAAAATATATAACGGCTATAATATGCATCACGACCACAGAGCTAATACAAGCAAGAAATAGCAAGCTTAAGGAAAATAAAGAAAGCAACGCGAGACTCAATCAAAAAAAATAAAAAGAGAAACAAAATCTATATTGAAACCAAAACACAACAAAGCACTACTAGAGAACTCAATTTAATAATTCCATGAAATCTTTTAAATAAATGAAGCAATATGCAAAAACATTGGTGAAAACCTTGTTTTCATTAATTTTTATGTAGAAGTTACAAATGAATGAATAAATTCGTTAGTTTGTGGTGATAAAATAAAAGGTGGATAATTAAAAACTACAGACGTCTTATACATCACAATATCACTGTAGGATGCGCAAAACCAATTTCTTGACTAGGCGAAGGATCATTATTATTATTAAATACTAATACCTCGATAAGTAAAAGTATTTCGATCATTAGTATTATCTGACACTAAATACCTCGACTTGGCGAGAAATAACTAGTATTATTAAATACTAATAATTGGATATCTTCTCAAATAATTGCTGCAGCAGCTTTTAAGGTTTAAAATTGTTCTTCCTCTTTATTTCGAATTTTTTTCTTATACAAAGATTAGTTGAGAATATCGTGATGATTGTCAAAAAAAAAATGAAAGTTAATCCTGTCAGGTTTTCAACTTCAATCGTATCTCAATTGTTCTATTATATAAATCTGAATTATTGAAATTATTTTTAAACTGTTCCAATAAGAACTGACAATCACCACTATTGTTCAATATATGTAAATATTTAATCCATTGCATCATTCGTAGATTCATCCTGAGGACGACCAATTTTACCTCCATTGGTTGGTCTTTAGAAGGAATTATAACAACTGTTATCGTAGTTACTTAGTAAAAAATGTTACTGCACGCATCGAAAATAAGTATAATTTAGTTGCTGCTGAGGCTAAGATAGCCTCAGCAGCAACTAAATTAAGTTTATTTTCAATACGTGCAGTAACATTTTTTTACGTTATCAAACCGAGTACGAGCAACCTTAAGAATTAATTCTTAAAATTCAAGATGGCTACGTTACAATTTTACTTTGAACATTTTGCTGAAAAATAAACAATATATTTTCATGTGAACATCACAAAATAAACAATACTTTTTCATTTACTCAAGCTTTGGTACAAGGTGGACTAATTTTGAATGCACTGGTTTGATCTATATCTAGCTGCCTTTTAAATGAAGCAATAATACTCTTCTGAGTATACATTTTACGAAACTGCACATGCAGTTCTGGGTTTATAATAAAACCCAGACCCAATTTAAACGGGTTAAGGGGCTATGCCCCCTTAAAATTTCAATATTTAAAAAAAAAAAAAAATTGGTTTTAACTACTTTTACCTGTGATATGATTATAAAAATTGTTTTAAAAGTAGCAAATTAACCTATAACTATCTTAATTTGTCTATTTAAATAAACTATCTTAACGTGATATCCCTAGCAACGCCATAGCAACGCACTTGTTTAACTGTATACATCCTACATTTTACCTTTAATCAACCCTAATGTGTGTTATAATTGTCATGTGCAAGCTTGAACAGCTTCTTTATGAATTTTTCTAGAATTTTTGTAAAGGTTGCTACACCAAGTACGACAATTTAAATCAGTTATAGTGTTATTTTATCAGCTTAGTTTTATTAGTGAAAATGGGAAAAGATTGTCGAGTGAAGCAACGTACACAATCTCATCGTAAAAGGAAAGGATTTATGGGAAATCCTAATAAATCTGTGAACATTGAAAGTGTTTCTGATAATGTTAGTATTGAGTTGTTTTGAAACAAAATAATGAAAACTCACTTAATTTGTCAGCTTCGTCTCGAAAAGTTGAAGACTTAGAAGATACACTTGTTTTGAAACCTTGTATATCTGGTTATCGTATCATTGATGTTGCTGTTTTGGTTTCTGTTTTTAGTTCTTTTCTGTGTCCAGAATGTGGTAGTCCCACACTCTCATTAGGTGAGAGATATAATAAACGACATGGTTTATCTTCCTTCTTATATCTTAAGTGTCAAACAAAAGATTGCAACTATCTTTATCAGTTCTACACCTCTATCAATGATAATAATAAAAAAGGATTTGATATTAATAAGCGAATAATTTATTCCATGCGACTATTGGACCATGGATATGCAGGCATAAAAAAGTTTTGCACTTTTATGAAATTACCTAAGCCTATGACCAAAAACAACTTTCAAAAACTACTGAAAATAATTGCAACAGCTGTTAAAACTGTAGCAGAACAAACAATGATAAATGCTGCAAATAAATTGCAAAAAACATATTTGGCACCAACTGATATTTGTGTATCTTGCGATGGTACATGGCACAAACGAGGATTTTCATCGCTGAATGGAGTCTTTTCTGTTATCTCTACTGTTAGTGGCAAAGTGTTAGATGTTGAAGTCATGTCTAGATATTGTAAAGGTTGTAGTATTAATCAAGACCTTTAAAAGTCTAATCTAAATGCTTATGGACGATGGAGAAATTCCCATGTTTGTAAGTTTAATTACCAAGGTTCTGCTGGTGGTATGGAGCCAGAAGGAGCAAAACGTGTTTTTCAGCGTTCTATTGATAATCGCCAGTTAAGATATATTCAATATTTAGGTGACGGAGACAGTAAAAGTTACATGAATGTTAAAAATACATACCCTGATATAGAAATTGAAAAGCTGGAATGCGTTGGACATTATCAAAAGAGAGTTGAAACACGGCTGCGGAATTTAAAGAAAAGAGAAAAAGGCCTTGGGGGTAAAGGGCGTCTTACAGATGCGACAATTGATCGCTTACAAAATTTTGTTGGAGTTGCAATTAGACAAAATGTAGGTAACCTAAAGGAAATGAAGGCAGGAGTGTTAGCATCGCTATTTCATGTGGCTTCATTGAAAGATATATATTTGAAGAGTTAAGTAAAGACAGTGAGTTACAAAAATGTTTGCACGGCATAACACAAAATGCTAATGAATCGTTTAATAGAATGATTTGGGACCGTATACCAAAACAAACATTTGTTTCGCTTACCCAATTAGAAATTGGTGTATATGATGCTGTTGCTTACTTTAATATTAGAGCAAAAGCATCATTTGATATTTTTAAAGAACTGAACATGGAACCAGGCTTTCATATGATTACAGGATGCAAAGTATTAAATAATGAAAGAAAAAGAAATGCTGAATATCGAATAAACCCAAATAATAAGTCAAGACGGCAATTTTTACGTGCCAAAAAGTTGGAAAAAAATGACAAAATAATTGAAAAAGATGGTGACTGTATGTATGTACCTGGTGGATTTTAAAAATTTGGATTATTGTTTTTACCTATTTTATGAATAAAATATTAGTGTATTTAAAGTTTTTACTTTAATTGAGTTTTTCTCAGAATAGCAATTTGTGGATGCCGGCCAATATATTTGGAGGACGGTATGATATTTTTTAATGAAATTTTCATGAAGTGTTGTCCATATTATACTCTATGATATGAATGGAATGGATTTTATTTAAATTTAAAAAACAAAGTTTTGGGTCAATAAAATGATAAAAAATTTGACCTTAAACTTCGGTCGTCCTGTTGTGGTGGTGAGAAAAAGTTATGAAAAATCTGTTCCACTCATCATAGACCTGCCTTATAACAACACTATGGCTCAATATGGAAAGGTGGAAATGAGTCAATTTATTTGTATTTTGGCCGGCGTAAAGTCATTTTTTGGTCATATTAGGGGTATTATGTGGTTATCATGGCAACAATATAGATTTTCAAAAAATAAGTTAGCCCATTATTCTTAATTTAATATAAGCATGTTACCAATAATCATTTTTTGTAAAAATGCTTAGATTTAAAAACAGAGGAGGGTACCTCCTTAAGTCTAGATTATTACTAATAAGAAACATACTTTTTCAATAACACGTATTCACCGCAAAGGAACTCTTATTTTTGCTTTGAAAAAAAAAAACTTGATAAATAAAAACTTAATAATACTTTTAAGTTTCTTACTTTACCACAATTATAAAAAGTTAATTTTAATAAAATATAGTCTTCTTTAGAACAGCTATACAGTAAGAAAAAACCCCAGAAACTTGAAGCCTGAAACTGTTTATCCAAGATTAAGGAAAAGCCGAAGAAACGTATTTTCTTCACTATATCGTAAAACGTTTGTCCTTGAATAACTATTTTTACAGATGTGGGATCAGTGGGGACATTCAATATTTTATAGGTAATAATGCCTTCAACGTCTGTACCAGTTTTCAGCTCGATGCTCGAATTATTGTATCCTAACACTATTTTTTCGACTATTTTGACCGGACTATGAATATTTAGGGAATACAGTTATAATATAATAAAAACATATTTCTAAATTGTTGTAAAATAAAATAAAGAATTTTGAGAAAAACAAGAAAACTATATAAACTAGCTGTATAACCTTTAATTTAAAATAAGAATTCAAATAAGATCCACATATATACACATACACATATATACAATAGCTGTCGTTTTTTAAATAACTGCAACAAAAATATTACAAAGACAAAACAAAAATTTTAAAAGTATCTAGTACGTGGCTAAACATTATCGCATATATCAAATAAATTATTATTCAACATAACAAAAAGAAAAAATTATGCTTTCTTCTGACTTTTGATACCAACGTTTGATATGCTGGTTAGTGTTATTTATATATTAATAAATATTAAAGGCGCGCGTTGATCAATTGGCAACCAATTTCTTTATTTGGTTGTTCATCAAAAGATTGATAGGCTTTTGGCATTCGGATACAGTATTTACAAATCTTTATTCACAAGTAGCACTACCTTTGTATCTGTAAAGACTTATATTGAACAGGTTTGGTTTTTTGAATAGGTTCAGTTTTTGTAACAGAGGTTTTCTTATCCCATAACTCCTTTTTAATCATAACACCATCAACTTGAATAGATAAATGCTTGGTGTCCAACGAATAAAACTCTTTTGCTCCACTATTATATCTTAAAATTAAAAGAAATTAATAATATTTAATACACAAAATGCATTCGGATTTAAAGAATTGAATAATTTTGGTAGTTAACAAAATTCAAATAGATTGCACTTACTTGTAATACGTCGAAATCATTTTTGAAGTAATCATTTTCGGCCCAATGCCATATATGCGGGATATCTATAAAGAAACGCACGCACCTATGTAATTCAAGTTAAAAAATTAATCAACTTAAAGATCATATTTAAATCTCAAAATACCGTTTGCTCTTCGGGGTTGTACGCATACACGGAGCGAAATTTGAGACCTTCTCGAAACAAAACAAGAAAGTGACTGGCGTCGGAGAGCGTTAATGTCTAAACATTTATTTTTGTTTTATAAAATTATAAAATGAAATCAGAATATATAATTGCAAATGGAATTTAAAGAATAAACAATTATATAAAGAATACAAAGACCACTCACATCTAAACATTTAGCTTTCGCCTCTTTATTTACTTCGCCACATAGACAACAATGCATGATAGCGTTTTGTATTATTTTTTTGTTGGATTTCCCACTTGGCTTTTGGTAATTAATTGGTCCATTGTACTCACTAAAAGCACTTTGAGCTGTACTTATGCTATCACATGTAGGAGAACTGCAAGTATTTAATAAAGATTCAGTATTGGGGTAGTTATTAGGTCGAAGAGCAGGATTGTTTGAAACAGAAGTTTGTATACGATTGTCTTCTTTATTCGATGACGTTTTTACGGGCGCTGGTAACTGGTCTTTTCTATGTGCGAAAAGAATTATTACTTAAGTAAATAAATTTGCTTCATATACGTATATAGTCTTTATACTCATATATAGTCTTTATACTAAAAATAGTTATTATACTAAAAAATATATACTTTATACTAAAAAATATATACGTATATAGTCTTTATACTAAAAAATAGTCTTGATACTAAAAATAGTCTTTATACTCATATATAGTCTTTATACTCATATATAGTCTTTATACTAAAAAGAGTACTTATATACATAGAAGTGCGGACAAAAAAGATAAAAAATTGCATATTTACACTTTCCCTTTTAATTATATGTCAATCACATTTTTAATTATAACTGTTATGCTGTAAAAATGACAAATAGAGGTTACAATAGACAGAGAGTGTAATACAAAATCACTTTCATTCTATCTACCAGGTAATAATCATTTCTGTCTTTTTTTGACCACACTGATTACCCTGTTAAGTTTCCATCAACTTTGAAAATAAGCAAGAATAACTAGATACAAACAGCCATCAACTTAATAATAAATTTATTTAACTATCCTACCTTTTAATAATATATACAAAAACAACTTAAAGTGAGAGACAAGCTACTGTAAATCAATAGAACACATTTATTAAATTAAAACTGTAAGTATTTGTTGTGTAAACTTAGCGCAGAATACATTAAACAATCTTGTTTCCATGACAACAATGTTCATGAAATCTGTCAACTGGAATTTGATCAATTTAACACGAAAACTTTTTATACTAAAATTTCTCAAAATTACAACTCTGTACATATTAGTTTATAAACAGAAGGTAACTTGACTAAAGTTTTTCAATAAATATTAACTACAATAATAAAAAATAAATAAAAAAACAACAACAAACAAAGAAGCCTAAAATATATAATTTCATACCTAACCAAAGGATTTGTATTGTAGGTCAGTTCATTGAGTCGTTTGTTGTACATTTTATTTTGTAAAGCAGTTGCCTCATCAAGTAAGCGCTGTTCTTTAAGCTTCTCTTTAGCAAGTCGATCTTCTTCTTCTTGCAGCAATTTTACAGCAGCCAATTTTTCTTCTTCTCTAAAAAATAAAATGCAAAATTGGTTCATTATACTGAAAAAGGATATCTAATACATTAAAAAAAAGATTATTTAAATGAATACTGGTATTGTATATTCATTAATTATTTAGGTAAAAACACATAAAACTACTTCGATAACTAATTGAGAAAACGCCATTACCCAAAAAACATTTCCAAAGGTAAGAACAAACTATACAATATTGTGTGAACTGGGTTCATTTTATCTGGGTAATGAAGTACTTAACTTTTTCCTGATCCAATCCCTGCTTGTCATTAAGCTAGATAAATTGCAAATGGGATATATTTATTGATGCCTAAACATACTCTTAAGAAACTGAAGTTGATGTAAAAGGAGAGAGAAGATGCCAACAAAAATGCACCTTTTGTGGCAATATTTTAAATTCCTAGCTTTTTGAATAAAATAAGTGTGGACAAGAGAAAAAAAAATACTTTATATAAAATGTAACATTTTTTTCAACTTAAATCAACCAAATTAAAATCAAGCAAAAAATATCTAAAAACAAAAAAATATTTTTTCTTCAGATGTTTTATTATTTGAAAATTAGACATTTTGGAAAAAAAAACATGGAAATCTACACTTAACACTTCCTTAAGCTTTAAGACCATATGTATGTGTGTATTTGCACTGCAAAATTGCACTAGTCCTTACAATTATTTACAAATAATTACAAATGAAAGTTTTTTAAAATTTCCCCATATTGGTTACAGTTTATTGAAAATTATAATAAATATTTTCTGCATTACGTTTTACTTACAGGAGAGGCCAGATAGTTTGGGTTCAAACAACTTGTGGTACTTCTTTACTACAGTCTAAACTTTTGAAAATATTCCCCAAAATTTTAGACAATTTTTAAAATAATAAATTTTAAGAATTTTCGCATTTCAAAGTGTTCACCAAATAGCTCAAAGTACATTGCTTACATTTGCACTTAATTCACTTGAACAAAAAAATAAAATAAAAAGCTTATATCAATCCAATTATTGGATTAATTTATGCAGTTTTAAAGCAAGAATTCTTAAGTCTTAAAGTTTTAAAGCAAGGTTCTAAAGTTTCTAAAGAATTCTAAGGTAAGGTAATTCAAGGTTCTAAAGAATTCTAAAGTCTTAAAGTTTTAAAGCAAGGCTCGGTTTTAAAGCAAAGTTGTAAAGTCTGTGAAGAACTGATTTTTTCAGGCCGCCTAATGTTGTCTAATAAAGATTATTATGAAAAGAAACTCAGTATGAGAACCACTAGTTCACTCTGGCAGCTGAGACTGCTATAGGGAAACTTAACAATACTAACAACCCATCTCTTAAAATGATTATCTCACCAAATTTTGAGGATTCAGTGCTTTATTCCATCCCAATAAGCTTCACTATTTTCCAATAAAGCTTGTTAGATTTATATTGTGTTAGATTTATATTGGTGCAAAACCAAAGTTGAACACAAATTAAACAACATATAAGAAGTACTGTGATCTGCAAACATAAGACTATTTAATACTATTACTTAAGATTTTAGAGCATGTTTTATTAATTTCTGATTCTATTTTTTCTTCTGTAAATGTGTAACTGGCAAATGTTATAGATAGATAAAAATTATAAAAGTCAATAAAACTTTCATTCTTCCCTGCATGTTTTGGAATTGAGTTTTAATTTTGCATTATATTATTTATTTTATTTGATAAGCTGCTTCCTCTAAAGTCGATACTGGTGGGTACCATAAGTTGATCACTAATTTGAAAGGGAAAATAACTTGATAATTTGTAAAACATAGTTCTCTCTCTTTTAAAGATGGAATATGGTCAAAGTAAGAAGAATTAGAAAGAGTTTTATGTTAATAGGTGTAACTAGGACCAGCAACATTGATTATGTTTACAAAAAAAAGCTCGTTAGATTCAACAAAATTAGTGATATATTTTGAGAGATTGTTTCGTGTTTTGTTTATATAAAGTTCTGATTCATTTTATATAAAAATGACTGAAAGTCTCCAGAAATAGATTCTCCTTCATCCTTATAGCTTCTCCTTCATCCTTATAGTTCATGATTGAAGTAATTGTTTGTAATTGAGAAGAATATTTTGCATAGGATTCATTATTGCTACAACAAGATGATCACTAGTAAAAAATTTAGTAAATTACTAGTAAACTACAGTTGTCTAGTGTTCCTTTAATAGCAAGAATGTTTTCATCCTTATGCATTATGTAAAAAGATTACATTATTTTGAATAATGAAAGCGTTTCTTCTATACAGTCGACCATAAGTGTGTTTTTCTGCTACATGAATGAAAACTTGTGTGTTAGTAATGCAATGTTATCTAATAGAAAACTCTTGATATCTAAAAGCTCTAATATAAAAATAATGAATTCAATTTAAAGCTTTGACAGTTATATGAACAAAGCGTTATATTTATAGTAGTTAAATTTTTCTACCATTATGATTTATAAATTGACACATATCACACAAATTCTGTAGAGTGATGTAAGAATAATAACATTTGTTTTTCAGTATATTGATGTAGTTTTTTGATTATTAATGATTCTCAATACATTTTAAACAGTTTAACAATAATGTTATAATCCTAAACATTGAGTTTAAATACCATTTTTATATCGGTACTTTTGATTTAATATGAAAATATCCTATTATTAAATTAACCTAAATTTTCAAAACTGTTGACCTGACCTTCTGGTCAATTTTTAAATTTTATAACATAAGTAGACACAAATTAAATGATATCTCTTATATAATAGTTAATAGACTGCTATATAGAACATCTTGCTTTTAAATATACCAGAAAATAAGAAAAGCACTAAATAGTTTTAATAGTATGGAAAAGCAAAGGAAATGGTTTAGACAGGAATGTTGCAGTTTAAACAGAAATTATTATTTAACGCAGTAGTGGTGTTGTGGTAGAGCACTCGCCTTATAAGCAAGAAATTCCAAGTTCGAACCCCACCACGCCCCTGGTAGTACTGCGCTAACTTGTTTCTCCTCACAGCGGCCTTGTTTGTCAAGGTTCGTGTTTCGGAGTTATAGAGTTGAGAGAGGGTTGCAACCACAACTAAAGTAGCCTCCTTGACTGTAGTGGCCTTCATGACCTTGAGGAGGTGAAGTGAAATAAAAAAACAAAAAGCCAAGATTGGCTTAAAGTTTTACAAAGCATTAGCATGTTCAAGTCAGGATTGGCGGATTGGATCAGGAGTGGTCTAATATAAATAAAGTATAGCGTTATTATATAAAATGAATGAATGGAATAAATTAAACTAAACATAAAAAATGGATGGAACGAGAGATGTGTCTCTATTAAACTCCAAAATTCACAAAAGATATTTAAGAGTTAACAAGTAAACAATGGGAACTTGAAATGATAATTCTATTCTCTAGCTATAATTTCAAGTTCCATAAAGAGTTTTATTGGAAATAATAGACTTAAGCATTAGACAAAATCTATTTCATTAATTTCTGAAAATGACGAAAAAGCATTTAGAAGATGCAGAAAAAAACTCGAATGTTACCGACAAAATCAGTAACTAAATCAAAAAGCACAAAGTAAAAGTCAAAGCAAAAATCAGTCGGCAAAGGCTGGTGGTTTGAAACTTTTAAAAATTGAGGTAGAAAGCCTCAAAATAACGAAATAATGTTTTAGAGATATACCTTCACTAGGAAATAAGAAAGAGTCGCAAAGCTATTTAGTTATCTACAAATCTACCAATTTTTTTTATTTGTATATGAACAATATGAATATTGTTGTAAATATTATTTTCTTTTATTATAATTTAATTTACATATTAAGTATATATAAGTTACTTACTAATAAAGTCAATTGAAATATTTAATTTACTTTAAATTTGTTTTTTAAAATTCCAAATAAACTATTTTTAAATTTCAACTAAAATTAGCTGCATATTCTAAGTAATATAGCTAACACTCTCCTAATATTGATAATATTGTAGATTATGGCCAACTAATGATTCAATTAACTGATCAAATTTAGTTTATACTGGAGAAGTTTTAGAAACTTAAGAACTTTGAGGATGTCTTAGTTTAATCCAATTACATTATCATTTTCATACCTGATTATTGACGATTATTGTTCCTTAAATTCAAGTTTAAGGATTTCATCCTGATCCTGAGGTTTTTATTTTTCTATTTGCCTATTGCTTTAAGAAAATAAAGTACATATTTACTGTTCTTTGGTGCCCTCATATCAAAATATAACAATAAAAACATATAGTGTCACACAACATAGGGGTACATGATCCCAGCAAAAAAAGAGTAAATCTGATTTTGTCATTGCAAACCATCTAAAAGAAAGATGTTTTATGATGTTTCCTATTATCTCCTTATTTGAAACATCATGTTGAGCATTACTAGTTTAGACTTGAGATATAATATTTCTCTAAAAATTTATTGAATAAAAATTTGCGAATAAAGATTTTATGTGAAAAATTTCTAAGCAAAAATAATCAATATACCAATCATGATGATTTTCATATTTTTTATGTAGAGGATAAAAATATGTTTATTATTTCTAAGACACTAATAAAATGATTTTTGTATGATACAATAAAAGCAATTTTAAACAATTTCCTACTGATTTTTTTTCTCCAGTGCAGCTTTCTTCTTTTCTTTTTCTATTTGCAATTTTTTCATTCTGTTTTGAATGAACCTTTCTTTCTTTTTCTTTTGTTCTGGTGTCATATCCTGAAAGGTTTTTGAAATTTATAGTAAATTTTTGACACTTTTTTTTGTGAAGAAAAACAACAATCTTTCAGCCATAGTTTCAGTCTAATTATAAACCATAATAAAAATTAACACAAACTACATAATTAAAAAGTAATAAAAACCATAAATTAAAACCAAATTATTTCTTAAAGGTGAACTGTCTTGCTATTTTTGACAGACAAAACACATAGGCAAAAACTAAAAATGTTGTTTTTGTAAATTAATTAGTACATTTATGATAAAGTTTTTAATAAAAAAAAAAAAAAATTAAAGAAAAACAAACAAACAAACTAATGACTATACACTGCAGGAATGTATTGATGATAAATGATTAAATGTAATGAATGTACTGTAAGCAATTTTAATGCAAATTTGCTCTGCAAGGATAAATTGCTCTGCATGCATATAAATTTAACAAAAACATAAAAAATACATATAAATACATATATATGCTGATAAGTATTAAAATATATTACATTTTCTTCAAGTGTAAAGCCAAAACTTTGTGGAGACATTTCATGAAGGTTATTCTTATCATCATTAAGAATATTATTTTGCTTGGTTGGTGTCACTTGATTTTCAGAGGTAATAAAATTGTTTTCACTAACTTGGGAATTATTTTGAGGTGTTTGTAGATTTTGATAATTATTAACTGATTGTTCATTTAAAGCTTGATTCTTGGGAAATGATTGATCAACAGAATGTAAAAGATGCTCTTGTGACATCTTAAAAGAACTAAATATTCCATCATTATCAACTAATGAGTTTTGAACATTTTTCATATGTAGAGGTAGGTCATCAAGCACACTTTTCGTATCTAGAGGTAATTCATCAAGCACACCTTTCAAATGTAGGTCATTAAGCATACCTTGATTAAAATCAGATTGAGTTAAGGCAGATTCAGAAAAAGCATAGTTTGGATTTACAGATGTTTCAGAATAGTTTGATGTGGTAGTGCTTGGTGTAAACAAAACAGATGTGGCATTTTTATTCTGTATTGTCTCACCTTCTAAACTGTTAAATAAGTGATTTTTTTTATTCAATTCTTTGCTATAGGAGCTGTTTGGTGTAAAATAATTATCATTAAGCATGTCATCAGACTTATTATTCAAAGATAAGCTTTTGAATCTCATGGTAATATCATTTGATTTTTGTTCACCGCCAAACTTATTTTCTGCTGTAGACAGTTTGTTTTCATCAACCTGACAATAATAAAAAATTTATTTTTTACAATACTTTAAATGAAACAATAAAGTATATAAATTTTTATCATAAAAAAACAATACCAATTCTTGAGACCATCTTCGTCTCATTTTAAATGACGATTTTAATAACATTTCACAACTGAAAATGTAAACTGTTCACAATGGTAGTTATGGTAGTATACATTTAGTAAACAATAAAAAAGATCTTATAAGCTTAAAGGATTACTTAAATGTCATTCCATCCATAACATGAACATAGTATATGCAATTAGGAGTTATATATATATATATATATATATATATATATATACATATACAAAAAAATAAAAAATATATATACAAAAAAGTAATGGTAACTTGTATGAAATATTATAAACTAAAACAAATTGCTACATAAAATCATATTTAAAATATTTAAGATAAATTTAAAACTAATTTTCAGTGAAAAAAAGTAATTTCACAAAAATCATTTCACAAAAAATTTCTTTAATTAATAATAAAAATTAAATAACTTAAAAATTTAATTTAATAAACTTAAAATAATAGTTACAGCATATAACAACCACAAAATGGTAGTGTCCCCCCCCCCTCCTCCTTCCTTAAATCATTAATAGTTGGGTGAAAATGTTTTTAAATATTTTTATGTCTTCAAGATAATAATGATACCTAAACAAAGATACACAATCCAAAAATAATGCACTTTTTTAAGGGGAGGGGGAGGGGGCACTTTCCATAAGGTCATTTTTTTCATTAAATACAACATTACGAAAAAAGCTTTTTTTACAACCAGATGCCTTTCCTAGAAATAACCTGTTTTTTAAATCAAGACTAAGTACTTTTACTGTAATACTACCACTAGGAAGATTACTATACAAGGTTAACATATAAGTCTCACTTAACCTAATAAATGATCAGTTTAATGTCATGACCAGGACCTAAAAAATAAAAAAAATAAACAATATGAAAATATAAAAACAACTCAAATATAAAATATATTCTCAAATATAACTAAAAAAAAAAAAGAGAAAAAAGTACTGCAACCGCTAATATATTCCATATTAATTTTAACTTTCTGTAATAATGATAAGATAACAACTTTTATTTTTTAAACTAGTTGATTATTACATACAATTAAATTATTTCTCACTGAGAAAAAAACTTATTTTGTATTTTACTTTGCAAAATTTATTTAATGTGGATTTAAATCTTGGCAAAAATGAGATCAACCTCGTCAACACGGGTTTCAAAAAAAGTTTTCATAAGTAGAAAAAAAAAAAGAAATAACAGATCTGATATTATATATATATATATATATATATATATATATATATATATATATATATATATATATATATATATATATATATATATATATATATATATATAAAATTTAATTCACTTCTAACATGGCATCAAGCAACTACTATTACAGGGTTACCACTATTAAAACTGAGGCTAAAAATAAGGACTTTAAGGAGAATTAAGGATATATTTTCCCAATTTATAAGGAGATTCGGTCGCGAACACCAATTTTTTCAAGCAAAAAATAAGGAGAATTAAGGAGAAAATGATTACTTTAAAAACAGAATCGTTCTTTTTTCAATAAATATTAAATATAAATAGGTAAACTATTATAAACATAATATACTATACATATATATATATATATATATATATATATATATATATATATATATATATATTTATATATATAACATTATTAAAAAAGTTGTATATTTATATATATATATATATATAAATATATATATATATATAAATATATATATATATATATTTATATATATAACATTATTAAAAAAGTTCTTTTCAAGAGACTCTAGTTTTTCAAAGGCAGCTCTTTTTAATGCATTAGATTTTGATATGTCAGCTTTAATGTCATCTAATTACAAAGAGAATCATTAAATAATGACATTTCATTTAGTATTATATGAACTAAAAATTAGTAAAAGAAAAACAAGGACAGTCTAATTTCAAATTTCAAAACTTGACCTAAAATATATGTAACAACACTAGATTAAAAAATATTATACTTAAGTCTTTGATTTCCATGTGCAAAGTGGCTGGCCACTTTGTACATGGAAATCAAAGACTTAAGTATAATATTTAGTATAATAGACTTTTTAAAAATCTAAAAAATGATTTTTAAACCAAAAAATTAAAAATAATTAAACATGTTAATTAAAAAAAAGATTAGCTAAAAGTTAAGGATATATTTCTAATAATATATAAGAACAATTAAAAAAAAAATACAGCAAAAAAAACTATTTTATTATTTTGTAGAACCACATTTCTCTTGTAATCATTGATTTACTCTCTTTGGCATTGAATTTACAAGACTTGATATATTGTTGATATCTGATATCGTTGTTTTCTCCTTTAAATATATCGATAGAGGGAAGAAGGCATTATCAATATTCTAAAATTTCAATATATCTATCAAAATTAATTCGACCTTCAAATAATCAATAGCATACAACTCCTGTATAGTTCATGCAGGCCCAAATGCCTACATGTGCTTCTACTTTGCTTGGTTCGCTCTAATGTAAAATAGAATATGCAATCTTTAACTTTTTTTTCAAATTGTTTTTTTGACAATGAGATAGTCGTTGGTTTCAAAGAAAAATAGATTTGTAACGTGTTTTTTCATAGGTTGTCAACCGTGATTTAGGAGTTTCATGCTGTATTTTTTTATAGCTCATTTTGTAACTTTTTTATTATTTGATTTATTTATGTTTTTATTAGTATTTCAAACAAAAAAAACAAAAATTTAGAGTTAGTAAATGCTGATGAAAATAAAAGCAAAATTATAAAAGAAAATCATCAAATAAAGCACCAATCCTCAACTTTTAACCAACATTAAAAAAAATGAAAATTATAAAGTAGATGTTTTAAAGTTATATTTAATTAGTAATATAAAGTAATATTTAAGGAAACAACAATTAAATTAAATAGTAATTAAATAGTAAAGACTTTACTTATTAATTAGCACTAATAAAATATTGAAAAAATTAAACAGTTTTTAAAATAATTTCAATCAAACAGGTGCTTTAAAAAAAAACAAAAAGTGGTCTCTCTCTCTCTCTCTCTCTCTCTCTCTCTCTCTCTATATATATATATATATATATATATATATATATATATATATATATATATATATATATATATATATATATATATATATATATAAAATGCATCACAAAACAACAATTTAAAAAAATTGATTTTGTCTGACTTGTAATTCTGTTCTAAATATTAAAAACAATGACTTTCAAAAATTTTAGAATAAGAAATATTTTTAGAGGTTCCCTAACACCCTTGAATATTTGACCGGTCCCTAATATTTAAAAAAAATATAGTTTTTCAAAAGTAGGTCATGTCGGGTCTAAAATTAAGCGAAATTTTAAAAACATTTTAAAAATAATCACCATTTTAAAAAAAAAACATTTAATATTTCACTGCTATGAAAACTACAAAAAATGCACCTTTTTTTTAATAAAATGATGATTATTTTTGAAATTTTTATAAAATTTTGCTTAATTTGTGACCCAACATGACCTACTTTTGAAAAACTATTTTTTTGAAATCATTAGGGACCGTTCAAATATTTAAGGGTGTTGGGGGACCTTTAAAAAAATTGAAAGTCAGTGTTTTTTTAATATATAGAACACAATTAGGTGTCAGACAAAATCAATTTTTTTAAATTGTTGTTTTGTGATGCACCCTAATGTGTGTATATATATATACATATATATATATATGTATATATATATGTATATATATATACATATATATATATACATATATATATATATATATATATATATATATATATATATATATATATGTGTGTGTATATATATATATATATATATATATATATACATATATACACATATATATATATATATTTTTTTTTAAGTAATTCACCTCCCCAAGGCCAAGAAGGCCACTACATATGATAAGGCTACTTGTGGTTATAACCCTCTCCCAACTCTATAACTCCAAAACACGAACCTTGACGAACAAGGCCCCTGCCCGGAGAAACAAGTTGATGTATATCTATATATGTGTATATATATGTGTGCGTGTGTATATATATATATATATATATATATATATATATATATATATATATATATATATACATATATATATATACATATTTATATAGGTGTAGGATTTCAAATCATTAAAGAAGTAACTATTTGCTTCTCTATTGATAAGTATAATCTATATACTTTAATAAAATTTCCTAGAAGATAATAATAGAAATAAGGAGAAATTAAGGAGAGCAGTTAAATTTGACCTTTTTTTAAGGTTATTTAAGGACTTTTAAGGAGTTTTTTTTTTTAAGGATATTTAAGGTTTTTAAGGAGGAGTGGGAACCCTGTATTAGGTTGGGACTAGAAAACAAAGAACAGAGTTAAAAACCAAGGTAACTATTGACAGAAGAAAGTCGTAGGTTGTATGATTTAAGAAAATGGGAAAGAGTTCTAAAGGGTTGAAGTTTTTAGAGCATGTAGGGACAGATACTGTTGATGAGATTTTTCTGAATGACGAGTCAAGCAAGAATGAGTTTTGGTAGATGGAACTAAAAAGCTCCTTTGAGTAGCGGCCATAATAGTATTTATAGAAAAGAGAAAGAGATGCAACTTTACAATGATGAGAGAAAGGCACAAGCTTGGCAGATAAAGTAGGTTCAACTTGGTTTACAATGTCTTTTTGAACCTTGTCTAGGAGAGGAAGAGCATCATTAGAAAAACCAGCCCAAAAAAAAAAAAACAGTATTCCATACAAAGCAGAGATTTGTAGTGGTAAAGAATGAAATCAGAAGTAAAATAAGAGTGAGAACCATAAGAGAGGCAGCCTTCGCAGGCAGCTAATTTTTTAATAAATTATATATATGGTTTCTATGAGAGGTCAGTAGTGAAAGGTAATCCAAGAAGATGTAAAAAAATACATTCAGAGGAAGATATAAAAAAGAGGGCTCAATTGCATGTTCTAGGTAAAACATGCAATTAAGTGCCGCTACATCAAATGAGGGTTTAGGGTACCAATAAAAATTTTTTTAAGAAATTAAGTGCACCAAATGTATTAAGAAATTACATCCATAGTTATATATTATCTGTTGCATATATACATAACCCTAATATATAAAAATCTATATAAGAAATATATAACTTAATTTGATCTACTTTAAGAAAAAGGTCACCACCAATGACCTTTGATTACATGCTGGGCCCTACATATCACTAAAAACTTAAACTTTATTAATTTTCAAAAATTGTAACCTTTCTTGAAAAGATTGCAAAAAAAAAATGAGTGCTACAAAATGTTCTCAAAAAAATTACTACATCAAGTTTAGTTTAAAAATATTTTTTGTATAGTAAATGATTTTTATAAGAAGCCATTATTATTTCTGATATCTCTAAAAAACTTTGATTCATTTGATACCCAAGCTGATATACTTTCAGCGAGAAAATTGTTTATATATTAAAAATACTTTCTTTGTAAAAGTTGAATAAAGCAACATTTTTGAAATCTAGTTAGACTCTTTTGCAACCCATATTGATGTTTTGAAATTGTTTTTGCAGTTTAAAATTTTGTAGAAAACACAATTTATGTACTACAAAACTTTGTATTTAAAACACAATTTATGTACTACAAAACTTTGTATTTAAAACACAATTTATGTACTACAAAACTTTGTATTTAAAACACAATTTATGTACTACCAAACTTGTAGGTAGAAAATATTTTATTTTATTGAGTATAATTAATTTTCACAGTATTTAAATTAAAAAATAGCAAAAAATCAAACTATTTACAATTTCTTGCAGTTGTTTGCTTGATAAGGATGACAATAAAATTGCAGGAACATCTATTTTATGAGACATAATATCAATTATAGGTGTCACTCCACTTACATCAGTCAATGAACTCAGCTGGAGTGCATCATTTGAACTCTCCAAAATAGTTACATTTTCTCCAAGGTTATCAGCAACTTCCACATTTGAAGTCATAAGAGGTATGTCATTTGGCGAGTTAGGTAAATTTTCATTGCCTACACCCACAAACCACATGCCATTTGTGGCAGATAGTGAGGAATTTAGATTTTGATGCAAGTTTTTTTTTTCCATTTGATTACTGATCTCAACTGATGTTTCAGGAACTATATTTTTATTCGGGATAGTTTCTAAATGACCAAAACAAGAAATTGAATATTCAAAAACTTATAGACCAGTATGTAAATTTATTGAGAATTTTTATATAACATTGAAATAAATACAAAAAAATTAAAAAACAGAGAAAATGAAGAAAAGACTTTGAGTTTTCTTACTTTATAAAAATCTGAAAACATAGTTAAAAAATAAAATCCATTATTAAGTAAAACACGTTATAAAATAAAAAACTTATTCTTTAATTAAATAATAAATATTTCATAAGAGGCATTATATTTCTTCTTAGTCTATTTTGATTAAATAGTGTTATTATCCTTTTCTCTATATTAATTAAGTGGGTTGTTGTTGTCTTTTGTCTGTCTATTGTGTTTAATAGGTTTTGTTTGTGATTATGATGTACCTTATGTTTTCTTTTTTTGTCATTATTTATTTTATTGTTTGTAATTATTTATGTTTTCTTTGTTTGTCATTATTTGTTTTATCGTTTGTAATTATGATGTACCAGAGGCATTATATTCTTTCTTTGTCTATTTTGTTAGAGTGGTGTTATTTTCCTTTTTTCTGTATTTTATTTAAGTGGGTTGTTATTGTCTTGTTCTGTAAATTGTATCTAATTGGTTATGTTTGTAATTATGATGTACCTTATGTTTTTGTCACACAAAAAAATTTAAATTTTTTCAAATTTAAATTTTTACTAAAGCAGTTAAAATGTTACTAAGAAACGAAACAAAAAAACAAAACAAAAAAAAAAACAACAGCAACAAAAAACAGTGGAAACTGATGAAGATTTTAGTTCATAGGAGGATTGGGAATCACAAAGTGAAAAAAAGTTTGATACTTTATAAAACTGTTGAGATTTCACTATTCTACTAGGTTTCTACTAGGTTTCAGAAGTAGTTTCAAATTTACTACTCATAAACTAGTTAATCATTTCTAGTTAAAGTTTTTTTCTATGATAAAAAATTAATGATAATAAAAAACTGTTGATTAAAAGAAGTTTGATTAAAATCATCTTTTCATAAATTTGTTATACTAAAAAAATCTAATTTAAACTAAAAAAAAGGTAATTTTGCCTGTGTTTCAAAACAAAAGTTTGAGGACACTATAAACATAATTTTAAAAATGGTTTTGCTAGCTTATAATATTAAAAAAGCTTCTTAACAACAGAAATAAACAGGACCACTCCAAACAACACAAAGATCACGATTTAGATATTTTAATGCATTAAAATATCTAAATCAATGCAATTAGGCGGAATAAAAATTGATAAAGGCTTATCACTTTATTTGCTCCCTAGTATTTAAGGATTAAAAAGCTGTTTAGAGCAAGCATTTTTAGATTATGACTAGCATTTAACACCATTACAGTTAAAATCATGAAAACCAGAGAATTTTGATGATTTTTTAAGCAGCAGCATTGACAAGTTTACCTCACATTCATACATTGCAAAAACAATAAGTAAACTCATATATTGCAAAAACTTAAAAAACTTTAAAAAAAAATCTTTAAATAAAAACAAATAACTAAATTTAAGATATTGTTGAGAATTATCAATATAATGTCCAGGATGTTCAAAGTTATCAGTGGATAAAAAAATATATATATATACATATATATATATATATATATATATATATATATATATATATATATATATATATATATATATATATATATATTTTTGTCATTAAAACTATTATGTTTTAATCTGATTATGACACAGTGTTTTGTTACAAAACTCAAGAAGAAATAAATAGATATATCAAAAAAAATAAACCCTGTTGTATCATGTGTGAAGAACTTTTTTGATGGATGTGTAACACAATTTAAAAATTTTAGAAACTATAAATTTCTGTCATCACAGTAAAGAACTTGATTTAAATGCTGAACAAGTATTTTCTACCACTCATGGTAAATGTGTTGGTTTCAGCAGGACTGTGAAAAGAGTAATATGTAAAGAAAGCAACAACAAACAAGTAACTAATTGGCAGATTATGGATGTCGATTTAATGTATTCCTTTTAAAAAGCTATGATATATAAAATCTGTTTGAAGTTATTTAAAAAAATAAGAATTGATCAAACTTCGAGCACATTTAGAAAAAATATATTTAAGTGGTACAAAATAATTTTATAAAGCAACAATAAAGAGTTTTCAGAAAACAGAAAAATTCACTTAATTACATACATTGGAGTTTATAAAAGTTTGTAAACAATAAACCTCAAGAAATCTTATTTCAGTATCTCAACAACGATGTTAAGGATATCAATGACAAGTGGCCTATGAAGGACAACAAAATGACAACCAGATTCAGAATATGAAGGATACTTTAATTTTTCAAATTTATTCCAAATATACACAAATTTTTTTTTGTCATTATGTTAAATATAGTTAATTTTTTTGCAAAATTTAAGAGTCTATCAGCTACAGAATAAAAACCAAAAACACAAAAAAATTGATTTAAAAAAGCAACAACAAAGCATAAATTCAAACAACAATATATATAAATATATATATATATATATATATATATATATATATATATATATATATATATATATATACATATATATATATATATACATATATATATATACATACATATATATATATATATATATATATATATATATATATATATATATATATATATATATATCTATATATATATAAAATTTTCTTTAACGATTTAAATCAGAAGTAAGCTAACTTATATGTCTCTGATTAGCTTTTTTTTTTAGAATGCTAAAACATTATTTATCACATATTAAGTAGATAATATAGTAGAAATTTTGCATGCTCTTAGAATGTTTAGACAATACATAAGGGATACTATTATACAGCAAATGATAAAGAAAGCCTTCAAGAGTTTGACATTGCTTTATGCTTTTCTAAATATTGTCAGAGTTAGGTAGCAATCATAAGTTTTTCTTAAGATTGATAATATGTATAACAATGTTGTATTATATTATAAATGACAACACTATTTTTTCTAGACTAGCTTAATCATGTTTTCATAAAAATCTTGAATTAGTAGGTATTAATACTAACGTTTTTTACTTATATTATTTTTAGTTTTCTAAATGAAAAATTCCTTTAAAGTCAAACATAAACTACATTTTATAATTTTAATATATTATAAATATTAAATGCATATTTCTATATCTACTATATATAATTATATTATACTTATTAAAACTTATCATTTAAATAATTTTTAATTTCATATTATTACAAAAAATGTATTAAAATACCTTTTTTGTTTACATTATCAAAACAATCATCCCAAGATGGTTGTTTGCAGTCATCTATTGTTTTGTTTGGGTCTTGATTTTCTTTTCCATTGGAGATCACATCAAAAAATGCATTTTGTAGCAATTTAGCTTTTTCCTAAATTAAAAGTATCATAATAATTCAATGTAAATTGTTTGTGTCTGTATATAAATATATAAATATATATATATATATATATATATATATATATATATATATATATATATATATATATATATATATATATATATATTTATATATTTATATGTGTGTTTATATATGTATTTTTATGTGTGTGTGTAATATATATATATATATATTTAACATGCATCAGTATATCAAAAAGCTCAAAACAACTTATTATCAAATTTAGTGAAAAAATATTTTTTTGAAACTTTAAACAATATCCGTTTTAACTAATCGAAAAGAAAACATGTTTACATTAACACCTTTTGTTCCAAAAGTATAATCTGTTTATGTTATTTATATAAACTTTGAATGAATAGCAGACATGCTTTATAACTCTTATAGTGCACTAATAAATTATAAGAAATACTTTTTTTCTTATTAGAAGTATTGTTAGCATAAGAGATATAGTTATATCAAAAGTGTGGTTATTATTTGAGATATTCTTTTATTCTACAAGACTATTGCTAATATTCTTGATTTGATTGTAACCTTATATCAAATACTGTTGAAACATACAAGTTAAATTTGTAGCCTTTTTAGATTACTACATTATTATTTATACAGAATTATAGCTTTACATAGATTAATGTTAGCATAGATTATAAACTTGTAATTAAATGAATTGTTATTGGACTTGATTAACTCTATTACTATGTAAAAAACTTTAAATAAATTAACTTGCTTTCTTTTTTGACTTTTTAAAATGATATGTTGTAAATTGAAACATACTTGGAAAAAAAAAAAAATAACCTTGTTCCATTCGCTCAGCTTACGTTTTTTTTCCTCATCAAATTGACGTCTTTTTTCCTCAAGCTGCATACGCAAAGCAGCTAAACGTGAACTTAATGGTTCAGTGTCATTTTCTAAACAACATACATACAAACATTAATTTCAAGAAAGCCAAGTAAAAAAAAATGTAATTTTTACAGAAAAAAAATTTAAGAAAATTAAAAATTATTTAAAGCATGACAAAATTTTTGTTGAATGATTAATATTTTTTTTTTTAAGCCTGGGTAATGCATTATTAATTAACTGTTTGGACTGTGACACTTACTACTTTTGATTTCAGGATACGCTACCAAAGGGGTTTTCCTGCGCAAAAATTGAGTGTGTTTTGGTTTTTTGTCCTCTTGATTGTCATTGTTTAAAGAAAATCGATTATTTACTTTTTTTTTATCTTGTTGTTTTGAACTTTTATCTCTTTCAGAGACATTAGGTAAACAGCCATCTGATTTAATGATTTTTTCGATTTCTTTTTCTCTATGTGCAATCTGCGAAGACAAGACACTTAATTGATCATCTCGATTTTTTAATTCAAGATTGTTAGCAAAGTAAGAAACATTTATGTCTTGTTCTAACTGCATTGGACTGATCAAATATGTATTAGTTTGGTTGACACCACATTTTTGCCTACCTTTTTCTTCTCTCATCTTTACAATTTGATCATTATTTTTATTTAGAGTAGACTGAACATTACTTTCCGTTAAACTTTGTATACAATTATTTACTGATGATTCATCATTCGTCTCTTCACATTCATTTTGTGATTCATTAGAGTCAATAAAAATAAATGAATTTTCTTTTTTGATTATTTTACAAGCATTTTCACTATTTTTTGGATGAACTACAGTAAATGTAGCTGAGCTGTCAAAAGAAGTTTGGCTATCAATTTTTGGCATATCTAAATTATAAACAGGACCAGAAATATCTGTTGGAAAAGAAAAAGACCTGGTGTAAAAAGGTCTAAATAGACAGGAAGAATTTTCTTTTGCAAATTTTTGTAGATTGTTCTCTGACATATACACTTGATGAATATCTTTATCTTGATCTGGCGAAATTGAGTAAGTTCTTCCACTAACATCAGATGAAACTGAAAATGTGCTTCCCCCAGAGCTACTATGAGATTTCTCAGAAATCTCTTGTTCATTATCTCCAATCCATTCATCACTAGAGCAACTATGGGATGAAAGTACACTAGATGAATAAGGAGAGCTCTGTTTACTGAGTTCTTTTTCCATTAAAATGTTACTCTGAAACAGTTGCAGGCTATTAAGTTTTGTTAAAGATGTTGACATAATTCTATTTAAATTACTTAGATTTGAAATAGTTGGTTGACTGAAATGATGTAAGCCTTCCGAGATACTGGATGACCTAAAAACCATTTCAGAATGAATTTTCATATGTTCATCACACAATAAATTAGGATCACTTGAAGATCTATTCATACCCTCAAATGATTCCCCATCAACTATAAGATCTTTGACAGAGCTTTGATCTGTTATAAGTGCTTTTGTTAAGTAAGAGGATTTCGGGTAAATACCACTTAATGTGTAAGTGTTTGGCCTAACAACATTTACAGCAACAGAATCCAATTTTATATTTTTATCTCTGAACTTAATTGAAGATTTTTTATCATTATAATTACAAGTATCAATATCATAATTTGAAATCACACAATGTTTGTGACTGTCACTATCACCATTATTATTTTTAGAAACTTTTCTATCTGATTTCACATCAAGCTTAAAACTATCTTTTGCTAAGTTACTTGCCAAGAATTCATTTTTCATATTAAAATCATAAACATCACAATTAGTGTTTTGCTTATTTAAATGATGATCTTGATGGAGGTCCTGATTTGGAAAACAAAGATTTTGCTGTTTTTCTTTCCACTCCATATTTATATTTCTTTTACTATTTAGGTAAGAACTTTTAAAATCTGAAAAAACATTTTTTCTTGCTTTGAAATGTTTGCATGTATCATGTTTTTCATTGTTTGCTAATTCTCTATATCTTGAAGGGTGGGTAATGGAGGTTTGAACAGGATTGAAAATTGGTTCTTTTGGTAATTCTCTAATATTTTCATCATCTTTAGTTAGTTTATGTGTATCTTGCTTCTGATTGTCAACAGCAATATATTGTAATTCATCTAAAGCTTTGTTTATTAAAGAAACACTAGAGCTTTTAAGATCATAGCTACTGCTCACTAAATTCAAACCTTGTTCTTTAAAATCTTTATTATTTTCTGTGTGCGTGTATATGCCTCGCTTCTTAATGTTAATTGAATTTAATTGTGTATCACTGATTACAGAACTATTCTTTGAAGTAACATGATCAAAAGTTTCCTGATCAATTTTAAAGCTACTGTTAAGTGAATTGAATTGTTTATGAGTCAAAACTTCTTTTGATTCTTTTAAATCTTTGTTATTTTTAAATAGAATATATGTATCTCGATTATTATTATTATTATTATTAGTAGTAGCATTGCACTGTACATCCTTGACTTCTTTTCTATTCCTTAAAGTAACAAGATCAGAGGTTTTCTGATCAACATTTAAGTTAATGCTAACTTGATTAAAACTATTATCAACTGATTCTTTTTGTATTTCTTTAAAACCTTCATTTTCATTTAATATAATGTAAGTAGCTCGGTTTTTAATATTAGCTGAATTGGGCTGTATATTACTGACAATTCTGCTCCTTAAAGGAACAAAATCAGAGGTTTTCTGATTATTATGCAAGCTAGTGCTAACTGTATTAAAGTTTTTATCAAGTAACTTTTTGTGTGTTTCTTTTAAGTCTTCAATATCTTTTGATAGAATGTATGCACCTCGCTTCTTGTTAGCTAAATTACACTGAATATCATTGACTTCATCTCTGTTTTTTAAAGGAGTGTTAAATGGTTCAAAAGCATCTGCATTTGATTCTTTTGCTGGTATATTCAAAGATTGCTTTAAAAATTGAGAACTATCTTGTTTAATATGCTCCGTAACAACTTTGCGTGTCAATATTTGATCAACAGTCAAATCTAACTTTTTAAATGATTCTAAAATTTCAGACACCTTGTTGTTAATCAACACTTCCAATTGCAATGATTTCTCATAACTAGATTCATTTTTTCTTTCATCCAAGCTTTTATTCTTTCTGTCAAAATCTTTAAAGACATCATCAGCAACTAGACACAAATCATCAAGAGCATCAATAATTGGTATTCTATGGAGCTGCGCATCATTGACTGTTTTGATTTCAGAATCTTTAAGAACAAATGTGGCAGGTCTATTGCGTTTTTTAACATACGATGGTCGCAGTGGTACTGGAGATTGTGGCACAAAAGAGTAAGTATCTAAATAGTCTTGCAGAGGACTTGTTAAGGAATTGGTTAAATTTAACTTTGAGTCAACTAAATTTGTTTCTGGAATTATGGTTAAATTTTCATTAATTTTGTTTTTAATTTGAAGACTTTCTAAACATTTCTCTTTATTTAACTCACTGCTTTTGTCTGCTGCATCAGAAAGTTTTGATAAAGCATCAACTATAGAAATTCCAGTACAGAGAGCAGAATCTAAAATGTCTGCAACATCGCCGAGCGTGAACATAGCCCCGATATTTATCGGTAAAAAGTCCAGACAATTTTACTTGAAATTTAAAGTACACACACAAAACAAGCAAAAAAAAAATAAAAATCAGGAATTTTTTTTAAATAAAAAATCTTTTTAGTAATTATGTTTTGTTAAAAACAAATTTATAATCCTGATATATTGTGAAATCCGCATATTGACTCGGTAACTATTGGCAACAATTGTCTTATGGACGCCGATACGGAATTTACAATATAACGAATTACTTGTTTTGAAATAGAAATGATCTTTAACTAACCTAAAACATGCGATCTTGAAAGAAACAAATCAAGCATCCCTTTTTTAATAGTGTTAACAGGTAACTTTTTAAGCTTGCATTTTTAATTACGTTGTTTTTCTTTCCAATGATCTTTAATCCTTTTTATTACATCTGTTTACAAATTGCATTCATAAATATTTGTAAATAAAGTTTTAAAATAAAAAGTTTTATCTAAAGCTCTATTTGCCTGCAAGAAAATTTCTTGAACCGAGCTATTTGCATGCAAATTTCTTGCCACACACAAAAAAAAAACTCAAGCTGGTTTAACGCATCTCCCACTGCAACGCATCGTCGATTTCTCTTCCAGACTTCTAAGTAAATAAAATTTGAATACTAGGACGGCAATTATATTTTCTCTCTCTCTCTTTTTTTTTTAAAAAAAGACAAAATTAGAAGGACGCAATACTTTAAATGTCTTCAGATTTAGTGTCTAGTGCGGCTCCGTCGACAAAGTTTTAATTTTATTTCGAGGTTTATTTTAATTGTAGCGGTTTTCTAATAGCGTCTTAAGCGATTTAGCAAATCACACTCAGTATGTTTAATTTTCTAAAAGATATTCGTACGTGAGAATTTTTTCAGTTTGTCTACAAGCTCTAATTTCAAATTTAAGCTGTTTTTTTATAAATTTTTTTTTCAAAGAAAAAATCTATATCAGTATTATTTGCAACGGAAAAATTTAATCAATTATTAAACAATCTTCTATTGTTTAGCATAAATGGCATGAAGTTTTCAAAACATAAAAAAAGAAAGAAAAAATCGTCAAATAACTTGTACAAACAATAATTGATTTACAAGTGACGTCACCAGTCTAACTCCCCTTTGTTCTTTTTAAAAAACAATTTCGAGTCGAAATTTGTTTATAAAACAATTTTAAAAACAAACGCACGATCGAACCAGAAAAAACGTTTTTTTTTAAACCAAAATTAAAAATTTTCAGAATTATTTCTTCATTTTAATTTTAATAATACTTCTTTATATATAAAACTAGATATTTTTTTAAATACAAAAATTTGATATTTCTTAATTTAAAAAAACACGAAATTTTAATTAATATTTCTTTATATATGAATCGATGTATACAAAAACGTTTTAAGTCATAAAAACTACTTTTAAGTCAGACAACTTTAACTACGTATAACATATATATATCACAAATTTTGATATATATTTTAACAAATCTAATATTTAAAGATGTCAAAAAGCACCCAGATTTTTTTTTGAATTTATTAAAGAAATAATTTTGGATTTAATAAGTTTTTTCTCGTTCCCCGAAAAAGTAGTTTTTATGGACTTGGAACGTTTTTGTATACATCGGATTCATATAAAAACTCCATATTTTCAGATTTTAGGAAACGCATTTATTTGTGATTTTATAAGTATTTTATAACGCTTTTTCAGCGAAACCGAAGAAATTTAAGTTTATCATACATACATACATACATACATACATACATACATACATACATACATACATACATACATATATATATATATATATATATATATACATATATATATATATATATATATATATATATATATATATATATATATATATATATATATATATATATGTATATATATATATATATATGTATATATATATATATATATATATGTATATATATATATATATATATATGTATATATATAGTATATATATATAATATATAATATAATATTATATATATATATATATATATATATATATATATATATATATATATATATATATATATATATATATATATATATATATGTATATATATGTATATATATATAATATATATATATATATATATAATATATATATATATAATATATAGTATAATATATATATATATAAATATATATATATATATAAAAGCCTGCAATCAATTGTATTACGCTTTACGGAAATGAAGTTAAATTTAACGGAAGTAATACAATGAAAAGCACGTAACCTCCTGTTGAAACTTTAAATTAGTAGATAAGATATAAGAATTACCATCGTTAAGGGGTTCCACACAATTAACGAGATCGATCCACCTCTTAGTGGAAAACTTCGCTCTTTTTTTGGATCTCTGCAGCTACAAAAAATTGCAAAAAAAAAGCTGTAATAACATAAAAACTAATAAACTTCAATTTAAAATATATAATTTAAATACCAACTAAAATAAAATAAAAAATCTGTTGACAGATTAAATTTAGTACTGATATAATTTTTTAAACATAATATAGAGAAGAAAAAATGATTAGCGTCTTTTTACTCTAATACTTATATTTGGCTGTTATAAAAAATGCTTATATCGCATCACTAAAAATTTATTCTGACGAAAGTGTTACAAATTCTAAAAAAAAACTAAAAAAGTAATGCCTCGTTTAGATAATTTCTTTTTAGAACATTGATAACGATAAAATATAAATAAGACTTTAAAAAAAAACTATAACAGCCAATAAGAAAAAATAAATAAACAATAATAATAATAAAACCGAAATTAAAATAAAGAAAAAAAAAACAAACAACAACAACAACAAAAAATCAAAAAATCAAAAAAACAAAGAGAAAAACGAAACAGTCAATCAGAAAAAAATGTATACATATTTTAAAGTTTGAGATCCTTAATTACTTAACTAATTAGAAATTATTTTAGAAGATAAGCAAAATTATAATCTTTGTTTATTTTTAATGTCATTATAATTATTGGTTTTTAATAACCGAAATGTTGAGAAGTAGCATTGTCTAAAAAAGTAGACATGTGTCTTAAGCATTGATATATAAATGTGACATGTGTCTTAAACATTGACATGTGTCTTAAAGATTGTGACATTGACTTAAACATTGTGACATTGTGTCTTAAACATTAAGACATGTGTTTTAAACATTGATATATAAAAAACTCGAACGGATTAAATGATTTTTTCGAATAGTTCAAATAATATTTTGAAAGAATATCAAATCCTCGTTATCGACTTTTATCACATTTTATTTAAAGTTATAAAATAAATTATTACTATAACTTGGTGAAGAATGAAAAGCAACGATACAGGAATAGCGAGGAATGACGAGGTATTGTTATTCTAATGAGTTATGCAAAATTTATCCATAAATTATGCAAAATTTATTTATAAGAGTTTATCGATAAGATGTTTTATATAAATATATTAACAGCTTTCTACATTTATTTCTACAAAATTTCTACATTTAAGACAAAACAGTTAAATAATTGAAGAATATAATATATAATATATTTTTTCTATTGTAAAGAATATAAAATAACCGAATGTTTTTATGTCACACGTGTTTCACGCAATGTAGGTGAGGAAACGTCACGAGTTTGGCAACTAGTAATCAATTTTCGTGTAAATGCTGACTTTAAAATACTCTCGGTGTAGTTAAGGTGATTTTAAAAAATTATCGAGTCCGATACTATGTTGGCCTATTCATACAAAGGCATAGTCTAATCAATGTTCTGGTCTCTGAATTTATAAAGAAAATAAATTAAAATATTAAAAATTTTCAGAAAATACTTCGAACTGAGAAATAATTATTTTAATACAAAATTTATTTTAAGTTAATTTAAAATAATTTAAGTTAATAAAAAATCGGTTTAATACAACAAATGGGCAAACTTCGTATTGGCGGTAATAAAAAGAAAAACTTTTAAAAATCACGATTGCCTGTCCAGATTAGAATGAGGTTTAAATAAATGCGATATTTAGGTGAAATAAACATCATTTCACCTAAATAAAGCATTAAGTTTTTATTTTTAATTATAAGCTCTTTCTTGATGGGAATCCACAAATTTGGTGAAACGCATAAAATGTGGTGGAAGTGTTGTATTTCAACATACGTTTTTAGTTAATATGCACCATAATAGATCAGAACTAGAATCTAAATTAAATTAAGGCAAAAATTTTAAAAATAGATTCTAGTTAATGGTATCGAGTGAAATTAATTTAAAGACTCAAAAATGGTCTTCTTCAAATCTTGCAGTAGTAGTGAAAAAATTTTTTTAAGAAGAACGAATAGTTTCTCTAAACCAGAGCTGTGAAGTCGCAATATTTTTAGCTGAGTCGGAGTCGCTAAACAAAATCGCGACTCCGACTCCAATAGAAAAAACTTGTTGGTATTGCACGTGCATGTACAAAATATTCAATTAACCTTATATTCCTATTAAACCCTCAAAGAACTTTTCATAAATTTGACAAAAAAAAAAAAAATTTAATTATCGCGTAATATTTTTTAAAGAATTCAAATAATTTTTCAAAAATTTTGCTTTGGAGTCGAAGTTGGAGTCTGAAAATTCTAAATATACTCTGAAAATTTCAACGATTTGAGTCGGGGTCGGTACTTTTTTTTAAAAAAACTCCACACCACAGCTCTAAACAGAAGTAACGCAAAAAATCATTTAGTCTAAAGCTCTTATTTGAACATAGTACGCTAATAAAATTATGCGAATTCAAAATTTAAGCATTCAAAAAACTTAAGAATCACCTTTACTATACACCGAACTTTTTTTTTTTATGAACGCTTTCATTTTGTCTTATCTTTTCCACATAACTAAGATTTGATGACATCTTGCTTAATGATTGACTTTTCAATGATTGTCTATTCTGATTTTTACTTCGCGCTGATGATTTATTTACAAAAAGCCAGTGTTTAATGCATTTACATTACCAATTTCATCACTTTTAACTGCATGCAGGGGGATGAAGGGGGGGGGGGGGGGTAGGCGAAAAAAAACGTACGTACTTAATGGACGACCCTTAACTTTAAATGCGTTACGTCACAAGCTATTCAAACGAATCAAACGAATTTTATATAAAACGTAATAAAGTAAAGTAATCGAGTTACGCGGATTTATTTTCTCGAAGATTTAACGACTTATATCTAACGATATAAGTCGTTAAATCTTCTTTTATAGAGTGAATATACTTGTCAATTAAAAATTTGTTTGATTGCATTACATTTTTATTACGTCGCTGATTTTGTTTCACTACTTTTTACTAACTTTACTGAAAAAGAAATTTTGAAACTATATGTAAGTTGGAAAAAAATTATTTTACTGAATTTAATTAAATTTTTACTGAATTTAATTTTACTGAAAGTAGGGTTTTGTAAATTTACCGACTTTTCCATTTACCGGTAAATTTTTTTAATATAATAAAACTAACACAATATAATTTAAATAATGCATTTTTATTAAAAGAGGATAGTGGGGAGAAATGAGACGCGGGAGAAATGGAAAAGCCCAAAAATTTCCGTTATGTGAGTTCACAAATCACTGTAAACTAGTGCAAACAATGAGATTTCTTCCTCTAAGCAGATACCGCTTTGTTTTCCTGTGTATGTTAAAAACCGCATTGTAAATAGAACCTTAAAAAGCGTTTTTTGAGGGGTCAAGATGGACAAATAAATTTATTGATGTCTCACTTCTCCCTTATCACCTTTGTGTAATTATATTGTGAAAACGTCAAAAATTTTGATAGATCACGTGGTGTACGATTTTAAACTATTATTTATGAACTGTAAGAGATTATACTATAAAACTTTGAATTTATCGATAAATATTAGCCTAGTTGAGAATAGTACAAAAAATATTTTCGCGTTTGGGGCAAGGGGCAAAAAGTTTAGGGCTTTTTTGTTCCCAGGCTCCAATCATCGCAATTTTTTGCAAAACATCCTTATTTGACATAAGCATAAACATATAGATGGTTAGAGTTTGCTTCATGTCTGGAAATTAGCTACCTCAAAAACTAAAAAATGCTGGATCCGCCCCTGAACTTAAGGAGAACAATGCTATCTTTTGGAAGATGCTTACAAAAAGAATTTGTGTGAAGATAGACTAGGTAAAAACCTGAGAGCTCAAGGTAAGTTTTAGCATTTAATTATTGCTTCTGTGATTTTTCCTATAATATTATATGATGAATTATTTAAATGAGGGTTGCTAAAAGCGTTGAATATTTTAATACAACAAAAGCAATTTATACGACTCAAAAAGAACACATTTTTAATGTACTGTTACTTGTTAAATTTTATAAAACTATTGCATTGTCGAATAAAGAGACGGGAGAGTGTTTGCATAAAATGTAAATTTAGGAACTAGAACATATTTGCATTCAGTAAGAAACCAGGAGCAAAAGTTGCTGTTTCAAAACACTTTGAATTGCACAGTAAAGCTGATAAATTGTTGCCAAGGTTGCAAAAATGTGTACTAAGCATGTTTCAAGCACGGCAAAAATTTGTTTGAAAAAAAGGCTTTTGCCTTGTTTCTGGTCATCAAGTTAAAATAAATTAATAAAAAAAACTAATAATTTTTTTTTTAAATAAACAATTAAATGTATAATAAAAAAAACAATCCTTGATTTTTAAATAGGAGAATTTCAATCTGTTATAGTATGTTCATGCAACATTTTTTTTTAAATATTTATTTTGTTCTATTATATTAAACATTGATTTTACGTATTAGTTGCTCATTCTATTCATATTTTTAGAAATGGATTCTCATCTACCTCTAGACATAGAAGTGAAATAAATTTTTTTCCGGTCAAAGAATGGAATATTAATTATTAGCTGAAGAAACAAAGATTTTGAAGAACTTATAATGAGTGGACCGATTATAAAACATTTATCTTTTTGCGAGAATAAAAAATAATTTAAATAAGTCATGTTTATGTATGTTGAGAATACCGGGATCCCGGTATTTGGAACAATTTAGAGGTACCGAAATGCCAGTATTGAAAAAGTCGAATACCCTTATTTAGGTATTTGAAATAATTTTACTAATATAATGTGATATAATTTTACTAATGTTTTTTACGGTTTTTTATTACAATAAAGCATTTGCATTATTATTTCTTAATGCAAAAAAATAGCAATTTAGTGTTCTATGAAAAGTTCAATTGATCGAAACAAAATTTATTGTACAAAATAATATGGTATAGGTTACTTTTACGTGCTGTAATAGTTAAACTTAAATATTATAATATAAAATTCCAAACGGAAAGTAAAATATTTTCTTTTTAATCAGAGTATGAAATACATTTTATAATCGTGTCTCGAACTTTTGGAAAATTTATATTTTACACTGATAAGTGAGAATTGATATATTCTGAAAAGAACTGAAAACTTTTTCGGCAACTGGCTTAATCTGCACTAGAACTCAAGATCAAGGATAGGAGATAATTCGCTCAAAAATTAAAGTTTTCTGAGGTCTTAAGTCAACAACCAACTGCAGAAAAAGTAGAATCTTAAAATTTTATGTTTTTGTCTTTTTCTTATGACTAATACATAACAAAAATTTTACTGAATATTTCACCCTTTATATAAGTAAATTTAGTTTTTTTTTAATTCCCAAACCATTTTTTAATTAAATTATTTATTCATTCGTATTATTTTAGAAAAAACAATATTACCGGTATTAATACCGGAATTGATTTTTTTGTATATATCGGTGTTGGATTTTTGGTCCGGTGTTCCCAACCATATGTAAGGTAAGTATGGGTATTAAGGCCCACCAAACAGACTTTTGGTCATTTAGGCTTTAAAAATTAAGTTTAAAAAAATACTTTCGATTGCTGCTTAAGATTAATCATTCCTTGATGTAAAAATCTTATCTGCATATTGAGGAAATAATTATAACAAAAGGTATTCATGTTTTTGTAACATACCTTATTTGGGCCTTATTACCCCCTTATGGGGATAATAAGGCCCATGTAAAAAATACAAAAAATAAATAAAGAAAAACCAGAAAAAAGTTTGGAAACATTCTTTTAATGCATAGTTTATCTCACATTTATAAAATAATAAGTAATCTTGCATATTTATATACTTTAAAAGAATCAATTTTTTATACAACAGTGAATAACAACAGAAAATTAAAAAATTCAATAAAGAAATGTTACAAAGAAAAACATTATTCTTCGCAGAATGGACATACTAATTCTTCCTCATCTTCAGAATCATACCCCATGCACGCCTCGTGGTACCATACTTTACATTTACAACATTGTCGCATACTTTCTACAGACTTTTGCTGGCATAACAAACAAAACCAATCATTCACATCCACACTTACAGACTTACTTTTCTTTGCACTTGGTTTTCCTTTGCCTTTATTCTTTTTATTAACAGCTTTAGAAGTGGAAGATTGAGAATAATATTTTTTCAGGTCTTTAGAAACATTTGCTTTTCCTTTGCCCTTATTCTTATTATTAACAGCTTTAGAAGTAGAAGATTGAAAATCTTCTTTCGTTAGGGCTTTAGCAACATAGTTAAAACTTTTTTTGCGACCGACCATAGCCATATTTTTCTTTTTAGCAGGACTCGGCATTAAATCATTGAAACTTGCATTAAGATTACTTTCAGGTTGATCGACTGAAACTGTTGAGGGACTGGGTTGGGTGACTGAAGCTGGTGAAGGACCAGATTCAGTAAGGCACGTGTTAAAAGATGCACTATCAATTTCTGTCAAAGTACTTGGCAAAAAAGCAGTATCTGGAATGGCATTTGGGTTAAAAGGATAAATCCCAGTAGCCCTGAAACCACTTGTAATATTCCCAATTGACATGCACTTGTTCCATGCTGGTGTAAAAAGTTTGCTAAATAGAGATTTGGTTATTCTTCTATCTGGATGTGTCCTCAAATATTTCATGACTTCTTCATCCCAATAGGACTCAAAAGCTTTAAAGACAGATTTGTCCATGGGCTGCAGTTCATGGGTAGTATTGCTTGGTAAGCAAAAGATGTGAATCTTAAAGCTTTCCACCTTTTCAACTATTCTAATATTAATATGGGAAGCAGCACCATCAATAATTAACAGAGTCTCTCCACTTGTTTTATATTTATTGAAGTGGTCAAGCCATATAAGAAAGGATTCGATGGTCATCGACCCCTTCTCTGTCATTAATTGTTGGTGATGAACTGTAAGCCTGACTCCTTTTTCATCCATGTTGTAGAGCCTTTCTGGAGTATTAAAAAAGCCATGCAATAACATTAGTTTTTCTAATTTGGTGAAATAGTCCTTAACAATAAACGGATTCATTTTTTGTGCCCTTGCTGGGTTCATAAATTGCGCCTTTCGGCAGCTAATTTTTGGGTAGCGCCTTAAGAAATTATTACACCGGTCTCTACCTGCCAGTTTTTTGTTGACATTGAAGCAATGATTAATATTGTTTGCTTTGACAAACTCAAAAACATATGCCCTCAAGAGTTTTGGTGTTATTGGCATACCAATGTCTGACAATCTGAAAATTTTTGACACTAACATTTGCTCCTGCTCACTAGAAAGCGTAGTTTTTCTTCCTAAAGACTTTTTCTGGGATCCTGTACACAAGTGATTTCGTAGAGTTCTACGAGGAATTTTGTATTTTATGGCAGCTTCTCTTTGCGATGCTCCGTTTTGCACAGCTTTGAAAGCCTCCTGCAATTGACCTTCTGTCCAATTAGCTCTACTTTTTCCATTAGCAGTTGCCATTTCCAAAGACAATATTTTAAATATATATTTTTTTAATAAATAGTATTTAAGTCTATAAAAATAAATATATAATTTTTTCTTTTAAAAAACAACATTTTATAAATTGATTAAAAAGTAAAAAATAAATTTTTTCAAAAGTAGTAAAAGTATAAAATCTATAAATTCCAGAACAACAACGTTTTTATAACTAATATTTAACAATTTTATTTATTTACACTAAAGTTTGTTGTTCATTGTTTGTATAAATTACTTTTCTTAACTATTTTCTTTTATTTACGCTAAACTTAAGTCAGTTTCAAGTTGTTTGTTTTAATTACTTTTCTTAATAAATTCTTTTGTAACGCTTTTGTAACTAAAGTTTAGCGCATTTCTTTTATTATTACCGCTGACCTCGTGTTTGGGCCTTATTACCCGATTTTTAGTGGGCCTTATTACCCGCTTTGAACCTGTTACGTTTATCGATAATGTATCCTTTTGTTTCAACACTTGCATAAATATTACATGATGAGTAATGATAACGAATAAGTACTTAATGCAAATAAATGCAATTGAAAAAAATAGAAGCTTTATAAAATATTTTAAAATGTAAAAACACGTACCTTAAAAATTAGACTTAAGCAATTTTTGACGAAACTAACAAAGTAATCTTGCTTTGTCGAACGCGCGGTAAAGAAATGCTGATTTTTTTTTGCTGCCAGTGATAAAACCAGATAACTCTAATATTTTAATGTCGAAAAAAAGTTTCACAATTTATTTTTTCCCTAAGTTTGGATTAGTGGGCCTTATTACCCGCCGGGCCTTAATACCCATACTTACCTTATATGTATAAACACAAAATTTTTTGTAATAAAATAACTTTGTTTAATTATTTAATAGGATACTATAAGATGACAAACTTTATTGGTATTTTTAACCTTTTTATTTAAAAAAAAAAGTACGCAGTTTAAATAAAATTAAAAAATATACAACACCAAAATATCCATATAACGTCACTGTATATAGTGCCAATCGCAAATATGCAGAGTAAAACCAGGTCAAACCGCACACTTATCAATAAATAATTTTTATTTTATTTTATTTTTTTTTATTAGAAAGGTAATAAAAAACTACATAAGATAATATAAATATATGTTAAAAAAATAAAATAGGTTTTAGGCGACATTCTGATAAAACTGCACACTTGAGAAAACATTGAATCTTTTAAATTTTAACTTTTTTTATATTATTTTTTTAATACGACTTTTAAGAAACTATATTAAAGTTTTTACATTTTTTGCAACAAAAAAATATTTAGTTTTATCTGCATATTTCTTTGGTAAACGTGTTTCTTTGCAAAACCGTTCACAACACATCGAATTTTCGCATTGCATCATTTCTGTGTGAAACTGTACTTTACACTTTTTACATTTTGCAACTTTTAATCGTTTGGCTGCTGGTACTTGTTCTTCATTATTGTTTTGCTGAGGTTGCTCAGCATTGTTGTGCTCAAGCATTTGAGTACTTGGCATAGAAGGTCTACGCTTTGCATTAAGTTTAACAACTTTCACGGCTTCCTTCGTTGCTTTTTCTTCTTTTTGTTTGAGGAACTCGATCACATTTTCTTCGGTAATACATTTTCCATTTAAACATGCGATAGATTTCTGGCTTGAAAAAACTGCTTCAACTTTATCTCGATACTGTTTTTGCAACGCTCAACACATGCTTGATACCTATTAAAACTTGAAGCTGGTGTAGCTGAAAGATGGTAATCGGTGTGTAGTTGGAGTAAGTGTTGCGACGGCTGTTGAAGATGATGAAACTGTATCTGAACAAGATGGTGTAGGTGCTGCGGAGGCTGCTAAAGTTGATGAAGGTGGATTAAACGCTTGTGTGATTGCTAATGCCTTATGCTTTATGTTATTTTATTAAGTGGAAATAAGCCAGTGTACTGGAAACCAGCGATCGCATGCAAGCGTGAAAAACATTTACCACTCTCGTACAGCAGTTTGAGCAACGGTGGAAGATTTTGTTTATCTAAATTCTTACATTTTGAGTCTTTGTAATATTTTGTAAGAATTTCTTTCCATGCTTGTTTGACATGACAATAGACACCTTTATCCAATGGTTACATAATATGTGAAGAATGCGATATATATGTGAAGTTTACAATATTATAAATTTTTTCATTGTTGTCAGTAAGTTTAAATGCACATCTCGTCCCTTATCGACACACTACGGTTGCTTTGGCTTGATCACCCGAAAAACCTGTTTCATCACAATTCCAAATATGCGACCCAGAAGTTGTACCAGTCTGTTGCTATTGCTTGGCGACGCATTCAAAATAACGATCAATTATTTTTGGCGTATAAGAAGCGGCTCTTTTAGGTAGCTAAGTTATCCGCTTTTCTTGTTGAAATTTCTTGTGATCATCTCTTTATAAAGGCATAAAACCAGTCTTTACCAGGCTTGCCATTTTTGAATAAGTGCAATTGATCTTCGCGTTTAAGGTAGACACATACAAATTTTAGGATTTCATTTCGGGTTAAACCATAACCCTAGTCACCAAGTAATTAGAACGCATGCACCATCAATCTTTCTGTTTCATTTGAGAGTACCGTTGTTGTACCTGAGCCATGGAAGCTTTTGTTGTTGTTATTTTTGCGATCTTAGAGCGTTGACACTAGAACGCCATCTATGAATGCTGCTTTTCTCAGTGATGTTTTATTCTCTTTCATATCATAATGTTAAATTGAATTGAGTGAGTGATGATTATATTGAGAAATAATATAATTGGTTTTTAATGAGTAAGAGATTATATTAACAAACAACATTATAGTACATTTTTAATTAATCCAAAATTAACACTAAGTTAATTAGATAAACTAAGTAATTAATCGAGTGTGCGGTTTTATCAGAAAAAAGTGTTTTTTTTTACTTTTCTGATTTTTTTTTAACTTTTTGTTCTAGGAGCATAAAAATTATACTATCAGCATTAAAATTAAATTTCCAACAAGATAGTGCTAAAATTATTTTTATATCAGTTTCAGTTCAAGCTCTATTTTGTTCGCAACGATAAAAAATATATAAAAATTTTTATACAACTTAAATTTTTATACAACTTATAAAAAAAGAATAAAATGGAGTTAAATCGGCATATATTTTATCTATTCGAATAGAGGAGACAGTTCTGTCTTTGAATCTATTTTTATTTTTTTCATAGCCATATCCGTTTAGTTTTTAATTGATGATTTTGATCAGTGTGCGGAATATGGTGTGCGGTTTGACCCGGTTTTACTCTACCACTGTATATCGCGCCATTTTTGGGAAGGGAGATTTTTTATATAAAAGATTATTAGATGAAATTTAAAATCTCTCTAAATTATTATTTTACTATTATGTTAAATTTGAATTTAACATGATACTATAATAATTTATCTTCTTAGCTTATTGCCATCACATTCGGGGTAAGAGGACAACATTTGGGGTTTTTTTTGTTTCCAGGCTCCAATCTGCGCAACTTTTTTGCACAACATATTGGTTTGAGTGGTTTGAACTCTTCACAAATAGTTGAAATTATTTCTTAGCATAAAAAGTGAGACGTGAAAAGACGGTGACATTTTTATTTGGAAAAAGGATGCTGGCATAATTATATCATATAAAATGTTACCCAACCCCATGATAACTTAGCTCACCTTTATTTTAGAAGTCAGTTTATAGACTTTTTTTTAATTTCAATTGCATTCAATTTTTTCAACTCAAAATTTGTTTAAATGTCTTTCAATTCTTAATTTTAGTAACAAATTTTTTTTTAATATAATGGACGTTCATTGCTCTTGCAAGATATGATATGATGATTTTCTCAAAACCACTTCTTACATTTGCTCTTTAATCACAGTTTTAATGTAATCTTTGATGAACATTATTCTTCATTATTTTATTTCTACCAACTTCTTAGATACCAAGAAATTAAGGACTAGATCCCGTATTATTTATAAATACAAATTATCTTCATTGCATTCTTACTTTAAATAGGGTTTTAATTGGTAATAGAACAAAAAAATTACTATTCCTAATAAAAAGTTTTTTTATTTGATTGTTCTCTCTATTTGAATTGTTCATCACTTCTCTATAATTACTTGAGGCAGAGTAATAACTTAAATAATACACAAAAAGTCATTTTAAGCGAGCACCACTGAAATATTTTTGATATTATCAATCAATAAATTATATCTATAATAATCCAATATTATTAAAATATCAATGATACTATTATATCAACAAATCAAAACATAATCACCAAATCTTCTGCTTTATGTATTCAAAAGATTTCTTTGCCTACAAACCTCTAATCAGGGGCTATTATAGACCGTTTTCGACAGCGTTGATTGTATTTTGGGCGCCGCCCAAATTAAAAGTTGAGGACCTCATTTTTTTACATTTTTTACTGCAAATATTGTTTTTTTTTTGCTAAAAAACGCCGATTTTTCGCTTAACTTCTCCGGGACGGGAGGGTACCGCCGCCCAAATTTTTTTGCCTAGATTAGGCCCTGCTAATATAAATCATTTATGAAATCTATTCTAAAAATAGCTTTTGCTGAGATCATTTCATCGCGCATAATAAACCTTCATTTTTATACTGATGATTTAACTGATCTAGTATAATCTAAGCTGACTAACAATAATCTAAAATCTTTTATCTGGAATATAATACTTTTTGTCTAGAATTTTTAATCTAGAATATAATTATAATTTTGTCTAGTTTACAAATGTCTTCACTTTCAGGCATATATACATATATATATATATATATATATATATATATATATATATATATATATTATATATATATATATATATATATATATATATATATATATATATATATATGTATATATATATATATATATACATCTGTGTGTGTGTGTATACAAACTTGGAATTACGGTCGGCATTCAGCAATGCCGACCTTATGTTTTATGTTTTATGGTAAGACCTTTGTATCAAATTTCTTTTGTCGACCTGATGCTGATCTCTAAATGATTGAGGTCGGCAAATTAATGACGACCTTATTTTTACTAATTCCGAGGGTTATATATATATATAAATAAAATATATATATATACATATATATATATATATATATATATATATATAAATATATACATATATATATATATATAAATATATACATATATATATATAAATATATACATATATATATATATATATAAATATATACATATATATATAAATATATACATATATATATATAAATATATACATATATATATATAAATATATACATATATATATATAAATATATACATATATATATATATAAATATATACATATATATATATAAATATATACATATATATATATATAAATATATACATATATATATATATAAATATATACATATATATATATATATATATATATATATATATATATATATATATATATATATATATATATATATATATATATATATATATATATATATATATATATATATATATATATATTATATATATATATATAAATTAGTAAAAAACACTTATCTAACTTTTTTCTTCAACTTTAAGTTTCACTATTGCTTGATCATCAAGAAGAGTTACTATATCTCAAAAATAATTCAATTTATAGAGAAAAATATTATACAGGAAGTTGTATTTTTTTCTATAAATTGAAATTTTTTTGAGATTTAGTAACTCTTCCTGATGATCCAGCAATGGTGAAACTTAAAGTTGAAGAAAAAAGTTAGATAAGTGTTTTTTACTAATTTATTATTGCTCTATTCTTTAAGAACATTGAGCACTCTATTTGTAAAATACACTAACATAATTTACATAGAGTTGGTAGAGTTGCAATTACATTGTAAAAATAATAAAAACTCACTTCATAAGTCATTAAAAACTGCACATCAACATTTATTTATTAGTTTTATAAAAATAAATCTGAGTTTCAGATGTTGATGATTCTGATTCCGTACATGACGACAATGGAGCAGTTGCTGATGTGGAAGGCACACCCAATCCATCTGATAATGATGAAGCAGATGCAACTGCAGATGGTAGATCAAAAAGAAGCCGGAAAAGACAAAGAAAGGAGTGGAACTGTGAAGAAAGGATAAAGAAACGCAATTCTAGGAAATCTTATGTCACTAGGAAGGAGAAGATCATTGGAGAGAAAAAATTTATCAATCTCTATTGCAAATGCAAAAAACAATGCTTTAATAAAATTAAAGAGCAGAAAACACAAAAATCAATATTTGAGTCTTTTTGGAAAATAGGGACGCTCTCTGCTCAAAATGCATTCATTTGTGGTCTGGAGAAACAATTTACACCACAATGTCATTGGCCAATCACCGATACTAAGAAAGAGGTTCTACAAATAAGTTTTATGTAAAGGTTGATGGAGAAGGCAAACAGGTTTGTAAAAAGTAATTTTTACAAACCTTAAAAATCTCTGATGGAAGGATGACAGAAACATACAGAGGGTAAAAATGGAGAACCTTCAGGGGATGATAAACGGGGTAAGAAGTTTCCTGGGAACAAAACCCCTGATAAAAAATGGCAGATGTCATATTTTATCTTTTCCCTCATACAAATCCCACTACACGAAAACCCACAACCCAGACAGAAAATATTTATCTAAAAACTTGAATATTCGACTTATGTATAATTTGTACAAGCATGTGGAAAGCTTTTATTAATAAACTAAAATACACAACAAATGAAGAGAAAAGACAGCTTAAGCAAGATCATAAACTTCATTTACGAAAGACAGAAAAAGTTTGCAATTCAATGACAGTGGACACTAAAAAATCAACTAACAATAACAGCTACTATGCATTCTCCTTTGAATTGATGAAGTCTCTGCCATTCCCTAAATTGGTGTGTCAACAGGCCTACTATAAACGTAATATGTATGTATACAATTTAGGCTGCCATGAACTGTTGACCAAAATGGGATTCACGTATTGTTGGGATGAAGATAATGGTTCAATGATCAGGGTAAGCTATACACAAGCACTAGGCCAGTTACAAAAGGAAAAAAAGAAAGACACGCTGAACCACCTGCTATACATCCCTCCTGTACACCACAATTATTTTCAGAGGCTTGTCACTAATGAGAATGCTGAAGATGTTGGCTCACTTTAGGAAAAAGGTGAAGAGAGTGACACAAGTAGAAAAAAGTGTTATTTTAATTATTATTGTAATAAAACAGAGTTTTAGCAACAATGATTTATTTTTGTTCTAAATAACACCTTAAACTCATATACAGCACAAGTGGTGTAATGACTTTTAAGTGTTCACAAACACACAAAAAATTTAATATATGTTTTAATAATGGCAAATTAAGTTAAAAATAACCCTTTTGTAGAGTTTTATTGAAAAAAATAGTCAAAAAGTAATAAAATATAATAGCAAACCTTTTACAATCTCAAAACAAGAATAATATGACTTACACAACTTGTGCTTTAATAGGCTCATATACACACATAAATACATGTATATATAGACACACATATACAGTTTTAATAAACTTATATTCCCACATATATACACACATATATACAATTATGGACAAAATCTAAACACTCACAATAACTATAGATTATTACTTATAAATGTAGATGCAATATAAAAAAAATATCACTTATGCCTGATAGATACAAAATAAACTACCAAAATAATTAAATAACCTGAATACCATCTTAAGTAACACTATGTAAACTAATAAAAATTTAAAGAACCTTTTTGAAGAGAAAACTGTTTTCAGGCTTGTTATAACTGTAGCGGTTTTGTGGACTTAATTGTAGCAAGGTTGAACAGTCTACATAATGTTAACAGACACAAAGATGTTATTACAATTATTTTACTCAATTAATGCATGGGTTTTATGTATTCTATATATAGATATAATGATGAATTGACTTTTTGATTTAAATGCTAAATTGTAAATTGCGTTCAATCCCACCCATGTTCCTGGTAGTACTGCGCTTAACTTGCTTCTCGGCACAGCGACCTTGTTTGTCAAGGTTCGTGTTATGGAGTTGAGAGAGGGTTGTAACCACAACTAAAGTAGCCTCCTTGACTGTAAAAGCCTTCATGGCCTTGGGGAGGTGAATTAAAATGAAATTAAAAAAAAAAAATTTGGTTTTGGGATGAAACTTCATATATCCTATGAAAAGAAAATAGATAAGTTTGTAAAGTCAATTGCTTTACTAGAAACTATAAGTTCATTACACATTTGCCCAAAAGTTTTTAATCTAAAGAAGTACCTTAATAAGCAAAAGATCCAGCTTAAATCAGAACAAACATTCAAAGTAATGTATAAAAACATAAATAAGACACTGAATAAGTTTGTCTAGGAAAAATATTTATCTTGGTGAGAATTCGTGATGCTGTTTTATTGCTGTTTTATACAGTTTATAACCTTAATAGAGAGTTTAAGCGTACACGCGTTATCTCCAGGGGTGTTAGTACAAACGCTAGCAAGTTTGCTACCACAGCAAATATAAAAAGCATTAGGCATTAAAAATTTTCAACATGTGCAATTCAAGTTATTCATGACTTATTCAAGTAAAAAGTGTTTCTAAAAACAATTTCAAAAACAATTCCAAAAAAAATCTGAGCTATAAACAATCAAAGCAATCTTACTAGAAAAACTGCATCAAAGTTTACTTTAAATTTAAAGAGACATTAGGAATTAGAGAGACGCTAACCTCAAAAATATTAAAACAAATCATTCAAAACATAAGTATGAGTTTTAAATTCATTAATTATTCGTGTGACGTATGTTTATAAGCAGTAAAAAAGTAAAAAAAAAGCGGTAAAAAAGATTTCTAGTGTACATTTTAAACGCTATGCGTTAGAAAGGAAGTTTCTTTAAGACTTATTATTTACGAGAAATTACCACTGCCTCCAGATAACACTTATATGCTTAAACTCTCTAATATCATAAAACGCGTTTAAAATAAAACGAAGTAAATAAATAGAATTATATAATGATAAAATTATGTAGATAAATAGAATTATATAATGACAAAATTATGTAGATATATAGAATTATATAATGATAAAATTATGTAGATAAATAGAATTAATAAACTAAAACATTATCATCATAAAACTTTAAACTTCATATATGCGCAAAAACATGCCTATAGACCATACCAGTCTATAATCTATAGACCAAACGAGTAAGATCAAAGCAAAAAAACATTAGATACCACGTTTTATATAACTTGTTTCTTGATCTAGTGTACCATCAAAAATTTAATTTAATTTTTATCTTAACTTAGGCAATCACTGGTTTAATGTTTGCAATAGAATATTTCTACTTTTAAAACTATTTTCAAAAAATAAAATATAATTAACTATTTAAACATTTGCGATTTAAATAAAACTTTCTTCCTCACTTGCACTATGTTCTAAATCTGATATTGTTACTGTAGCTAACTTTCTTCACAAACGTTTAACATTCACTATTCTCGCTATTCTGGGCATTACGGACTAGGTATTAAGGATGCCGCTGAATTAAATTTATAATTGAGTGTTAAAATTCTTACATTTTTCCAATTTTTTTTCAATTTCAATTTCCATCTAAAATTCTTTTGTTCTAAATTCAAATTCTAAAAAACATCTAAATTTCCAAACTACAATTCTTTTGTTCAAATAGATTTCCTTTTAAATAAAATTCCTTAAAACAACTTGCGTATTTACAGAAAATATTTGATTTTGATATCGCTTAAAATAATATATATTAAAAAATGGTATCACATTTTTTTATATTCTATTTGAGATTTCTGGTTAAAATAATTTTTACTTAGAAGCTTATATTATGTGTTAACTACGTATAAGATATAAATAGAAACATTTATATGCCTAATTTTTGTGAGTCACTGAGTATATTGAGTAAATTTAATAGTTGAGTAACTGTAAGTTACTGTAGTAACTTAACTGGTTGTTTTGATTTAGTTTAAAACTAAATTTACTGTGATGTACTTAATCCGTTCAGTAAATCAAACTAAATTTAACTTTAAAATAATATTTGCTTCCATGCAGAGATTTAAAGTAATTCAAATTCAAAAGTGCTTTATGTTGACTAAAATCTCTGCGCAAACAAACAGAGATAATACTATTCAAGAGATAAATTTAGTGTGATGTACTTTATGACCTCTAATAAAAACTTTGATAAAAACAATACTTTTAAGAATGGCCAAAAAAATCCTAAGTTAGAAAAAAAAAAAAAAATTAACAACAAGGAAACAAAAAACAAATTGCAAAAATATTTATTAAAAAAAAACTAATCGCTAAGGTGTGAAAAAGCAATTAAGCGATACGCCCTGTATATATATATATATATTATATATATATATATATATATATATATATATATATATATATATATATATATATATATATATATATATATATATATATATATACACATACAGAAAGATATTATAAGTAACTCTGTTCAATCACTTACTTTGTAATAAAGATTTTCAATTTCTTTGTTGTTCAGCTCCCCTTTAGACACACCAAACAATTCACACCATGTAGTTACACTATGCTGCTTTTGATCTCCTGTGTACATCTTATCTAAAAATAATCCATTAATTTTGTTTTGATTTTCTTTTAGTACAAATGGCCACACATTGAATGAAGCTGGATGATTTTGAAAACTTTTGATTTGAGAAATAGCTTCACTGTGTTCAGAACTCAAATGTAATTCTTTTGTTGTCACAGTTGGAGTTTTATTATCATTTTTTTTTAACTTTTGAAGTTCAAGAAAGGAAACATCTGCAGATTCAACTTTTTTATTACTGTCACTGCAAATAGATTTCATATCGTCTCCTGCATGAATTGATCCATAACTAGAATTTACTTTCAACATTTGACACCCAGTTAAACCAGTGGAATCATGAAACAACATGTCATCAGAACTTGGCAACTTGTCACTTTGAAATAACGGTAAACGAATAATACCATTATTTTCAGGAGGAAAACCATAATTATAACCACGAGATTTTTGCTTTTTTATGTCAGTATTAACACATATACTGTTAATACCTTTTGGAACAGTGACAGTTTTTGTAATAACAGGTAAACCAGCAGCAATGGCAGCATCAACTGAAACCTGATTAATTGTGTAACTATTTTTCATAATTTCATCAACAACTTGAAGTTGCGTATTGATATCTTTATCATCATTAACTAGTGTGTGATCAAGCGACGAATCACCATTGGAAATAATGTCTGAATTTTTCATTTTGTTTGTTGCACCTGCTGATAAGTTATTTAGTTGATATGGGTAAGAGTGTAACTGATATAGATTTGAATTTAAATCATCCATAAAATAGTCTTTTCCATTTCCAACACATAAGTCTAACCTTGATAATTAAAAAAAACATCCAAAAACAAAATTCTTTTAGTTGCTGGTTTTTAAGTAAAAAAATATACACTTTAATGATACTTTAGAATAAAGCTACAAGGTAACAAAAAAAACCCCTACCTTTCTGTGCTAGAATTATAGTTTAATGTGCATGTACTTGAATTGGTTGATGAATGGAAAGAATACAAAGAAGGAGTATCAGGCTCTGTAGCTTCAGTAATTGTTGAAAGTGCATCATCTTCATCATTTTCACCAATATAATTAAAATTAGACTGCTGAAAAGAATTTGCTGCAGATATTTTTTCTATATACTCACTGGTAGAATCAGAGTTTTGTACTTTTAAACAGTCATTGTATTCACCACTATTCTCTAAAGATGTTATATTTTTATTTTTTTGTTGGTCAAAAGTTTGTATTTCTTTATTCATTTCTTTATTAATATTGTTATCATTTTGGTTAGCAATCAAAAATTGTTGAACCGATTTACTTGTTTGATATGCAAAGTAGCGGGGGTCATATTGGAAATCCTGAGATGGAATTTGTTGTTTTTCTGAACTATCAACACCATTATTACTGTAGTTGTAATTCAAAGGAGAGTTAGTACTTTGAAGCTCAAAAGTTTTAGGCAAAGAAACTGAAAGGAAAGAGTGAGAATGAAAAAATGCATTTTCATATTAAAGGTTTCTTAAGAATAAACTAAAAAATTATGGTGAATAATTTTAACTAGTGCCCCACTAATATCTTTACCAATAATACCAATATTAAGTATTATTATTGAGATTTTGTATTTGAGCCTCAAAAATTAGGTTAAGGAATAATCAAAATTCATCACACTAACTACATCTTTTATGAGATTGTCAAATGATTCAAAGTTAATTAACTTGAGTTACTCATAGCAGCTTGATTTCACTCTCAACTTGCCTAACTATTCACACTAAGTAGTTAGACTATGCTTTTTTTTATCTCTTATATAGATCTTGCAATCCATTTATATTGTACTAATTTTGTTTAATAGAAATAAGTACAGATTGAACAACATTTGCTGACTTTCTTTAACTTTTCTTAAATGACTAACAGCATTGTGTTCACAGTTGACTAAATTGAAATCAAATGACTAAAACAAATGACACATCTAAAAGTTGATAAACTTGCATTAATGTAAGTAAAGTGTTTTTGTTTATGGTAAACTTTCATCAAAATAGTTTACCATAAACAAAAACAAACACTTTATATTTAACAGAAAACAATAGAAAACTAAACTGGCTGTAATTACTTTTGAGGTTGTTGTCGAGGTATAACAACTTTAATCATAACCTAAGTTAAAATTCTTTTTTATCCTTTTTGTTCAAAATTTTTTACTTTGTTTTTAACAACATTTTTTGCAACAATAAGACGCAACAAAATTTCTATAAATGCTAACATAGCAAATCTAAATGCTATGTAAACATCGAAAATCAGACCAATATTGATGCCAATAAAGTTATTGGTAAGGCACTAATTTTAACAGTGAATTAACCCTTTTACCATCTAACAGATCACTTTCCAAATTTCCATGCAAGTTAGAACGTATTGATGCTGAGTTTAAACTAAATTATAAATAGATAATAATAAAACTACTCATAAAATAAAAGGTAATTATTTTTAGGTTTTATTAGGATTATAAACTGTAAAGCATACCGAAAATCTAGAGATATTCTGCTTTTCACCTTTTGATCATCTAGTGACTGAGACTTGTTTTCAAATACTACTGTTTGTACTGGTATGCTTGATAAGTTATCAGAGTTTGAACCTTAAAATTATAACTACGTAAAACTTTCTGACAAAATACATGCAACCCTTGGAATTAGAAAAAATGAGGTTGACAATAAATTGCTGTCCTCAAAGTGTTAGAAGTTAGCAAAAAATATTTAACACAAAGGGATTACCATAAAATATAGAAAGAAGGTCGCCAAATTTTTGCCGACCTCAAACACTTTGAGGTCAGATTGCAGAATGCCTACCTTAATTCAGAGAGTTGTACATAAGTATAACATTCATAAATATATAAATATATATACAAATGTAATATATGCAAACTTTATGTAATATATATATATACATATATATATATACATACACACACACACACACATATATATGTATATATATATATATATATGTGTATATATATACATATATATATATGTATATATACATATATATATATATATATATACATATATATATGTATATATATACATATATATATACATATATATATATATATATATATATATATATATATATATATATATATATATATATATATATATATATATATATGTATATATATATATATATATATATATATATATATGTATATATATATATATATATATATATATATGTATATATATATATGTATATATATATACACATATATATATGTATTATATATAAATAAAGTAACAGAATTAGACTAAGTTTTTATTAAAAAAATTTAAAACACTGCAATGGATAAATACTTGTTTTATATTATTAACTAAAACAATACCTTGAGATTCAATTTGAAACATTGCAATCTGTTGTTTAGATCGTTTTGAAAGTAAAGGTTGGTGCATACTAGTTTTAATAGCACCCTCCTTTCGATCTTCAGACTTGATTTTCTGCTCTGTTTCTTGATCATTGCTTTTTACATAATTATTTTGTAAAACATGTGGTTTTCCATCGACATCTGTGTGTCTTTTTGCCATAATATCAACTCTTTTTTCATCAGTTGGTACTGCAACAAACTTTACGGCAATTTCAAGCTGATAAAACATCTCACAAAGCAATGATATAAAATTGACTTTGAGACATTCATCAGCATATATAAAATCTTCGAGACTTAGCGCAAAAACTGATGTGCACAAATGTTCAGCACATAGACTACGAAAAAGCTCTATGTTGTGAATGCAATCTTGAAGAGAAACTGTACTGTCAAGTTTAATACCTAAAACGTAAACATAAAACGCTATATTTTAATTCTAACTTTAATTTACAAATTATTAAATTTTTATTTCTTCTATTTTTATCAGTTCTCCCTAAAATTCTATATAAATTCAGATTTTTAGCTATATGTATAACTTAAGCAAAACAACTTAAGGAAATAATAAACAATAAATGAAATAGTTAAAAGTTTATGACTTCATCAACTCAAATTAAAAAATTCAGATAACTTTGAAGCAAAATAAAAGGAAACAATAACAAATAGATAAACTATTAATAAATAAGAAAATAACAAAATAAAAAGATCAAACAATATATATATATATATATATATATATATATACATATATATATACATATATATATATATGTACATATATATATACATATATATATACATATATATAAACATATATATATATATATATATTGTCATATATATATATAATTATATATATATATATATATATATATATATATATATATATATATATATATATATATATATATATATATTTACACACACACATATATATAAGCTAATAAACAAAAGACTCACTATCAATAGTCAAATACTCTTCAAAGTAAAACAGAATTATGGATAATAGAGTTTTCCCATCTTGAAGTGAAGACTGAAGATTGGTTACAAGGGGAAACATTTTTCGCTCAACAAGTTGGCTCTTTGCAACTCTTGCTAAGTTTTTATCCTGCTGTTTATATTGCTGCTGGATATGTGTCATATTTGCTTGGTTAACTTTATTTAACCAAAGTATTAAAGCATCTTCAAGGTCAAAAGGCAACTCCTTAGACGCATTAAATGTAGAAAACTTTCTAGAATAAAAAAAAAAAAAATTTATATATATATATATTATATATATATATATATATATATATATATATATATATATATATATATATATATATAAAGAAAATGAAGTCAGCAATAAATTGCTGACCTCATATTTCCTGATTCCGAGGGTTATATATATATATATATATATATATATATATATATATATATATATATATATATATATATATATATATATATATATATATATATATATATATATATATAATTATGTATGTTTTTATCCACTTTAGTATATTTAGATATACATTTAGGTAAGCAATATGATGTCATGTTGAAATAGCTATGAGAATTAACTTAGGGATTGGGTTGGGGCAGCAATTTATTAATACCGAAATTTCAGCTTTGGTACTTTGAATAAATTTGGTAAGAAGCAAAGTTTTAGTTAAAAAACATAAAGAAAAGCTAAATTTCAATTTTGTATGTTTTTCTATTTCTAAATGAAATTTTAAGCATATTGTTCACATATTACTTAACTTTTAGTTAGTAAATAGTGCGAATCTGCTTCTTAAAAATATCAAAATAGCAAATAATCAAACAAATGCAGTGTACATAATAATTTGAATCTTGTACTGTTTTTTTGTTTATAAAAAAAAAAAACTTTGTTTAAATACTTTAAATAATAAGTGAACAAGGATAATATTTCGCGGATGTAAGCTTTTAGTTTTTTTATAGATTTTTTTATTAGTAATTTTATTTTTCTTATTATTTATTTATGACTATTAATCTATTATTATTATATAAGATGAAAAGAAGCCTTTGAAAAAACAAATAACATGTAAAGAACAACAAATGTAGAATTGCATTTTAGATAACATTTTAAAATGAAATTAGTTGTGTTTAGCTTAAATTTAGATATTAGTTAAATGTATCAAAATTTAGATATAAGCAAAATGTTTGCTGAAATATTGGTTTCAGTATTAAACTAGTATACCGGAAATTTCGATTTATTTTGATTTGGCGTATTTTCTGTTTCGGTCGATCAATATGTCAGACAGATCTTGTTGATATTGGTCATACAATAAAAGACACATATTGGGCAACAACAGACTGTGAGGCAAAACTTTCTACTAAAACATTTGAGTTAACACTAAAATCTCGCTCTACTTGCAAATTGCCATGCGACAAAATTATTACAATTTTGGTTATTTCAAACAGCGCTGAGTACAAGGTTGGAGTGAAAATAACTTTTTCAGAAATATAACTATTCTTCCTGATTTATATATTATTTATAAGAAAACTAAAAAAATAAAACCAAGATAAGCAAAATTGGATAAGAATTACCCCCTACAGCAATTTTTGGCTAATATTAATTAATATTGATAGCAATCGAAAAAATTAAATATTAGGCATATATTAAAATCCATGCTCTACTTCAAGTTTTGATGCAAAACATATTTCTAAATTTTAGTAATGGTATTTAGTTTGAATTAATACTATTATTTATAAATTAATAATATTTAATAATATTAGAACTATATTACGTAATCAGTTTGTAATAATATAATTTAATCGAATATATGGTTTAATATGGTATAATAATATTATATGGAATAATATGGTTTGTGTTAAAATTACAAGTAGAACATGGATAATATGTGTAATATAAAATTTTTTCTGCTTAAAATTTTTGTGATTTGCTTTAATTTGTTACTTATTTTAATTAAGTAGTTTTATAGTTTGAACTTAGCCTTATAATATAAATAAATTAGAAAAAAACTTGCTTTTTAAATTTTATTAGCATAAAATCATTTCACTACATTTTTTTATGTTTTTCATATAAAAATTTTTGTTAAAACTATGTATGTTTCTATATACTTAAGTAGTTAAGTATGTAGCTTAATATTTCACTAGGCTTACTAATACTATGATAATACTATACTATACTAATACTTCACTAATTATATTTCAGTAAATAGAATGTTAAAGCACAAAACAGATCACCAATTATTTGGGTATTCAAAACCACTCTCTAGGTGCAACTACCAACAAGACTAGATGTGATGCGCCATATGGTGTAATTGTGAAAAGTGTAACCTATACTGCATATTATTTCCCAAATATAGTACAATTAAATATATATTTTACTTTTACAGAAACTTTCTTGGAAAAAACAAAAAAAAACAGAATAAAGCAGCTTTAACAACAACATATACAATGTGTCATTATTTACATCTTTGACAAAGAGAGTTGTTAACTTTTTTTAAGCAAAGCAAAAAAACTCCAACTGCTGACAGAGACAGTTAAAAAAAAAATTTGAGCTCTATAAAGACCAACTAGCCAAGCTGATATATCTGCTTGCCAATACAAAAAACTTACATAATGCTGCTATTCCTGAGTTAATACGGTACTAGCTATGGAGCACATTTTCCTGGAAGATACAAGGAGCAAACTTAAAATTGGCTATTGGATCAATAGACTCAATAGATCAATATTGGATCAATATAATAAAAAAAAAATTTATTAATAGATGTTGGCATATTTCACATGATGACAATCAAAGTTTGAGCGTTTGAAAGCCAGGGTTAACTTGAAAGTTAGTGAAGTTCAAGTAAAGGCATTGTACTTTGATGGTAAAAATAACCAGAGTTTCAATAAAAAGAGAACCATAGTGATGGAAAAGCGCTTATCCTTGATTCAGGAACCTTGTAGAGGTTTTTTGAGCTCTTAATTTTTTAGCTAAACAGCTGAAGCATTAAAATCTCTAGTTCTATAGGATTCAAAGAATACAATATCATTTTGAATGATTTCAAAGACCTAGGTGGTAATGGAACTAATGTAAACACTGGAGGCAAGGGTGGGGCTATTTGATTGAGTTAAAACTTCAATGACATCTATAATAGATAATTTGCTAGCTATATGCAAATGAACTTCCACTATGTCATTTGTTTGTTAAGTTGAATGAACCAAAATCTGGTTCTAGGTACTATTTAGACACTATTAGAAAGTTGCTTGTAACTAGTAAGATTTTGAAGATTTTTTGTTTTCAATCTTTAAACCATAATGTAGAAATGCCAGCGGATGCACTGAAAAATGCTCATTACAGATCAGCTTTGTCTTGACATCTGTACTAACTGACACTGATTCTACCAATTTAACCCTGGAAAACTGCCTCAATCTAGGTGGATCACCACTGCCAACAGGGTCCTCAGATTATATGTTTCTACCACAATCTCGCATCAAATTTGGTAACCATAGCGACATACATTATGCATGTTAATGCCCCCATGAGGCAATATACAGTACAATAGTCAAATCACAGTATCTGCCGGATGTCCTACATAAGAGAGTAGTCAAGTTATTCAAATAAATGCATTCTTTGGTCATCAAGAAAATATTGTACCTGCAATATTAGATGAGCACCCAAACTCAAGAAATTGGTGTTAGGCATATACAGAGAACGAGAGAAGAAAGATGTTAATCAAACAAGTGTGCCGCAATTAAGAGTTCCTACTCTCAATTTTATGGCATAGATTATGTGGGACTTGATTGATTGGAGTAATTCACAGTGGGCAGAGCCACCACTAGCAATACACCTCAGTGATGTGCAATTGGGAGAAGCAAAAGAAGATTACATTCAACTTAGTAATTATTTGGAAAAGTTACCGTGATACACAGAAGCTGTAGAACGTTGTGTTAATTTTGTTTGTGGTATTATAAAAAGAAATGGTATGATACGTGCCCGTCTGCAATCTAGAAAGAAAATACTAATATTTAACACCAAGGCAAATTATAAAATTGTTTTGTACAAATTTGGCTCTATGCCCCCCACCCTCACTTTTGTTCTAAAGGATTTTTTTTAACAAAAATTCCAGATATATAGGAATTTTTTTAAAAATTGCTTCAAAACCTGTGTTGTCAGCCCTGCTATGTATGTTATTATTATGTAGTAAATTACCCTACTGAGTACTTCTGACTTTTTTACTTAGTACTGACTGAGTACTGAGTTTTTCTTCTAATAGTTTATAGTAAAAGTCATTTAAACTTTGTTTAGTGTAATCAAAACTTGATCAGCTATGACTGATTTATCAGCTCAGATTCATAAAAAAATTGTGCTTAAGAATCAAAATGCTTCTTTACATTGTCAGGCGACCTAATGATAACTCTTACTAAACTAAACTAAAATGTTGATAAATGTCTAGAAGCCTTGTATTTTAATGGAGAACACTCTTTTAACTTAATGATTACAGCAAACTAAAAAGCTAATGCATTCTTCTCGAATTTTAATTTTTTCATTATAAACATTTTTAAAATGATATAACTCATTATATAGGAAACTAAAGAGCTTGCAGACTGAAATTTATTAAAAAATGGTTCTATTGCATTTACAACAGATAAAAAAAATTGATTTTAACTTTGATAAATAAATCTGTGATAACTTCAATAACATTTTTTGCAGTAATAGTCTTCAGAAATTTTGACTTTTCCATTGTTTTCACATTGTTAAAAATTTCAAGAGCTCTCTGAAACCATCCACAGTGCTGCACAAACTTTTAAAGAAAATTTTGCTTTATTCCCACTTAATTCCAAATAATCTGCTCTGTAGTAGGGCTTACTTTAAACTAGAGATACCACGAATAGTGATTTTGCCAAATACCAAATATTTGGCAAGACTCTCAGACAAATAGCTGAATATTCAGTAAAACTTTGAAAACATCACAGGTGACAGCTTGAACTTGAAGTGCAGTTTAACTTTAATGTAAATGACAAATATCTAGTTGCAAATTCTCTTGAGCTGCGCTTTAAAACTAATTTCTTTGGTATAGTAAAAACATAAAGAGCAAAACAAATTATTTTTTTAGAAGCTCTGAAAAATAGTTTTGAAGCACCTAATAGCACTGATGATGACTCATCTCCAATTCAGAAAAAAAGTTGATAAAAAAATTGAGATACACAATAGCTTCTGGAATTGTTTTGAAGAAGTCACTTCAGAAAACACGCACACAAATAAAAATGTTGAACAGAAAAGTTCAACAGAAAATGAAATTGATTTATTTATAAAAACTGTTTGCCTAGATCGGAAAGCTGACCCATACAAGTGGTGGTTAGCTAATGCAAAACCATATGCAAGCCTAGCAGAATTTCCTAGGGTTTATTTATCATCTCTAGTTAGTAATGTATATAGTATGTGGCTATTTTTGAAAGCAGGTATATTTACGAGAAAAAGTGGAATCGTTTGCAATTAATAAAAGTCAAAAAAATTGTTTTCATTCATCATAATTTACCTTTGATAGATTTCAAGTATTAAACTTGTTTTAAATAAAAAACTTGTTATTAATAGAATTTTATCTACATAATATGTTTATTATTTGATTGATCTGTTTATTGTATTATATATAGTAATATATAGTAATATATCTATTTCATGTTTCAATATTCAGTATTCCGCTGAATAGTTTTCAATATTCAGCCGATTACTAAATAGTATAAAATGTTGCTGAATACACCGAATACTAAATAATTCCGAATATTTGTGGCACCCTTACTTTAAACAGCCTATTTAAGAACTTAATGCTAGATAAACTTTCCAAACAGCTTCTTTGTGTCTTTTCTGAAATGCCTCATGAACTACATGAAAGCCACATAAACCAATGCCAATTAACTGAATATCAAATTTACCTGAATGACTTTCTTCTAGGACATCAAAGAATTTCCAGTTCATACTGGGTCCATCCATAGAGATTTGAACTATTTAGGCAATAATATGTCACTAATTACTGCATTGAAGCTGCCTTTCATTTTATTAACAGTTCCATCCCATAAATAAGCTGTTAAGAAGAAACAAGTATTCCAGAAGTAGACATATTCTGCTTTGCTGTATTACTCTATTAAGTGCCTCCTCAAGCATTATGCATAAAAGATTACATTTTAAAATATTTTGTAGAAAAACACCTGCAGAACTTATAACATTCAATGCACATAAACTATTAGTGAATAATACTGTTCCTGATTGATTTGTATTTTTTAAATAACTGTTTCAAGCTACTTTTTGGATTTGATTTTTTCTAAACAAAGAATAGACAGGTAACTGGTTTTTATACAAACTAAAGCTATTGGCATGCTTTTTACTTTTTTTAATGATTTTTTACTACCTGCCCATGTTACTTGTTGTTCAACAAACAGAACAACAAATAGAACAACAAATAGAGATATTGCCTGTGCAGGACTATTAGAAACTTCTTTTAGCCAAAACCACTCAGTATAAAATGTTCTATTTAATCAATCTTGTTTTGACATATTTTTAAATATTTATTTTCTAAACAAAAGATACACATTTACATAAGCACAAAACAAACTCCTAATTTTTATTATTATTTAGGAATTAAGCCTAAGAATATAAATTCAAAACACTGTGTATACTCATAGCATTTTACTAATTACTATAACAAAAAAGTAACAAAAAATACTGCAGTTTAATACTACTGTTCTAATGGTAGTACTACAATACTAATACTACAATACCCTACTACTTTAGGGCAGGCAAATATTTGTTAAAATTAGAATTACCATGTTTACTGAAAGCCTTTGAAAGTTGACTTAAGCTTCAATTTTGGTGCCAAATTTGAAATAGAAATTCGGCTTTCAGTTAAATTTGTAACAAATTTAACTGAAAGAACTTTAAAAAAAAGAAAAAAAAAACTTATTAGAAATAGATTTTTCTTTACATCAATAACCGAGATGTCTTCTTTAAGCACAAAGCCTATTAAACACATATTAAACCTTGTTTATTGCTTTCAAAAAATTCTAAAGGTAAAAAACAGGTAAATATTTAACTGTTAAATACAACATAACAAAATAATATTAACAACATTCTTTAAAAAATTTCAGGTGTCAACTTTATAAAAAAACAAGATCGTAAAAAATATTATGTTAAATTTTAACATAATATTACGTAATATAATATTCTTTATCAACTTATTCTTTTATAAATTTTTTAATGAATGTTGTTAATGTTATTTTGTTAATGAATGTTATTAATGTTATTTTGTTAATGTTCGTTTAAAAACTTTTGGAGTTTTAAAGATTGCATAGCTTATATTCTCATTAAAGCTGCATTTTTAGATTTTAGATTTACTTATTTTTTGACATAAATTGTTGTTGTTTTCTATAAGCGTATATTTTTTGTTTCAATAAATAAAAAAAATACTTTTTCTCATGAGATTTGTTGTGTTATGAAATATAGTTAACTACAAGCTAAAAAAATAATATATTTGATTTATAAAATCCAAATTTGGCTTTAAGTTAAACTTGCATTAAAAGTTCAAACTCATCTTTCAGTTAAATTTGGGGTACGCATATGGCTTAAAACCATCTTTCAGTTAAACTCGGATCTTGAAAAGTCAACTTTGCTGGTCCTTACTACTACTTCGAAAAGAATAATAAACTATATATATATATATATTATATATATATATATATATATATATATATATATATATATATATCTTTCAGTTAAACTCGGATCTTGAAAAGTCAACTTTGCTGGTCCTTACTACTACTTCGAAAAGAATAATAAACTATATATATATATATATATATATATATATCTTTCAGTTAAACTCGGATCTTGAAAAGTCAACTTTGCTGGTCCTTACTACTACTTCGAAAAGAATAATAAACTATATATATATATATATATATATATATATATATATATATATATATATATATATATATATATATATATACATATATATATATATATATATATATATATATATATATACATATATATATATATATATATATATATATATATATATACATATATATATATATATATACATACATACTTACATATATATATATATATATATATATTATATATATATATATATATATATATATATATATATATATATATATATTTATATATATATATATATATATATATATATATATATATATATATATATATATATATATATATATATATATGTATATATATATATATATATATATGTATATATATATAGACACACAATGTATATGTATTTTATTTCATTTTAAACAGAAAAAAAAATTTTCATCAAAAAATTATGATCATTTTATGTCAGAGAAATAATTAAATTTTATTTTTTTTAATTTTTTTATATTTATAAAAAATGTATTTATATAAATATAAAAAAATATGTATTTTTCAACTAAATCCATCAAAATTCCCCGACTTTTTCAGGTTTTCCAGGTTGCTGACCACCCTGAATAAAATATAAATAATAGCTACACAGGTTGAACTTTTTAAATTCATATTAATTCTTTTAAATTTTTTTTAAGCATATGCATTAGTTTTATATCAAATGTGTACACAATTTTTATTTCCTAATTATTTTGCAATCTTGGCAATAACATTGCAAATATCAGAAGTGTTTTTTTAAAAGTAAAAAAAAAACAAAAAAAAAACTAATGTATAACAAAAAAAAAGTTATTTATTATAGGAAAATTTATGAATATAATATAAATAATAAATCAAATAATGTATTTTTATAAATCAGAGATAAGTACCACTCATATTAAAAAATTAAAAATTTTGAATAAGGAAAATTTGTTTTATTAATAACATAATAAGACTATTTTTTGTATCAATAATAATGATATAATAATAATATTTAATTTCCAGTGAAAAAAAAAACTTTATATCTAAGAGTAAGAGTTGGTCTTTGTAAAGCTATAGTGATATTAGTTGTGTAAATGTAATATGATTGTAATTGTGAAAATATAAAAAAAAGTCCATTCAATAATTTGATTAGGTACAGGGTGAAGATTTACAAACACCCCATAGTTTTTGTGTTTGCATAACTAGAACGCTGTCTTAATTTATAAAAACCTATACTTATCTGAAAGCTACATTAAGAAATCTTTCTCTTTTCTCTTGGATACAGATATAAACTTTTCATTTCAAACTTTGACTAGTAAAACCTTGAAATCATTTAAATTAATGCACTTCACACATAAATATGTATATATATATATTTTTTTTAAGATGTAACTCTTTACAAAGAAATCTAGTGGGATTGCTGGCATGTAATTCCTTACAAGGAAACCCAGTGGGCTGCTGGTGGGCCATTCTGACACTGAAAAACTTGAAGGGCTAATGCTTTATGTGCAGGGGCTGAATCTTACTGGGAAGTATATAAACAATTGCAAAACATTCTATCAGCATGAGGTTTCACATGAGACTTCAAAATGTCCTTTAACTAGAGGTGCTGGTTGATTTTAATTCCTCTATCAATGAATTTTAGTCAGAGTTGTTCTTCCTAAAAGAATGCACCAAAGATCATAACCTCTGATGCATTTTGCTATCAAGGAACAGCTCTTACATTTACAAAAGATCTCTTGCAAACTTACTACAAAAACTTTTTGTTTGTTAAGGGGGCGCTCAGAAATGATTTTAATCATCATCTATTAATACAATCTAAGCTATATTTACCCTCTTTTTATCACTGCAGTTGAATAAGTTTTAACCTTATCAAGGGAATCCTTGGTGATTTTTCACTATTACAGTTAATGTGAACCTTTTTTCAACCTCTTTTTTTCTCTGCAGTTGAATAAGTTTTAAACCTATCAAGGGGATCCTTACTGATTTTTCACAATTACACTTAATGTGAATGTTTCTTTAACCTTTAGACTCCGCTCAATTTTATTAGGTTTGACTGCTCAGTGCACAGTAATTTTAGCTAAAGATGTAGGTATTTTAAAAATAAGATTTTGTTATATTATTGTAATGTCTGAACCTTAAAGTAACATTTTTCTGAAAGGCAGATGAGTATATTTACATACCTTATATAGATTGAAACATACCTGCCATAAAATACAGTGTTAGTCTAGAAAACTTTTTTTAAGAAATATTTTACACAACTCTTTTTTCAATAAATAGCCATTTTTTTGAAAAAAAGTCGAAAACATATATGTAGCTAATAAAATTTTTTAACATCCATAAGCATACTTAAATAGAACAACTAAAATATATACTAATAGAACTTTTATTTTTTTCACATTTTGAAAAAATTGTAGTCATAGTAACTGTAGTCATTGTTTTAGCAAAACTATGAGTAAATATTTAAGGAAGCCAACAATATATCTAGTAAATGACCGGGGCTGTGGCCGGGGCCAGGTTTGATAACACATAGCCATGACCGGGGCCAAGTTTATGATCAGGGCTGCATTAATATCAATAGATCCTATAAAAATGTTATTTTTAATTTAAATTTATGATATGAATTTATTTAAAAACAATATTTTATAGGATCTATCAATTTTAATGTAGCCCCGGGTTTATGACCGGGGCTGCATAAATATTGATAGATCCTATAAAAGTATTGTTTTTAAGTATAACTTATATCATAAATTTTAATTAAAAATAACATTTTTATAGAATCTATCAATATTAATGCAGCCCTGGTCATAAACCCAGCCCCGGTCGCGGCTATGTGTTATCAAACCTGGCCCCGGCCATAGCCCCAGTCATTTACTAGATAATATGTACAACAAGTATTAAAAAGGTACAAAAAGTTATTAAGAAGTATGCAATTTATGGAATTCTCAAAAACTATAACTAAATTTTCACAGTTTTAAAAAAAGTTTTTAAAAAAAGTATGCAAGATTGTATTTATGGAATTCTCAAAAACTATAACTAAATCTCCACAGTTTTAAAAACAGTTTTTAAAAAAATTAGCTTTTTTTGGTTATTCTTCCTTTATTTTGAGAGACAAGATGAATTTACTTAAACACCAAGATAAAATAGAGCAATAATAGTTATAAAAATAATAATAAAAAATAATAATAGTTTTAGTATTTATTTTAATTATTTTTAATATTTAGAATAATTAATAAACCTTATAAAATTAATAAAAATTTAACCTAATAGAATAACTAACAAACCTAACCTAATAGCAGATATAACATCATTAATTGTAACTAAACTGTTTGAATGCATCTTCATGATAGCATCCATGAGAGCCAAATGAGCTAACTAAAACAAGTTAAATTTTTTTCAAGCATTATAAAAATTTAACAGTTTTTGAATAAATATAATTAAATTAAAAATAAATGTTTAGTAGTTCACGGGATATCACAATTTTAATATCGATCTGGTTTCCCAAAATGATCCTCTTCTTAAAAATGTTTTTCTTAATAAAATAAGGAACATGGTGAAAATATGAAACAAAACTTTTTTGATTTTATATGAAGAAAACATGCTAAAGCAAATTAGGAAAACAACTAATTTATACAACCCAAATTTCAGGTCTAGGGTTGCCAGATTTCTTTTCTGAAAATACCGGACACTTTTCACTATTAATAAACAGAATTTATAATTTTTAAAAAATAATAAATTCTGGCTATTTTTCTAAAAATAATGAGTAAACAATCAAATGAAGAAAAACAGATATTCCATAATTTTGAAAAAACCGGACATTTACAAGTCCGGTATTTATTTTTGTTTTTTACAGGACAGACTATTGAAATAATGGACTGTCCGGTTCAAAACCGGAAGCCTGGCAATCCTATTCAGGTCCAATATTTTAAAATAACCCCCTGTAATTTTTTTTTTTTTTCGATTTTAATACTTTAGTTTAATCTAACTTGTCACAAAATTTATAACTGGAAAAACAACAGAAATATGGAGATAAAATATAAAAGATAAGCAACTTTTTCAAGAAAACTAATAATAAACATTTTTAGATACAACAAAAAAAATCCCATGGCATGGTGACTTTTTGCATGACAAAGGCAAAAAAGTTTTATTTTTCTTTAAATCTAAATAACCTCTATTGTTGGTATATATAAATTATAAAAGCTTTTGCAAATATTGTACTTTCCTGTACAAACACTAGTAAACAAATCTATTTCAGACAGATTGAGAAAGTTTGCTCTTAATATGGGTATGATTAGTTGAAAAACTTTGTATACAAAGGTTACATTGCGTGTAATGTTGCAATGTATAATGTAATATCACCTGATATAAAGCAGTAAGAAATATATCTATACACCTTCCTCACCTTTACATCATTACATTACTAATGGGTGTAAAGAAAACTGTATATAGGTATTCTAGTGATAAAGCAGGTATACTAGTGATAGCTTTGTATTAAATCTTACAATACTAAAGCATAACATTCTGCAAAAGTGACAAATAGTAATAATGCTTGATTTAATTAAATTCTGTTGTGTCTAAGTACTGTGATTGTGATTGGCCAATAAAAAATAACCTGTAGCTTTTTAAAGCAAGACATTAAAAGTTTAATGAAAGTTGGAACATCGGCTGTGTCAAACTCAATAGTGTTGCACAAGTTATAGTTTACCATTTACCATCAATGATCATAGTATATCTCAAAATCATTATCAAAAATAAATCTCATACAAATATGTGGTGAGTGGTTCTTTACTAAGTATCACACTGTGCAAGCATATGTTCTTTATTTTCTGAGTGAAAATTGATGACTTTCAATATTTCTTGTTAAGTTTTTTACCATTTTGTTGATGCATACAACCTTTTGCTTTTCTTCAGAGTGTATTTTTTTTTGAAGATTTTAGAAATGATATGTTAAAGTCTTAAAGATTTTTGTTGAACACCTGTCTTTTTACTTAGAGTGATAATATTACAAAATTCTCATCACCTTACTGTTTAATTTTTGTAAATATTTTCTATTAGCAATATTTTGTTTTCAAGGTTTGCAGAATTTCTTACCAGGAGCGATATTCAAACTGTTTTTAATTATGGCTTGTGACTTTATTGTAAATAAACAAGTCACAAGCAACAAAAAGGATCCCAAACCTCTGAGACATGTTGTGTTCAAATTAGAGAGAATAATGGAAAAAAAAATAATAATAATAATAAAGATAGTGAAAAAAGAAATCAATAGAAATAAGAACGTATTAAAAAAGCAAGACTAATAACACAAAAAAAGGAAAAAGTTAATGAGCTGAGATGAGAGATAACGAATGAATGAGATAACACAACAATTAACAATAAGAAGGATGATTGAAAATAAAAAATAAAACAAAAGGATATATTTAAATATTACGATGAGACAAAAAATGTGAATACACTTCAATAATAGCAACAAATATAAAAAGCAACAATAATAAAAATAATTAGCACCAACACCACAAAAAAAAAGCACAACAATATAAACAATAAACGCCAATATGAAAAAAATTACACAACAGCATAAACAAAACATAGAAATACACAATAATATAAAAACTACACAAAAATACACAACATAATCAATTCACAAAAGTGTATGACAATATAAACAATAAAAACATGAATTAATAAAACTTAAAAATGGTTCTTTTTGTTTTCTTTTAATAACTTACTAAAGTTTTTTACTTTTGAATTTATCATGAACATTTGTACTCTTTTAACTTTGCCATGAGTTGTTCTGTTTATTTACGGTTTTTCATCAATTTTTATTCTTTAATACTTTGATCGTTTTCACTATATTAGTTTTTCATTAGTTTTTATATATATTATTTAAAGTGTAAAAAAATAAACTTTTCTACTCAAATATATAAAACTTTATTTTGTAATATTTTTGAAAATATAAATTAAAAAGTTATATATAATACAGTACTCAACTTTTACAGCTCTTACTTATGATTTTCGTTGTGTGTGTATTGAAAGTGTATTGATTTTCGTTGTATGTGTATTGATCACAACAAGCTTTCAGCCATATAGGATAAATTTTCAAATATTTTGTAGAATGTCTTTTGCATAATACTGTTTGATAATTCTGTTACAGCATAAAGATATAACCTTTTTTTCAACAAAATCTTGTTGGCCTTTGCTTGCAGTCTTATTAAAGAGGTATTTAAACAGGAAGCTTACCCCTCTTTCCTTACCAATTGGGCTAGAGCCAATATCAAACCTTGAACCTGTTGGTTGTGAGTCAGAACTCTAACAACTGTGCCATGGAAGATTTTTATTATTTATTATTTTATTAAGAAATATACTTTTCAGAAATGTCACGAAAACCAGGTCAATTTAGGAAACAAGTTTAATACTAAAATTATGATATCTCGTGAACTGCTCACCATTTTTGACTGAAATTTTGCATGCAATATATTTTTTTATAAATAGAAACCAAGTGTCAAAATATGAAACAAAAAAAATACTCAATGAAACACATAGTTCAATGAACTGAGTGACTTGATATGAAATCACCTTTAAATAAATTCATTTTACTTAAATTTATACTTACAACATTAAATGGATGAATTTCAGCAAGATCATCCTCAGAAACAGGCTCATCATTAGAATCTATAACATATATTCCATCTTGAGATAATACTTGGAGCAAGTCCCAAAAAGATTTTGGGTTACTATTGGTTATACTTCGTACCACAACAAGATACAAAGTAGCTGATGTTAGATAATTAACAACTGTCAACTTTACTCTTAAAGTTCCCTTAAAATAAAGTTAACATAATATAAATTGTAAAAATTAAAAAGTATTAAGTTAAAAAAAAATAATACCAACTGTAACATTTAAGGATTTGAAAGGTAACTGTGCAAGCATTAACAGATATGTAAACATATTTGTTGGGTCCTGGTTTTATTTAAACCACATGTGATTGAAAAATATAAATAAAGCAAAATGATTTAATATTAAAAAAAAAAAAAACTAAACAAATAATTTTGCTTTTCCACTAATGTGATATCAATAGGAGTGTGATATCAATAGGGGTGTGATATCAATAGGGGTGTGACATTATTGGGGGGGGGGGGGTGGAATTAATAGGGGTGTGATATCAATAAGGGTGTAATATCAATAGGGGTTTGATATCAATAGGGGTGTGATATCAATAGGGGTGAATATAAGACATAAAAGTGCAATAAATATTAGGGTGGCATAAAAAGTAAATTGCTAAATGCCTAAGCATGAACCTAAATGTGTTCTATATAATAAAAAAAAACACTTGATTTAAAAATTTTTTATGTTTTATATTTAATATATATATGAGGAATGAGATATTATGTCAACATAAAAGCAAATTTCTTCTTTCAAAATTTTTAGATTTACTTTTTTACTCATCTTATTTGTTTTTTGTTTTGCTTTGATGACGGAGCACACTACACAGTAACTTTATATTTTTAACGGTTTTTTTTGTTTTTGTAAATAAAAATATACATTAATAAAGGAATGTTTATATATATATGTATATATATATATATATATATATATATATATATATATTATATATATATATATATATATATATATATATATATATATATATATATATATATATATATATATATATACATACATACATTTATTTATTATGTATATATCTTTGCATACTCAGCCTTGTGTTAACGTCATTGATGACATCATACTACAATAGAAAGATCTTGGGACTTTAATACATACTTAAACTGAGGGTTCAGGTTTGAGCAGGTATTAGCTAGGTATGAAAAACTTATTATGGCAAAACTTTTGTTTCTCTTTGTTTTTTCTTCTTTTTCTAAAAAACCTTAATTTGGATTTTCATATTTTAGGTGAACAGAATATATTAAGACAGTGCCAATCTAAAAGGCAATGATAACAAAATATATTAGTATAAATATAGTCTTAACCTTTTTCTTAATAATGCATTATTAAAAAATTATTAATTTTTTTACAATTGCATTCTTACTCCAGCATTGCCTGTTTATTGTTAACAAATGAGGCTAATAAAGTCTAATAACAATTTTTAATGACCCAATATAATAAAATAAAGTTGAAAAAAAGGTATTTGTTTATGTTTATTATGCATAATGTTTAAAGTTGTCAAGTTGCTACATTTTTATTAATATTAACTTAAAATTATCAATTTAATATTTTCATTTTTATTTATTAAAAAATTAATATTGACTAACAAATTAGTTACAGTCAACCAGGACTAGAATTTGACCAGAATCAAGCTTGATGCCTGATTAATGGGTTTGGAGATAAAAGCAACTAAATATTGACAAATTATAATTTTTGTTTTAGTTTTTTATTAGGCCAACAGTTAAAAAGAAATAATGTGCAAATTAAAAAAAAATAAAAAGGCACAGTAACAGTCACAACCAAACATTGCGATCAAATACTTTGGGGGAAGAGAGCTTTATAGAAAGAAGCTGTATAAATTTTATACAGTTAAATAACTTTTTAATAATTAATTATATAGTTAATACTAATTATATAACAATATATATCTTCCAGAAAATAAATAAAAAATTGCTTATTTTTGATAATAATTTTTATTAAAAAATTTTTTCTTTTATATAAAGACTTCTATTAATGATCAATAAATACTTTCTCAAAACTTTGTTAAAGGTGACAATGCCAATTTTTCCACTGTGGTCTTCATACATTATGCAAGCGGAATGACAACTATGTGATCTTTTATTTCTTATTAATTAAGAAAGAAGAAAATGATAAGTTGTTAACTAGAATTTCTATAAAATATTTTTGATAAAAAGTTTTTAAGATATAGGGCGGACATGGTTGATATAGGGTGAACACTGAAAAATCCGGTCAACTTTAAATTGAGATTACTCTATAACTACATATGTTTTTTCTTGCTTATCATGCAATGCCTAATTTCTTTTATTTTTTAATTAAACGTAACTTCCGTATCTTTGATTATGTTGATAATCTTTTGTTTACAAATCAATGACTTGCAAGATGTTTTGGAAACAAATTGAGGTGTAAAAAAAGTTTTTTTACAAAAATCCATCAACTTCATATTGCTTGATTGCTAATCGTAGTAATGTCCCAAAATCTACACTCATAAATATTATAAATAAGACTACTCAAAGCTTCGAAAGAAAATCTGGACGGAAGAAAACTTTCCATAAATCCAAAAAGGTCAATTCTCAGTTCAATAGCAAGAAATCCGAACTAGTCATAGCAAAACTTAAAAAAGTCAAGACTTTGCTTTCTTATACCAAAAAAGTACTTGAAAATGCTGAAATTAAAGTATTCCATAAGAAAAATACACCTAAGAGAAGCTTAAATAGTGAAAGTAAAGGAACTCGGCGCGCAAAGAAGTTGCTTAAAATAATGGATGATAAAAGTATGTGCATAATTAAAGACAACGAAACATATTGCAAGGCGGATTTGTTACAACTTCCTAGTCAACAATTATACAATTAGAACAAAGACAACCCTGTCAATGATTAATATAAATATATTCAACAACAAAAACTTGCATCCATGTTCCTTGTGTGGCAAGCAATTTGTAGCTGTGGTATGCAGTCCTCTTGTTTTGTCACTAAGAAGACCTTGACTGCCAATACCTACATCAATTAATGTCTCCAAAAAGACCTTTGCCATTTATGAAAAAACACAAATACCAATGTCTCTTCTGACAAGATCTTTCTGCTTCTCACTATTTTAAAAAAGCTATACAATGGTGCAAAGATAATAATGTAAGAAATTGTTCATAAAAATGCAAATCCTCCAAATCGTTCTGAAGAGCGCAAGATTGAAGATTTTAGGGCAATAGTTAAAGGCGTTATTTGTAAGACAGGTGGGATAACAAAAAATAAAACTTCCAGAAAAAGTGGATTAATGGCACCAAAAAGGTGAAAAAAGAAAAAATATGCAAAATGATGGCATCAACCCGCTATATATCTCTTGCCAAACAGCAAGTTTGGCAAGAGATAGAAATGTTTTATAAAATAAAATGTTGACATAAAAGTTTTATGTCAACATTTTATTTTAGTCAGCATGCTGTTTTAATTTTTGCCTTTGTGCTTTAGCCTCTTTTTTTACTTAATTTAATGCAGTTTTAATAATTATGGATGTTGAATTATGATAAAGATGTAACTAAATATTTGGATTTGACTGTTTGCACCCAAATTTAGTATCAGGTTCGATTTTGATGCTAATTCTGAGAAATTTTTAATGTTATTTAAGGCTTTTCATCTTCCTCAATTTTCAATTGAATACTGTCAACTTGTTAGCAATTACACTTGAGTTTGATCTGGAAATTGCCATGATGATTGATACAAATTTATAAAAAATTTTCATGAATAATTATTTTAAGTGCAAATAATTTGCAAAATATTACAAACAACAAATCAAAGAAATCTCAACTATCTTTTTTTTATGTCACTATATAAAATTCTCTCAAAATTTATTTTTCCTTTTATTTTTTACTGAGTTCATTTAAAAATAATAAACATTTATAATACAGTAGATAAAACATTCAAAACTTTTTATTAATTGTCTACACAAAACAGACATCCAAGTTCTGATTTAAACTGAATGTAATAAGTGAATCTTTTAAATAAAGGCTTTATGTCTAACTGTCTCTAATCTAAGAAAAAAAAAAACTTTAATCATTTTTTTTTTTTTTACAATATTCAAACTTTACTGTTTAACTAAATTAAAATTTTATCTTTAACAAAAACTTTTTATCAAAAACATTTTTTATAAAAAATTAGGCCGACAATAATTCTTCCGACTTCTTGAGAAGAACATGATTTTATACTGAATTTATATTCTCATTAGAAGGTTAAAGAGCCTTAATTGTTCCCAGAAATCTAAAACATTCTGTTTGAGTGCATATTTAATGTGTATGAATTGATCATTAGCGCTTAATCATTAGCCCATATATATATATATATATATATATATATATATATATATATATATATATATATATATATATATATATATATATATATATATATATATATATATATATATATATATACATATATTTATATATATATATATATATAAATATATATATATATATATATATAATATATATATATATAAATATATATAAATATATATATATATATATATATATATATATATATATATATATATATATATATATATATATATATATATATATATATATATATATATATATTTATATAAAAGTGCTGCATTTTTTCAATTTAGAGAAATAACTATGTAACTGTTTAGAGACAAAGTTCTTCAAGTTTTATTCATCACAAAGTTCATTATTTGTACACGAAAATTAATAAATTAATCAAAAGTATTAAAAAAAAGTTGATTTCCTTCTGGACAAAACAAGTGCAACTCGACAAAATGTTGACCAAGCTGTATTTCGCTATCAATATTTCGTGGCGATTCCTTTGTTGTCGATCACAGCCTTGCATCTTCGAGGCATCGATTCGATCAGGTGATCAATGAAACTTTTTGGAATCGCTGCCCAGGCCTTTTGGATTTGTTCAAACAGTTGATCCTTATTACGAACACCTTCACGATTAATTCTGCGGTTGACGATCTCCCACAGGTTCTCGATAGGGTTGAGATCCGGAGATTGAGGTGGCCAATCCATCACCGATAGGTGGTTGTCTTGAAACCACTGCTTGACTACTTTTGCAGTGTGTTTCGGATCATTGTCTTCCTGAAAAACCCATTTTATTGGCATATTCCATTCAGCATGAGGTAACATAACATCTTTCCGGATATTTTTATACATAAAGCGGTCCATTATTCCATCGTTTTGATGTATTGGACCTAGACCGTTAGCAGAAAAACACCAGACCATTACATTGCCTCCACCATGCTTCACAGTCTTATGGCAGTAACGTAAATCGAGGCGTTTTTCGGCTGGTCGACGTACATGGCAAATGCCATTGCTCCCAATGATGTTGAACTTCGATTCATCACTGAACAGGACAGTTCGCCATTTCTGCATATTCCAGTCAATATGAGATGTAGCAAACAGGAGTCTTTTCTTCTGGTTTTTTAGTGAAATCAGCGGTTTCTTTGCAGGGCGTCAAGAAAACAATCGGACTTCAACAGCACGTCATCTGATTGTTCGGTTCAATACAGGCAGCTCTAATTGCTTTTGTATCTTAACTGATGATATCCAGGGATCTTTCTTGACGGATCTGACGATCATAGAATCCTCTCTAGAAGTGGTGGAACGCGGTCTTCCACCTTTGTTATCTGCTGCCAACTTCCCCGTAGAACGATATTTGGAACATAGTCTTGATACGGTCCATTTTTTCATGCGATATTTATCACAAATACTTTTTTGTGACATTCCACTTACATAATTGCCAATAATTTTCTTTCTTAGTTCCAATCCAAGACTGTCGGGAGCCATTTTTGCACTTGATGTCATAAAAATAATAAAAATAAATAATCACGCTTCTCAAGGCTTACCGTGTAACATTTACCTTGTGATGATACAATAATGCTCTGTGGAACACAACGTCTTGGTTGGATGCGGACTGTATAGATGTAATGAAACACTTGTTGTATTTCACTTCTTGTATTGATGTTTTTCGATAAAACACTTTGATAAAACTCACTTCAATAAACTGTCTTGATAATACTGACTGATTGACTTCCATATACTGACTGAATTACATGTCGATTTACATGCCTCTTATATAGTAAAATGAACCTGTGTGAACCTGTTCTGGAAGATTCTAGATGCTTCTTTTTGATGCTTCTGGATACTTCTGGATGCTACTGGATGCTTCTGCATGCTTCTTCTGGAAACTTCTGGAAGCTTCTGCATGCTTCTGGAAACTTCTGGGTACCTCCTTTAATTATTAAAAAACTTCCGTGATGTTGACATGGACCAGACTTAAGAAAATAAAACAAACCAAAAAAGTTGCACTTGTTTTGTCCGCTGCAAAATGGCACTTGTCAACGAAATTCTGCCTGTGTGCTGTCACCTGTCAGCTGATTGCTCATGACATGGCATGCTATGACTCCAGACTCCTGAACTGTTTGCTGTGGTAGTATAGTTTGTTTTATTTTTAAGACATGTAAAATTAGGAACACTTTTTAGCATTGTTCGATGTTGCTTGCAAATGTTTTGTATAATATTGTGTGTGTATATATATATATATATATATATATATATATATATATATATATATATATATATATATATATATATATATATATATATATATATATATATATATATATATATAACTTAAATTGCTTGTGTAGATGAGCACTAAAATAGTCTGTTGCCAGCGGCTTCAGTAGATATTTCGACTGACAAATACCCTGACTCATAGTAGAGTGCTGCTACATCAATTGAGAGTTTGGGATGGGGCAGCAATTCTTTCTTTCATTATTCTTAGTTTATGTCTTTTTTTTCTAAAAACGCAATATGCTATAAAGATAAGCGAAACTAGTGAGCAAATGCTTATATAAATCAGCTATAGAAGATAATACTAAGTAGCCTTCCAGACTGAAATGGCCCCTCAGCCTTGCAAAGGTAAATGAAAAAAAACAGAAATAATTATTTTTTTAAACGTTTAAAAATACAGTTGACACTTCAAAAAAAAAATTTATTGAAACTTTAAGAAAAAATACAGTTCAAACAATTTGATTAAATTTTAGAATTAACTGTTTAAATACTATTAGCATAACAACATTTATTCAAGATTTTATATTTTATTATCATATTCATATAAATATAGTCAAATTCAAATCCTGGTCACACTTTACTTAAAAAAAACTAATGTTTTGAGTACTAGCTACAAAACTCTCCATATCCTCAAACAAAATCTAGTTACAGTTAGTAACTATATTTTTACTGAATTTGTCGCCCTATTGGCAGGGGGCTACTAGAATCAAGGCTGCTGTGCTAAGGGACATGGTGAAGATTCTTCTTGAAGCGAACACTCTACCAACTACCAGTAGTAAATCTATTCTTCTGACCCTCCTAAACTAATCCTAACATTTTACTTAAAAATTATACCGATTCTGTGACTTCAATAGGATTTGTTACATCTGGAATTATACCACAGCTAACCTCATCTCCAAGATGACAAACAAACCATAACAAGGATGCACAAAACTTTGCCTAAAAATAAATAAAAAGTTCAAGCATATAAAAACAAACTCTGGCTATAGTGAAATGTTAAAACATAAAACATGTAGAGTGCATAGCTCAGTATATTCCTATATATTTCATTAAACAATATAGAACTACATCCAGCTTTATAGACACGGATATTACCTGCTTTTTTGTTAAAAACTTAAATGAAAAGCTGGGTGAAAGGCTTAACTCAAATACAAACTTAAACATAAAATTGTTGTCTTGCAAAAAAAACTTGTAAAAATTTAAATCCTGTAGAAAAATTAAAAATTAAAAATTTTGCTTTTATGTTTAAAAATAATCAACTAACTAAATTTATTAGTTAGTCAATTTTTTTATTTTTTTAAATACTTTTCTTCTTTCTATGAGTGCTATAAAGGCAACTTATATAACTATAAAAATAAATAACATTCAACCATATTCAAAGACTGTTTCAAAAACATTAATAAAACTACATAAAGGGTGTCTAAATAAACATTTCTTTTAGAGGGCCTAAATCTTTCTTACCTAATAAAAATCTTCCTTACCCAATACAAATGAGTTATTGCACAATTAGGTAATATTTTATGCCCTTTTTGTTAATTTTTGTTAAAAATAAAAATGACTTGAAAGTTTTTAAAACTTATGATTCAGCATTTAAAATAGGAAACATTAAAAAATAATTTTTAGAGAAATGCATTTCATCTACAGCAGCTAGAAAAATAGAATATGCATATAAAAATATATGCTGGATAGAAAAAGAATGTACATATCTCCTCGTATCCATAAAAAGCAATTGAATTAAAAAAAACATAATCAAAAATAAAAACCTGCAATTTTAAAAATCAAAACAATAAACTCAAGAGAGAAATTTAGTTGATAGTATTAGTAGATTAACAAATATCTACTGAAAACCAATTGAACCACCAGTATCCACTAGGATGGCCTTTAAAACAAGATTTTTGAAAAAGATTTGCTCCCACTGCATATATGTGTTCTATATAATAAAAAAAAACACTAGGTTTAAAAATTTTTTGAAAAAAAATAATTTAAGGGGTTGCTCAATACCCTTAAACATCGGGCGGGTCCCAAATATTAATGAAAAAAAAAAATCAAAACTATGTCAACCGGGTACTTAAAAGAAGCAAAATTAAATAAAAATTTCAAAAATAATAATTGTTTTTTATAAAAATTATTATTTTGCAATTATTATTGCATAAAACCTATTGGTTTTTTTAAACTAAAAACAAAAAAAGTCAAAACTAATAAGTTTTTTGATGATATTTTTTTTTATAAAAAATAATTATTACTTTTAAAATTTTTATTTAATTTTGCTTCTTTTGAGTACCAGGTTGGCTTTTTTTTTTCGATAATATTAAGAACCCACCCGATGTTTAAGGGTCTTGAGCAACCTCTTAAAAAAAATTTTTTTCAAAAAAATTTTAAACTTGATGTTTTTGTATTATATAGAACACATTTAGGGGGCATGAGCAGATTTTTTTCAAAAATTTTGTTTTAAAGGCCACCCAAGTATCCACCAGCAACAAGTAATCCACAAATATGTACCACTTACTATCAAAACATAAAGTGTTGATATAGTATTAAATCCTCTTTAAAAAGATTTTGGTTGGTCTGGTAAAAAATTTCCAATGAAAGAAAAATTAAGATAGCATTAAGGCAAAGATGCTGATTAACACTATACCATTTTTTAATACAACACACATACAAATTGTTATTCAATACAACACACATAAATTGTTTGATGCAACACACATATAAATAAATACTTAATACAAATTATATCTAAAACAAAATTGTTTCACTTTAATTTAAGTATATGAAGCAAAGGAACTCAATAAGTAGAAATTATGATTTAATCATGTAAATAAATATTTTTTAAATAGTAGTAATTTAAAATAATCAGCATTATCTAAAAAATTAAAAACAAAAAGAAATATAGTAATGCAATAGCATCACTATATGCTAGCACCGTCACTAAATATATTGCTAATTGTAGAAGTGTGGGTTTTTTACTTCATTTTGAAATATATTGCACACTTACGGAGAGTGTTGTTTAATATAGCAATGTATCTAGTACTCTTTTAATTAGTTACTGAGTGGGAGGTGAAGTAGAAATGCTTTTTAAGCAAAACATTTAAAGACATTTAAAAGTTCAGAAATAAAACATTTTCCCAGACTTTTAAATTTCAATAGTTTTTTGTTTTTAAAACTTGATTTTATATTGTATAAACAGGCATAGTTGTTAGTCCTTGGCCTTGATCTTGGCATTGAACATTTTTGTGTTGGCCTTGCGCCTTTTCTTAATAATATCAAAACTCTCTTTTGTGTTTGCATTTTAAAAATTTTAATACAGTTTATTTAATTTACACATTATATTTAATATACAGCTACTGTCAAGTACACTAAAGCTGCTACACCTAATATTCTTTCAATTGTCACTGCATCTTTTTACTATTTATATTTATCATACCTATCACGCAAGTCACACCGCACAAACTATTCATAAAACGAATCATTCCTCTCCAAATATCACTTCTAGTCATTAGTCAGGCCGAACACTAACAGCTTACCTAACAATAGCCATTAACTTCCACTGTCACCATAAATGTTTTAAAACTTTTATTATTCTATATAAATTACTCTAACCCCCTTTTTTATACTTACCATCTGATAACTACTTAAAAAACGAATAACTCCACTCCAGCTCTATTACATACACCATCTGATAACTATTTAAAAAATGAATAATTCTTTACTTCTCCAGCTCTGTTACATACATCCCTTTATAAAAGATAAGTAATAACACTTAAATTAAATTTAAATATAAATACATGTTATTGTTAGGCTACCTGCTAACTGTTCTGTAAATCAAATAATTCTACTCCACTTGAGATACTCCTAGTAACATTACAGTCACGTGACATATGCAAAGGTAATCTTGTCACTTATACAAAATACAAAACACACTTTTGCACCATATACATTTACCTGTTATGCTACAAAATTTCATATGATTTTAGTAAAATTTGTTTTGTAAAATATATAGTCAGATTATCAACTGTAAAATATATATACAAGTTATTGTTGCTATATTTGTGTAATTCTATTTTAACATTCTAGACAATCTAGTTGTGATAGTTAGTTTATTCTTCAGATACACATTATAGGACTTCTAGTATTCACATCTAGCTTACATTATACCAGTTTTAATGACTTTCAACTAATTTTGTACTAAAATCTCATACTATCAAGACATGCTACTACAGTAGACACACACACGTACACTGCATTAACTATTTACATTACATACATAGCTATAAGAACTTAAAACAGTACGCAACTCTCACTGAACTTTGTTATACTGCAACAAACCACTGCACTTATCAACACTTATGTCAAAAAAATTACTTACAATAGTATGCAAGTTGTACTGAACTCCACTAAGTGTCCTCTGGTCTCATTGTCAATGCAGAGGTCTGTGGCAATTGTCCTGATGGGATACCCTGAGTATAATAGTCCTTTTGGGACAACACAATGCGATACCTTACCTTACCTTAACAAAAGGATACCCTAGAGCACACCCAGAGTGGAACTTCTTTTATGATACCTATGATACTTCTTTTATGGTCATCTTATGTTCTTACTGTACCATAAGGCACAAACCCATACCATCCTAGAGGCGCCCATGACACATATATATCTATAATAAATGTTTGTCGCGCTGATAATACAAACCACATGGTAACTACTTACAAAACAAATAATTCTGCTCCATCACTGACACTGTCTGTACATCACATTGACGCTTGACACTAACAATGTTTCAGTAGCACTACAATTTATGACTTTAACTATCCCTGACTATTGTTAGCTGTTCTTATTTTGAACTTAATTTTGTGTTTTATATCATGGTTTAAATTGCCTTTTTTGACTAGCCATTTTAAAACAATCATTGACATGATTGCTTAACAGGAATTTAATACATCCATATATACTTAATACATCCATATATTTTTAACATTTTTTATTAGTTAAAATATTTTAAAATTTAAAAAAGATTTAAACACATGAATTTTTCTTAAAAACAGAATTTTAAAGGTTTTCTAAATTAAAATAGTTTTTATTATTTAGTTTTTATTATTTATTTTATTATTTTAGTATTTATTTTATTTCAATTTTAATTTATTATAAAGTTTTTTTATATATTTATACTGTTCTAAAATCTGTTCAAAAAAGTTGTTAGTAATGTATTTTTAATCAAGTTTTTTTTTTATAATTTTATTTATAAAACCCAACTTTGAAGAATAAGCAATAGTTTAACTATCCTTCTTTGATAGTTTGGTTACTAAACTATCAAAGATTTGCTCAAGAACAACGTAAAAAACTGCTTTGGCATCTACTAAAAATAGTGTTACACATCAGATTTAAAAATTCTTTACCAACAAAAAAACCTTTTTGCAAATCATAAAAAAAACTATGTTTTAGAAACAAAATAATTTATTCGTTTAAGAAAGTTTTGACAAACTTTCTTGAACAAATAAATCAATAAAATTTAATCAAAAAGGGTTTTAATTTAAAAAAAACTATACACAATGAAACAATATCTAAAAATTAGAAATATATATTTGACAAGTATTTCTGTGTCTCTGTAATGTCAGCTCCTGTCAAGTGTATCTTTTGTCAGAGTGAATTGATAATGTGCCATCATAGAGCTCATATGTTTGATTTGTTGCTTAAAACTTTGATGTTTCTTAAATGTAACAAGGATTTATAGGCTATATAGTGATAGTTAATGTTTTTGACATATAGTTAGAGCTAACAACTACTATCAACATATTTTTAATTAATATTAGTTGTTAACACAAAAATAAATAAAAATAAAAAATTAAAAGTTTTTTGTTTTTTTGTTATTTTGTTTTTGGCTTTCATATTATCTCCAAATATATATTTTTATTGATTTACATAATCTTGGTATAATTTCACATGTGGTTTTATTGTCACAGCACTTGCTACTTACAGTTTTGTTAACAATTGGCCTTTTGAAAATGTTTGCATAGGCCTCGGCCTTAAAATTCTTTTCTTTTTAGTTTTTTGATATTTAGACATTCTTCTTGATGAACCTACAGATGGAGAAACAGCCTGTCGAAGACAAAATTAGATAAGTGTTTTTACTAATTTGTAATTGCTCTGTTCTTTAAGAACATCGAGCATTCTATTTGTAGAATACACTAACATAATTTATGTTTTTCTATTAATACAAGAATTGCAAAAAATTGCAATATTGAATGCCCAATGAATGGCAAATGCTTATCAAAAAATATTATTTACAAATGCATTGTTTTCTCACAAAATAACCTTGATAAACAATATATTGGCTTAACTGAAGGCAAATAAAAAAAACGTTATGCTAACCATAAACAATCTTTTAAAATTAAAAATATGCAAAGAGAATATGCTGTCTATATATATGGCAACTAAAAGAAAAAAATATTAAAATTAAATTAAACTGGTTTATTCTAAAAATTGCACTTGTCTATAATAATATTTCCTAAAAATGTATGCTATGCTTGCAAGAAAAATTTGAAATTATTAACCATATGTACCAAGAAAATTTACTAAACAAAAAATCTGAATTAATTTTTAAATGCAGATGCAAAAATAAATACCTTTAAAAAAATTATAAAAACAAATGTCCAAATTAAAATTATCCTAATTCTAAAGAATTATTTTTCACAACTAATTTTTCAATTTAATGTAGTCAATGTACGAGTTACAAACTACAGTTATTATATAATTAATTATAACAATTCCCAACTTCCTGTGTATTAACACTTCCTAAGTACCTTTTTTTTTATAATTTGGAGCTTTTTGATATATAGACATTCTTCCTGATAAACCTACAAAAAGAGAAACAGCCTTTCAAAGGCTTTTTCTCCTTTAGTAGGTTCATCACTTCAATATATATATATATATATATATATATATATATATTTATATATATATATATATATATATATATATATATATATATATATATATATATATATATATATATATATATATATATATATATATATATATATATATATATATATATGTATATATATATATATATATATATATATATATATATATATATATATATATATATATATATATATATATATATATATATATATATATATATATATATTGAAGTGCTACTCAGCCAATGTATATCTTATCAATGAAAACAAATGGTAGTTGGAAGGAACTAGGTCTGGTGAATAAAGCAAGAGGGGTAGCAAACACCTTTTTGATTCCACCAAATACAAAGCATTTCCATCTTGCCGAATCAATCTGGTTTTGCAGTCAATGTTGATGGTTGTCCCAGATTAATCCATAATTTTTTTAAATTTAGATTCTTAACATTAATCTATTTTTTATCGCCAATATGATGCAAAATTGATTTTCTTTTGTACTTTTGAAGCAAAATTTTACAAGTGCTTTTTTGGTTTTTCTGTCTGTCTTTCATTCAGTTTATGTGGCACTCATTTTTTACTCTTACGGATTTTTCCTATAGCTTTTAAATGCTCAGAAATTGTTTGTTGTGGAACATTTAACATTGCTGCCACTTGCGTTTGACTCAAATCATCATCATCATTTAATAATGGTGGTCTTCCATGTTCTTTATTCCTAATTTCAAAATCATTATCTCTGTACCATTAAAACAATCTTTTGCATGTTGCTTCTGATGCATGATTAACATTTGCCTCAATAAGCATTCAACAACTATGTAGCACTAGGGTGTGTCAATTTTTTAGATAAAATATATCAATTAAAAATAAGAAAAATAAGTAGTGAAAAAATATAACTTCGTCACTTTTTTTAAAAAAAAGATACTTGCAAAAATGATATTATTTCAGAGCTAGCTTGGAAAATTTTAATTTTAATATCACTTATTTTGGCTATTAGGTTAATAGTCTGCTGGTTGCCATTTTTTTTCTTTTAAAAATAATTAATACTTCATAGTCGGACCAAAAGGAATGCACCGGTAAACATATTTTGTTTATTAAAAATGTAAAAAAGAATGAAAAATCCACTATTAATTAAAATGAGAACTTGTAGGGAATGGAAATGAACTTTATACATCTTCCAACGATTAGAGATATATTAAGATATGGTATATTTCTGAGAAAAAATAATGAAAAAAATATAAGAAACTATTTTGTAGATCAGCTAACAACTGATATATTACCCAATTTACTTGGTCAATGGTTGAAACCAAATACACTTTTTACATACCCTGTTATAGTTCATAAAAAAACTATTTATTAAAAACTTAAGTATTTGTGGAAGTCAGCTGTTGATGTTAGTATTAGACATGGGAAAAAAGCTGAAAAAGAAAAATTAATTTGAAATTAGACAAGCTTGTGGACATCTTATATTTTAAATGTAAACTAATCCTATCTTTATAATACAAATGTGATTTAGTATATACAGAAAAGTTCATATAAAGTATAAATGAGAAAATAAAGTAAAAATATTAGTAATAAAATAATTAATAATAGAGCAAAAATATAAGAGAGAGGAGAAAAAACAGATTCTTGGAGCTTCAATATTGGTGGTGCAGATAGGAAAGAATTTTAAAAAATTAAATAAAACAACAACAACTTGCAATGAGAAAAAAGAAAGAAAGGTAAATATTTTAAAAGAAAGCTCATATAACTGTATTATATATTTTAAGTTATATACATATTATATATATATATATATATATATATATATATATATATATATATATATATATATATATATATATATATATATATATATATATATATATATATATATATATATATATATATATATATATATATATATATATATATATGTATATATATATATAAAAAATATGTATATATATATATATGATAAAGTTTGGCATGCTGGTCTTCTCCATAAGCTTTCTTCTTATGGTGTATCCGGCAACATCTCTAAGATCATTGAATCCTTCCTTTCCAATTGTAGCATAAAAGTTGTCCTCGATGGACAACACTCTTCTTCTTATTCTGTAACTTCAGGGGTTCCTCAAGGTTCTATCCTTGGCCCTATACTCTTTCTAATTTACATTAACGATCTTCCAGATATTCTCACATCTAAGGTGGCATTGTTTGCTGATGATACTACCATTTATTCTTGTCGTGATAAGAAACCAACACCCTCTGATTGCTTGGAGGGGGCATTTGAGCTTGAAAAGGATCTCACTTCTGCTACAGCATGGGGCTCACAGTGGCTGGTGAACTTTAATTCAGATAAAACTCAATTTTTTTCAGCCAATCGTTATCGCAATAATTTAGATCTTTCTATATTTATGAACGGTGATGTACTCGATGAGTCACCTACTCTTCACCTTCTAGGATTAACTCTTACTTCCAATCTTTCTTGGAAACCATATATCAAATCGGTTGCAAAATTAGCATCTGCTAAGGTTGCATCTCTTTATCGAGCTCGCCACTTTCTTACTCTGGATTCTATTCTCTATCTCTATAAATCTCAAATCCGGCCTTGTATGGAATACTGTTGCCATATCTGGGGCGGATCTTCTAATGATGCCCTTTCTCTTTTAGACAAGGTGCAAAAACGCATTGTAAACATAGTTGGACCTGCTCTTGCAGCCAACCTTCAACCATTATCACATCGTCGTAATGTTGCTTCTCTTTCTCTTTTCTACAAATACTATAATGGGCACTGCTCTAAAGAGCTAGCGTCTCTTGTGCCATCTACTAAAATTCATTCTCGTGTTACTTGTCATTCAATTAAGTGTCATACTTTTTCTGTGACTGTTCCTAAGTGCTCCAAAAACGCTTATTTGTCAGTTTTTTTCCTCGAACATCAGTTCTTTGGAATTCGCTTCCTTCATCTTGCTTTCCTGATTCATATAATTTGCAATCTTTTAAATCGTCCATCAATCGTTATCTTGCTCTACAATCTTCATCTTTTCTCTTACAGTAACTTCCAACTTTAATTAGTGGCTGCTTGCAGCCTTGTTGGAAGTGAAGATGTTTAAAAAATATATATATATATGTATATATATATATATATATATATATATATATATATATATATATATATATATATATATATATATATATATATATATATTACTTTTCTTTTAAGCCAGACAACCAAACAATAGGCCGGGTGAAAAAAATAAGCAATTGAGAGATCTAGACATGTTTTGTATCAACTAGAACTACTTAAAACTTAGAGTAAAGATGTTTTAGATATTGTGTCAACATCTAGATGATCAGCATGGTATGTACATTCTGAAGCAATTTTAAAAACCATGTTTGCAGCAAAAATACAGAAGAAAGAAAAGAAATTATAAATAAAATTCTAAAAATATGAGGATTAGGAGATAAATTAACTCAAGTTGGAGATAGTAGTCTCGAATTAAAAACTTCAGAAATAAATCCTAATGCTGAACAGCTGTCAGATCTTATAACATGGAACTTAGGTGTAACTGAGCCTCCACTTACCATTGTAAACTGTTCTATGAAAGTTCCTGACTGGACTTCTTATACATAGTCAGTTAAAAGATGCGTCAAGTTGGTAACTGAAGCTGCAAGCCATGTTTTCACACAAGAAAAAAGAGAATTGTATATACACACTTAATTTGCCAGCAGACATTTAATTTCAAAAAATAGTAGCAAAAAAATATGGCAACCTTTGTAAAGCTGAAGGCGCAGTAACAAAAAACTTTGAAAAATGTTGAACTAGCTAAATATTTGGTTTTTATTGTTATTTATTTGTGTACTTTAACAAGTGAATGGGGTCTCCTTTTTTTTGATTACATTGACAGTTGCTAGAGAGGGAGGAGTAATTGAAAGGGTACAGACAAAGGGAGACTGAAATTAGTGGTTATACTGTGTACCTACTTTATATAATCTGCCCAGCCTCTCATAAAATCTATTTCACAGGCCTTCAACAAGAAAAGTAAAAAGAAGTTGTAACTTTGTAATATAATCAGTGTAAGTAGCAACAATGCTCAATTAATAAATATTTTTAAAATGAAGATGTATGATAAAAAAAAAAAAAAATTTTTAAAGTGGCGATTGAAATGCACATGTTTTGATTATATTGGACTAACTGATAAATATAAAATTACTATACTCAAAGTTATGTTAACAAAATATAAGATTATTTAACTGATAAAGTGTAAAATTATTACACATTAAATTATTGCATAATAATTTTTATTTTATGTAATGAATTATATATTTTATGCGTTATTTACTTTAATATATTATTCACTTTTATTGTGGAATTTTTAACTATTGTATTCAGGGATGCGGAGTCCCAAAAAAGACTCTGGATTTGAAAGTCACAAAAAGATTACTTTATCCTAGTTTTTGGCATCCAGGAGCTCTAAAAACATAAGACTTTTAGGTTAGAGGAACAATTGTTTTTTACACGCGGAGTCCTTAGAAATAATGGCGGCAAGGACTCTAGGACTCCGGGCTTAAAAACAATAAGTTTCAAGTCATTAAATCTCATTAACTTTTTTCTTATAGCAGATCATAAGTCAACAATCATGTTTAAAGCTTCTGGACACTACAGACTTGAAAAAAGTAGAGATTTAAAGCCGGAGTCCTTTTGGGACTCTGCATCCCTGGTTGTAATAATTCTTAAAATGCCTGAATTCTATTACAATAAGAAAATATAAAACATTTTTTATAAGCTGTAGAAACTTTTATAGCTCTTTGTCAAATTTTTTATCAAATAAGTAATGTTGTTAACAAATAAATGGATAGCTAGTGTGAAAACCCAGACAACGCACGTCTAAATAAAAATTTTATGGCGCAATAAATGACGCTTGTCATGTATAGATTCTTGTAATATTAATGTTACAAACATATGCTTGTAACAAGTATAAAATCAAATTTTGTATTTAATAAGCAATTTTTTAAAGGAATAAACAGATAGCTCATGCATTAACCAAAAGCTCTTGTAAGAAGCTGTTTAAAGAAGCAGCTCACATGGCTTGCCGTGTGAGCTCATTTTCTCCTGCCGAGGCCTGTATATATATATATATATATATATATATATATATATATATATATATATATATATATATATATATATATATATATATATATATATATATATATATATATATATATATATATATACAGGAGAAAATGAGCTCACACGGCAAGCCATGTGAGCTGCTTCTTTAAACAGCTTCTTACAAGAGCTTTTGGTTAATGCATGAGCTATCTGTTTATTCCTTTAAAAAATTGCTTATTAAATACAAAATTTGATTTTATACTTGTTATAAGCATATGTTTGTAACATTAATATTACAAGAATCTATATATATATATAGTATAATATATATATATAGTATAATATATATATACATAGTATAATATATATATATAGTACTAATATATATATATATATAGTACTAATATATATATATATATATATATATATATATATATATATATATATATATATATATATATATATATATATATATATATATATATATATATATACATTACATATATTCAGTAACAAAATTACACTAACGATACAAAAATAAAAAATAAACAAAAATACACCAACTGACTAAATAGATAAAACACTAGTTTTTGAGTTGTGTTTAGTATAAATCAAACTAAAAAAGAACATCCAAAAGTAACAATAAAAATAATCAATAAAAATTAAAACAACAACCAATTGAAAAAAAAACTTTTTTTTATTCTTGTGATAATGTTGAGCCATTTAGAAGTTCTGGAGGTTGAGTTAAGTTGTCACTTGTGCAACACTTTTTATCTCCATCTCATCACTATATAGCCTATAAATCCTTGTTACATCTCTATCCCTTTTACATATTGCTTTAGTATGTTTGACAAAACATTGATTCTGAACTTTCACACTGGCATCAATTTTTTAAATTGTAGAAACTTTCTTTTAAACTATATGGTACTTTTTACTATTGACTTGGTTTGCTATTGTTGTTGTTGTTGTTAAAGTCGCTGCTGTAGTTTGAGTTATTTGCTGCTCAAAGTTCATTAAAATTAACAATAAAGTTAAGTTTACTTTTTAAGTAAACTTTGCTTTTTGCTTTTGTGTTGTCTTTTATTATCTTTCAGCATCTTTCAATTATTTTAGGTTAGCATGTTAAGACAATACCAATTCAAATACCAATTCAAATTTTGGCAAGTCAACATTACTATGTGTGTTTTTGTGTCAATGTGTTAGATGCCAATCATTAGTTCCAAAGCTGCTCCAAACAATTTGGTAGATTGAAATTATTTTTAAATTTTCTTTTAAACTTCCTTTTTAATAGCCAGAGTTACTACAACATTGAAGGTTGACTGAAGGTAAGTTGACTTTTGAACTGATGTAGTACAATGTATGCTGATTCTAGATATTGTGGTGCAGCTTCGGAAAACAAAGGCAGAGATGGTGTAGCTATTGGTACTGGTGATGTTGGTGGTATTAATACTAGCATAGATTCTAGCTGTCAAGATGGCAGTGCTTCAAATATATTAGCAAGTTCCAATTTTGAAAATTTTAAAACAAACAATTTTAGTGATGTCAAGCAGAAAAAATAAACCAATCTATTTAGTTAATAAATATTTTTAAAATTGACATATCAATGTTTTAAAATCAATGAGTTATGAGAATTTTTTTTTATTCTCTATGATTGCAAATATTACTTCATGATTATACTTGTTCTGTAGAGTAAATCATTTGATAATGTTTTCAATATCAAATTAATTGTGAGCAGCATCTCTGACATCTTCTTTTTGTATAAGAAAAGTATTGAATAAAAAGTCATATATTATAAAATTTAGAAAAAAACTAATATTTATAAATGCAATAAATTCTAATATATATATATATACACAAACTTGAAAAAAATTCAAACCTCAGTAGGATTATAATCTCCCCTAACTTCATCTTCCATAATTTAAAAAACAATAAGACTTTTCATCGAATTGAAAGTTGCATTAAATTGACTTTTCATAGAAAGTTTTATTTATGTCTATAAATTTAGTGTTCACTTACTTAAGAAAAAAAAAATTTAATAACTTTTTTAGTCGAATTCATTTTACAAAACATTGTGTCTGTCAATGTAGTAAACAAATCCTCTATGTCGGTCATTATTCCGTGAGCTCGACGGATTTTATATATACTTAGAGTTGTAGGATGTGTGTCCACGAAGAACTGACGTACAAATTTTATTTATTGATTTTTTTCTTCTCTTTTTCTTTTTTCTTCAAGTTATTATAATCATTAAATTTTCATTTTTTTTGAATAAAGTAGTTGGATGTTGAATGATAGTTATTTGAGTAAGAATAAGTAAAAGACAAGTTGGATTATTCAATAGTCTGGTAGAAAATTTTAAATTGTTTGAATGAAAAGAGAAGACATGTCTTCAATTTTAAAATTATGAAAAGTTTTTTGCTGTAATTTGGTATACTAAAGAAGGATTTTATTAATGATTTTTTAATAACATTAATTTTATTAAGAATGTGCTATATTTATATAGATCTAGGCAGGGCCGGCGCGAGTAGATGTCAAGTAAAGGAGGGAAGCCAGTGCCGCAACAGTATTTGCCGACTTAAATAAAAAGGTCGATTTGCCGACAAAAAATTTAATTGTTTACTAAATAATTTTGACAGTTACATTTTACTGTTGCTGTTTTTTTTTCCTTTTTTTTTAAATTAATCTAAAATCTCACTTCATAGCATATCATTTCACACTAGTGCGGAGTAGTAACACTTTTGGATAAGAGTGCTGGCTTGTGGCTAACGGTGACTAATGTGTGTATTTGATCAATTGAAATCCATTCTGTAGGTCTTGCGTCTGATACTGATGTGCTAACCCATAAACGTGAAAAGTGAGTGTGTTTAGGGGTCATTCATAAATGATGTTAGTGTCTTTTTTCAATATTTCGACTCCCCCCCTCCCCCCCTCTTTGGCAAACTCTGACAAATTTTGGGCAACCCCCCGTTATATATGATCTCAGTTTTTGTGTACTCCCCCCCTAAAAAACAATAAAAATGCTTAAAAACCATTGATTTTTTTTCTGACTAAATTATACATTTATATAATAGGAGATCTCATCAAACTATGTTACATAATAGTCGATATCTCATTAAATAATCAACAAGCAAATAGTATTATATATCCTTAATATAATCTTCCAATGGGTTGTTGAAGTGATCATCGAATAAAACAATAGATAGTGAATGCTCTCCGCGCTCTAAACGGATATTGTTTTCTTGAGGTACAATCAAGTTCGTTGCGTAAACTTCATTTTCATCTAACCATTCAGCAGTTTTCGAACTCTTCTGCAAGGCGATGACTGCGATACAAACATGTTGGACCCTTTTGATTAAAGGGAGTGTTATAGCAGAAGAATGGATAGAATCGTGCTTTTTCAACAAAGCTTGAGAGGCAAAGTAAATATTGCACTTTTTACAGATTCTATCAGCTAGGCTAGACTGAATTGATGGATAAAATGCATCATACGGCAAAATTGGAAATCCTTTGACAGTACGAGGAAGAATACTTTCAATGTTTGATGCGATGAGCATAAAGACGGATAATGGAAACAATTCTTTTGCTCCTTCTGAGACATCTACTGCTTTGAGCCCGTCTCTCGTTTGGTTGACAGGGACAGATGGTGGAAGAAATCTTGCTCTAATTAAAGTTAAGTAAGAGCTTCTAATAATCCGACAACAAGAACGATTTTCACATTTCACAATTTGAGTAAAATATTGACTTGTACGAAGATGATCGGCAATCCAACGTTGATCTTGTGATAAAAGGCTCCTTGACTCTAGCTCTGATTTGTATGGATCAATATACACTCTGCAATGGTTGGATAACTGCCAATTTGTAGATCCGACCAAATATCAGCCAAAGCCTGTCCAGCAAAACCAAAGTTCTGTTTTTCTAAATTTTCATCTATTGTCTTGCCTGATTTAAAAATATATGTTGGTTACTATAGGTTAAAAATTATATTAACATTTTTACAAATTAACTTTTGTCAATGTAATTACCTTGAGAATCAAGATGAGTTCCGTAATGTTCGTGTGGAAGAATCACCCCCGATAATTCTTTACTTAGATGTGTCATTCGTCGCTCAGCTCTGTTGAATGCACTGCGGCCTGGAGCATTTGTCATGATGAAAAGAGCGTCAAGTTATTCTTCAAGAAATGGTGAATACCGATTTCAATTACTTTCTGGTATCTGGGATTTTCGTCGGGTCCTCCATCGACGCTAAACACAACGATAGGCTTAACCATATTAGTTTGAGGATCTCTGGTAATAGAGTCGAGTTCATTGATATCCAAGAGCCGCTGAAAGTCTAATCCATGAGCGGAGGCGGTCAAAGATGCGTGTTTTCCTGATCGAACAGCAATGTAGGTAGGTTCAGAATAAGTAACAGCATCTGTTTTTCCGAGACCATCTTTTTTGATCGTAATTCCAGCGTATACATACGGTATAAGCTTGTGTTTAACGGGTGATTACTAAAAATCTGGACAAAGTTGCTTACATCATATTTCTATATGCAACTAATACTTATTTTTTCAAACAATTTTTAAAATGTTGCAAATTTATTCTTCTTTTGAAATATATATTAACTTTTATAAGTATTTTAAATTTAGTATTAATAATGACGTCAAACGAAGAGCTCCAGAGAAAACGTGTGTACCAGTTTTATCAATAAAATTCAGATAAACCTAAATCATTCACTGTTTTTCATTATGAAGCAGAAAACTTATAAAGATCGACTATATATGGAGTTATTAAACGTGTAGAAGAAGATAAACCATTTGAAAGACAAACTGGTAGAAGAAGAAACCCGAAAATAATAACTAAGCGCGCCATCAGTCAACTTACCAAGCTTTTTGACCATAAATGTGGCATTTCTCAGCGTATAGCTTAAAAAAAGTTCAAATGTTCTCAGTCACTTATTTCTAAGACATTGAAAATCAAAACATCAATAAAAAAAGAAAACAAATGAAGATTCCAAGTCGAACTGAGAACCAGAGAGCAAAAAACCGGCGTTTGTGTGGTCAACTTTGTAAAAATTATAAAGATTTTATTTGGGTTCTTGATGACGAGTCTTATTTTACTCTCTCGAACAGCCAAATTAATGGTAATGATAATTTCTAATCAAGTAACATCGAATTAACACCAAGCAGTGTTAAATTCAAAGAAAAAAAGAAATTTGAAGAAAAATTATTGGTTTACGTGGTCATTTCGCCTTTTGGCCAATCAACTCCATACATTGTACAGTCTGGAACAGCTATTAACCAGCATATTTATGTTGATGAATGTTTGACTAAAAAACTATTACCACACATCAAACAGCTTCCAAAAAATACCAAATACATATTCTGGCCTGATCTAGCAAATGCCCATTACTCAAACAAAGCTGTTAAGTTTTTGAATGAAAATGGTATAAAAATTGTAACAAAAGTGAAAACCCTCCAAATATGCCTGAATGTCGTTGTATTGAGGATTTTTGGTCTTGTATCAAAGAAGATGTTTACAAAAATGGTTGGCAGGCAGAGAATTTGGATCAATTACTCTCTAGAATAATTTACTATTTTAAGAAATTCGACAAAGAGCTGGTACAACGCTTGGCAGAGTCTACTAGCAGAAGACTCGACACAATAAGAAGACAAGGTCTTGTTGAATTAAGATAAACGTTTTTATTAAAATTAGTATAAATTTTCTATTTTATTCTTTTTAAAACAATAAAATAGGTCATCAAGATTAAAAGTTATTTAATTTTGAGTTTTGTCCAGATTTTTAGTAATCCCCCGTTAGCAGCCACGACCCAATCTTGGTCCGGGAGAGTTATCCAGCACTCCAAATACATCAACAACGGCGCCTGTTTTTTAGCTGCTGTGATTCCGATTGGCACTCTAGCCTTGGCTAATGAAACACACTTCATCTGGCCCTAAAATAGAACAAACTTCTTCCACATATTTTATAGTTGAACTGCAAAAGAGTCCGTCAACATGTTTTAAATGTGATTCATTCTGAGGACTGATCAATCTAACAAGGACTGTTTTGAATTGTCTTTTGCCTTCTAATGTTCCGTAACTTCTCGGAAGTAGACGAGTATAGAGGGCGCTCTTGCTGATTGCAAATCCAATTTTGTTCATCTTGGGTGTCAATTCGTCGAGAGTTTTAATGCTCTAAATAATAAAGAAATATATTTGGATATAATTAGCTTTTTTACAGAGAACGGGATTTATTTCGTAAATTATATTCAAATCAAATCTTGAAATTAGTTGTTAACATTTCAATGATATTTACAATAATGCAAGTACTAATTAAGAGTAAAACTCTAGCAAATACAGTATTAACAAACAAAGCTAAGCTTTCATTACCCGAAGAACCTCTGACCGACGTCTTTCATCAGCGGACGAACCATGGAGAGCAATATCCATAATCGTCTTGATCTACTTCTAATGACGTTCGACCAAGTTTCTTTCTCATCTTTAGTTTTTCTTTGACTTTTGGAGCTCCAAGCAGATTTCCTCCATTTTAACTTTTTACAGTTCTCTGGTTTCTTCTGTTGAGCTTGATCATACTTTTTTTTGGCCAGTTCTTTACATAGATGAGCTAGTTTCTTCTTTTTCTTTTTCATCCTCTTCAGCTTCAGCAATGAATCTACTTCTCTTTCTAGTCTTCAGTCCAGCAACTTCGCTATTTAAAGCTGCAATCTCAGAATTGAATCGATCTTGAGCCACTGTTCTTGCATTTTTTTGATTTTTTGTGGACAACAAACTCAAAGTTAATGCACTTTGTTGATCATCAACAGATCGCTCATTGGTGGGCTCAACAAACTGTGAGGAGTTCTTGTCAAATTCAAGTGGAGTATACGTGGGGGCAGACTGTCTTGAAGTATTGGCCCAAAAATATAATTGCTTGCTCTTGAACTTCATTGCTTTTTCATTAAATAAATTGATTAAATACATTACTCTTGATTCAAGATCCTTATGCACCAGTTTCTCTTTTTTTAATAAATTCCATATACTATGGACTTCTTTCTGAATATTAACCTTTTTTTTTATTGGGATGAGCATTTCGATACGAGACCATCAATAAGTTTCGAATTTTCAATAGACTTTATGTGTTTGCATTGCATCACGTTTTACAATCAACTAGAGAGCAATTCGAGTTTCGTATTTGAAATAACGACAATTTAATTTCAAAAATGACAAATTTATGAGTTTACTTGTATGAGTTTACTTTGAACCACATAATCCGATACCACATAATTTTATAATCCGCTAGGGAGCGAATAACTATTGTGAATTTTATATACAAAGAGTTAATATTTCTAACATAATTTGATTCGCAGTCAAATGGTAATGTATAGTAATAAAACGAAAGTAATTTTTATTTTACGTTAGTAGTTGTTATTTATTTAATGTCTCTGGGAAACTTATTTTATTAATTTATAATATTATATTATAAATAATTTAATAAAATATAATATCAAATTCCCCGCATTTAATATTAATTTCCCCACAAACAAAACATCATTTCTATACCATTTAGTAGATGTAAATACCGTTAAAATCTGCTCATTAAAACTAAAAAAGTAATTTAAATTGACATCATTTTGGCCTCAACATCCCCCTTCCCATTGTCAATTAGTGTCAAACTTTCCAGCACTCCCTCCCACTACCACCCCCCATCCTTTATTTACTGACATCATTTATGGATGACCCCAAAGGCAAATGACTGCATTGGTATTGTTATTTACACGCAAAAATATTTTATTATTACCTGCCAATAAAACAACAGGGCATATTGTTGTTGACGATTCTCCCTAACCATTTTAAGGATAAATGGATAAATTTTTAATGGATATATGAAAAGTAGATAAGTTTTAAGCAGTTTTTATCCAACATATGTCTTGTCTTGTACATAATTCCAATACTCTTCGAAATTTTATTTTCTATTAAATTATTGTGGTCTTTCCAACTTATTTGTTCGTCAAGCAAAACGCCTAAGAATTTAATGCAGAATGTCAGCTGTAAGTTAGTTTTTTGTATTGAAATATTTTGGAGTTTTAGGGGCAAAGTTTCAGATTCGGAAGATTTAGAAAAAAGAACATATTTGCTTTTAGTTTTGTTTAGAGATAGTTTGTTGTCAACCATTTATTGAAGTTGTCAAGCTCACGATTCATAGTGATAAAGATCTATGTTTAAGTGGGTATAAAAAACCTGAGTATGGTCAGCAAAAAGATTGAAGTTTAATACACTAGAAGATAAGTAAATATCGTGCATATAGGTAATAATTAAGGAGAACGTAGTCGGTCAAGATCATATGTTAGAGTCTTTAAAAACTTTTTCTCGTAATCCAAAGAAATGTTTTCTGATTGAAGCAGGAGGAAGACATCGTTGACTATAGGAGATCCTTGAACCAGAAAGAAGTCAAAACAATGAATTCAAATGATTTTTGAATTAATTGTTTTGATTTTTGAATTCATTGCCACTTGATGATCTTCTAAATCAAATTTTTAAAGAAGTAGCAGTAACTTCAGTATTTTTTTTTGGTCGTTTCAACAAAGGCCGCACAGCCTCTATGCGCACACTCCATCTTGTTTGACAGATTTAGTGAAGGGACAGCCCAGTTGCCTTAGTCAAAACTTCTCAGCGCATGGGCTACTACGAAACAGGTTACTAAAACGATTGGATGTTGCCAAAATAGTTCTTGATTACAGTAGAGGATTCCGCAGAATTAACGTTAACTAGATTAAAACTATGCATACTGCAAGGCATGTACAAAGCTTGAGGATATTTTTGGAGAATGATGGCCTGCACTACTTTACATACACCGGACATGTTAGTGCCGTTGTCATAGTCCTGACCTCCGCAGTTCTTTAAATTAATTTGGCTTTGATCCAAAACCTCTATAACCAGCTTCGTAATGTCAGAATCTTTTTTGTTTCTCCAGATTTTCTACCTTCAGAAAACGCTCTTTTACTGTCTATTGGTTATCAGATCCTAAACAGACAAATTGAAGAACCAAATTGATTTGTTCCATATGAGATAAATAATTACCAAAAATATTACCATTGCCATACTCGTCGAGTGAGTTTGATGAACCTACTCAAATATGAGCATAATATTGAAACTAGATTAATATTCCAAGCAATCTTAAAATTATTTTATAAATATAAACTGTAAACACACCTCAAAAACTTAGATTTCTCGAAGCTAAATAGAGAGTGACGTTCAGGACGCAGTCTAAAATTTCATACCACTTAGATGCCTCATTTTTTATTGTCTTTTCAAGTTCTGAATCGAACCCGGTCTTATTTTTCAAGGTTTCAAAAGCTGATTTCTAATCGATGTAATAATTTCTGTGATGAACATTGGACTGATGGCTTTAACCTTTTCTTTTAGTTTTCGTCAATTATCTTTTATTCCGCCATTCCATATCAAGAGGAAAGACTGAAATCCAGAACCAAAATTATCCTTCGCCTGAAAATAGAGCAGAATAATCAAAAGAAAGTTTTCGCAGTTCCACTTCAGATAAGTCAGTCTTTGTTGATCTTCTCTCCGTTGAGAGAAGTTTCGTAAAAAACGGAAGCAGGAAAATTTTTGTTTGTAGAATCTCTAGAAAAAAGTGCTGCATTTTGAGGTGATCCATTTATTCTGACAAGATTTTGTTCGACTTTGGATAAAACTCTCTTCCACAAAGCGGGGTTATTTCCCACTGCTTGATCACCCAGTTGAATTGCCTCTTAATCATAAATTAAAAGCGCATTAGAGAATTATGATATGTTTTTAACATCTGTAGATCTTAAATGATATGTTTAAATCATCTTCTTCAGAGACCGTTGAAAAATTTAAAATAGACGTTGGCTTTCTTGGAAAGAAAGCCAACGTCTATTTTAAAACTCAAGGGTTCATCAACACTGTTGGTAGCATTTTCCATCTAAAAAAGAATTTTTTTAACAGTTTTGTAATGAAATTACAATTATACGATTGCAAATAAAAAAATTTAAGCAATTAACCTATACCTTGATACTTGGTCTGACGTAGAGTCATTAGATGTGTTTTTTTTCCCAATTGTGAAATTTAATTTAACCTAAATTTTTAAATTATCATATTATAAAAATTTAACAAAATATCTTACAAATAATAAAAAAAAACTTTTACTTTGTTTTAAATCGTGCCTTTTTTGCTTAAAATTATGCAAAAACAAATCTTACTTTTTTTCTCTCTTGACAATTATTAAAATAATCATTATAATGTTTACAAAACATTACCAGCCCGTGCTGCAGGTGGGTTCGATGCGTGCAATCAACGCCGCTTTTTATACCAATTATTCTTCGTTTCTCTTACATTTTGCTAGAAACATCAACCAATATATTTATTTTCTACTATAAACTACGTTTTTCAAAAACAACTTTCCCTAAAAAGGTTCAAAGTACAGACTTGTATTAAATATAGGAAGCTTAACTCTTTTGATAATCCTTAAACTTACTTCATTAAAGCATGTGTCAGTAAAACGCACACATAAATTATTATGTAATAACTAATACGTTTACCGACAAGACTTTTAATGTTAAACCAAATTCATAATAGATTTGTACACTAAATTCATAAATTTGTGAAAACTTTTTTACTTAAAGTATATATATAGTTAAAACAGAAAAATCTTACAAAAATCGTGAAACCTTACGTAAAATTAAACCTCCTGTGTACTTTACAACTGATCTTGAAATCAAGCAACTACATTAGTAAAAATATTATTAGTATACGATTATGAAAAAAAATAATTATTAAACTATATCTGGGTTACTTGATTTGAAGGGGAAGATGATTCTCTTAGACTCAAGAGTTTATCAACATTGTTAGTGGTGTGAGCCTTTTTCAAAAGAGTTTTCATAACCGTTTTCGAAATAAAATTATGAATGTCTGATTATGAACAAGGTAATACAGCTATTAAACTATAACCTTACTACTTGGTTTGTTGTAGAGTTACTAGATGCCAATTTTTGGTACTTTATTGAAGCTTTTATTTTTTATTTTAACTGGTAAATAGACAGACAAAAAAAAAATTACCCCACCATCAAGTAATTTGCAGTAGTACTAGACTGATTAGCATACTCACAGGCAAGAATATTTAAAATGATTAAGCTGGAAACCAGTTATCCATTGTTTAGTTCAAAAAAAAATGTATTCAGTCGCCTTGCTAGTTACAATAAAAATATTTTATATTGAAGGCGCCCCCTTTGTCCGTGTGCCTAGGTAAAATGTACCCAGTGGCTTCCCCCTTAGGGCAGCCCTGAATGTGGGAAGGATAGATCCTTTTTTCATACCTCAAGATAAACGGAAATGGTTTAAGTAACATCAAAGGTATGATATGAACAAACTAGAGTGATATAACAACTTTATTGCGTGAACTTTTAACAAGCCAAACGTTTGTTGTAATGAAACTTTTTTAACAATAACATCACAGTTGAAGCTATCAAAGGTCTTACTTATATCTATTCAACTTAGGGTGGAGCTATTTTGTTTAAAATCAAATTGAAATCTAAAAGTTATTGATACTCTAAGACATAATTGCATGATAGACGTAATTGCATATAAAAATTTTGTCAAAATAGGTATGATGCATATTTTGCAATAGTTGTTTGAATTTTTAATTTTTTAATAGTTATTTGAATTAAATTTTATCATATTGGTGAAAATAAATAAGCACGCTTCCTATTTTCCAATTTAATAATTCTTTTTCGGCAGCAAATTTTAAATAAATTGGGAATATCTAAACAAAGTTAAGCTTTAAGATTCAGTATTGACTTTTGAATAGGGCTAAGCAATTAGCGCTTTCTGAATTTTTCTTCTTCTGTAATAACATTGTCAAGCAAACTCATAATATGCTTTTGGATAGCAAAAAGTTTTGAAATAATTTTTACAATGCCTGTTTCTAATTTTAGAAACAGGCATTGTAAAAATTATAAAATCAATATTACTAGAAATTGTATGCAACGCTGAAAAAATATTAAGGCGTGATATTATATTTTATTTTTAAGAGTCAGAAATCGTCGGCAACATTTTAAAGTAGTAACAAAAATCATAAAAAAACTAAGCATTTTTTTTTTCTTTTCCCATACTTTTATTGGTCAATAAAATATTGAAAAATTATTTTCGCAAAACTCGTTTTAGATTAATAATAGGGTCTATTTGTAAATCTGATAACCATGCATAACAAAAATTAATAACAAAAATTAGCAAATCTGGGAATAATGCTAATTTAATTTGAATGATTAATTAAAAAAAAGATTGCTATTTTTTATTAGCTTACAGCACAAAAATTAGGAGAGGTTAAAATTTAGTTTACAGACGTTCAGTAAATTTAACTTAGTTAACAGTTTTTCGGAGTTGGTAGTAAAACAGATATTACATCGGATATAAAGGAAGAGTAAATGTTTTATTTTTGTATTTTATAAAGAAATGCTTTTTTGCGTTAGGAACTATTTATGCAAAATATTCTTTAATTCATTTATATGAATTAAGAACAAATGTATCAGCGAAATAAATGAAAATTAACTAAAGAAAGATTTTTATTCATGAATGAGATGCATTGCAATATTTAAAAGTATAATGGTATTAGGTTTCATTTATTTACTTTGGCTAAGTTTTAATGTTTCATTGTTTTATTTTATTTTTTTTCTATAACCAACAAATTTTATTTATCAACATTATATTTCAAAGAGTAAAAATATTATTTGTTGCAAGGAAAATTGTTATAAATATTACTTGTTTAAAATTTAATATTTTTATTAATATTTGTTATAAATATTGTTATTATTATTATAAGTGTATTTTTAGTTGTTTTTTTTAATTGTTATAAGCTTATTAACTTATTTATTAATTCAATTCTACACAACGTCGGTCCAAAGTTAGATATATGTATGTGTTATGTTGGGCAACATTGACCAACTAAATCTAACGTTATAATAACGTTGGTAACACTATTTTTATTTTTCAATAAAGTTACAATGTTGAAATAAATTTAGTTACAGCAACCTTTCATCAGAAGTACAACGTTGTATTAACGTCGGTTGCACTAACATTATTTTTTATCAGAATTACAACGTTGTAACAAGGTTGGTTACACGTTAGTTCTGAAAATTAGTTGTTTTTCATAAAAATTACAAAGTTGCAGTAACGTTGGCTATACTAAGGTATATCGGAGTAAGGTATATCTATAATAACGTATTTTATCGGAGTTACAACGTTAATAGCTATGCTTATATTTTTAATGAACATTCCTTTTTTTTTTTTTGACGAGGATTACGTCTATAATTCGATAAGGTAAATATTTATGTGATTAAAAAATATACATATATTTCTATCTGAACTATCAAAATTTTTTATAATATTTAATTTTCGACAAAACAAATATAATATTGTACTATAATTAATGGTTTTAACTTTCCACCAATAGTTTGAAAGTTAAAAGGGCGTGTGATCGTTAAAAATGATTGTTAAAAAGTTAAAACTGTATAAAGTAGTATTTACTAATATATACTAACTTTTTATTAAAAAAACTACAAATATAATAAAATCACTTTGTTTTGGCCAAAACAAAGTGAATTTTATTTTATTTGAATTTTTTTTTAATAAAATGTTAGCGTATATTAATAATTATTTCCTTATTCGGTATGATTGTGTAGCGTAGTTGAATGCGCGATGTACTGAGCGGTGTGTGATCGGGGTTCGAGTTCCGATGACTGCTAACCCTTATTTAATAAAAATGTTGCTTTTACATAGAAGTTACAAGTTCAACGTTAGTTAACGTTGAAAAATCTAACATTATAACGTTGAAAAATCTAACGTTATCCATCCTTTTCATTTACAACTTTAATCCAACGTTACTACAATATAAATAACAACATTTTTTAACGCTGCTCCAACCTTGGTGTACCCACTGGGTAATCTAGAAATTTGTTATTAGTCGTTTTTAGGTTAGGTAAGTTAGTCTGAAATCTGTTCTAAACAACTTTCTGAGAAACTTTTCAACATTAATAAGTTGTACGTGAATTCAAAGTTGCTTTATAACTCACGAATCTGTGTGAAAAAATAAAGTTCTCGTTTAACAAAAGGATTACACTTTCATTTTTACAAAAAATGTTTATTCATTACAGATTTCCGTTACGTTAGTTCCGTCAAGAAGTGTTCTGTTCCGGGCGGATTGTCTGAATAACATGTTTTATAAATCAAAATTATATTGGTTGTTTTATTTGTATGATATTGTTATAATAAAAGCATGATTCTGCTGTTAAAAATTAAATTAAAGTCCCGCAAAAAATTATAATTTAATTATAACTATAATACAATTATTGGTAAATAAAATCATATAGCTAAATTTTTTTTTTACATTCAAGTTTTCAAGTTTTCGTTATCCGACTTCATTTAAAATAACAGCAACAATAATAACAAAAATAAAATAAGTAAAAATTGAAAAAACGAAAATGAACAAAAATAAAAACTCATAAATAACAATAGAAAAAGAAGAGATAATAAAAATATTTTTTATTATCTCTTCTTTTTCTATTGTTATTTATGAGTTATTGATAACTTATACACAAAAATATAATCTATTTATTTGCTTTTAATCGTATTAATTTTAAAAGCAGATTATTATTTTCAAATGAGTATTAAAAATCAATGCTGTTGCCCATAATCTACTTTTTTCAATAAATAATAAGTGTATTAGTGTTTTTAATACATGAAACCATCAAAATCATCAAACTGTCTTGTACCAAATCAACCATAACATATTGTTTCAATTTTATAGTCGCATACAACTGCTGATTCAAACGGAAAGCAATACATCACACTCTCACTTTTGCAGCGCGGTGGCATACCTATTCTATCAGCGTAAACATGCATCGAGATGTTACTGCGTTTTTTAAAGCGATTATCGACTCCAATGCTCAAGAAGGCAAATATAAATAAAAAAATCAAGTTTTTTGACATCATTTTTAATTCACGAAATGTGTTTATATAATAAGTTTACTGAAAAAATTAAAACATACAGTCAAATAGTGAATTATGTTACATAACTAAATAAATCATCAGGATGCAATTTATTACACAATTAACACAATTAACTGCAATTATGTACGTTAGTTACGAGATTTAATTTGGCCGAGAGTAATTGAACTATGCTAATTGAAAATATATCAACGAGTATATAAATATATTCAACGAGTATAAAAATATATTCAACGAGTTTTGTGAAAACCTCTAAGAACGAAACAATAAAGTATATTCCAAAATAATGTTTGTCTCTATATACTTTTTTTTTATTATTAGGCATACATGATATGTGTTCACAATCTAATGAGCTTAGCAACGTTTGCCCAATTAGATAGTAAATTTTTCCTCAGTTCAGATTTAGGTGCCCCTTTAAATTGTTAATTGAAAATATTCTATACAAATAATGTTATATATTTTAACTTATGTTTCTGTTTTAATGTTCTTTAAACCTTATCCGATTTAAATGTATCATTTTGCAGGATGAACAGGGTTTATTAAATACTATTAATAAATTCTGTCAGTTCAAACATAAGTCATAAGAAATAGAATCTATTTCGTATGACTATGAAATTTATTTCTTATGAATATGAAATTTTTTTCTTATGAATGTAAAATTTATTTCTTGTGAATATGAAATTTATTACGTATGACTTTGGTTCAAATTATGTTTAGTTAATTTAATGACTGTTATATCGCAATTAAAGTAGGATAATAAATACCGGGAGGGATTCACTTTGTGGTCAACCTTGTTATTAATACGGAAATTCTTATTGTATGAAAGGATTGGAGAATGAATAAAATAGTAGAACATAGTTTTACTACTTGAATATAAAACTGGTGATGAAGATGGGGATCAGAACTCACGCAAGCAGAACAATACCCGCGTGGGTTCGATGAATTAGTAAAGTGACAAAAACCAGGAGCAAAAGAAAAAGCATAAAATTTTATTTTCATATAGTATTTATATTGTTTTTATATTATCTTTAATTATCAGCAAATCGTGTAAAAAAGGTTTAAAACCAACGGTTAATAATTTTTTGGGAACAAATTAACGGAAACGATCGTAAAACATTTGTAGAGCAATTTGAATAATGAAGGAGTAAATTAGAAGAATAAAATAATAGCGAATAGTACTTTTTTTTTTTCTATATTTCGCCGTTAAAGAATATTTACAGTTCAAAGTACACGAATAAAAGATTTACATAACCGGGGCAAAAATAAGACTATAGTTGTCTTATCACTAAGCCCCGTAATATTTTATACCGTAAGATACATAGCTTTAAAAAACCGTCTAACTTAAAAGGGGTCAATCATAAAGGACTTCACGCTAAGCTTCTGGTTAGTATTAAATTCTAAATGACGTCCTTTATGGACGACCCCAAATAGAAAATCAAAAAATAAAATCCTTTTTTAGTGCCGTTAAAATTTACTTCAAATACAATTAATAGGGATTAAATAACAAACCAAAAACAAACAATAACAAAAACAAAACAACTTATCTATTAAAAAACTTATAATAATTTATTTATTTATTCAGTTGCGTAAATATAATATTATTATATTTATGTAACTGAATAAATAAATAATTTAAAAAAATATATATATATTTAGTTTATATTAATTTATATATTTTGTTCGCCTAGTTATTTAATGCCAAATAAAAAGAAAAAAAGATATAGATTAAGAAAGACAAAAGGTAAAAAAGTGAATGCTTACTCACACACATTCATACACACACACATATATATAAAAATATTTCAAACCCCATAAAAAACAAAAACAAAAACTAAAATTCCAACACATACATATACGTGAATTTGAAGTAGGGGAAGTGTGTGCGTAACCGGCCCGACCCGTAACGTTTGGACTGATATTATATAAAAATAAAAGCGAAATTTGTCTTTTTAACAGTTTATTTCAATAACCACACTATTAAACTTTAAACTGCTGCAATTAGGAAAAAATAAAACGGTTTTTGAAAATATTATTACACAAAAAGTACACTTGGTGAAAAAAACGGTTTTGCCCCCATTGTGAAGCACAAGCGCACCCTAACAAAAATCGTTGAAGGCACACTTTTCATGGTAAATTTTATTAAAATTAAGAAATGCACAATTAAACCTACAATATATAATAATATAATAATCATCAGATATACGTAAATATAACAAGATATTGATTTATACTATTAGCTTTATATTTTAATCTAAAACTCATTTATAAAAATTAAATCTAATTTCCAACATCTCAAAAACAAAACTATTTCTATTCGAGTTTTACATGAACGCATTTAAGTGTGACGATTGTATATATTGTAATCCGCAATTACCTAACTTTGATAAATATCTTAAGTATGCAGTTGGGCCTCCTGTGCGTCTATGCGGTTCTGCCCCAGAAGAAAGTTTTAGAAAGAATACAGTTTCATAGCTTGCTTATTAGGTTATATTGATATCAAAAATAGTATTCACTAGATAAAATAACGCTGATATCACATATCTTTAAATAAATAAAGTTAAATATTGCTTTATCCTCAAAAGAAAGGTCTGGAAAAATATGATGTAAATAAAATATTTTTATGAAAATAAACATTATTATGCACAACTTCTCAGAAAAACATCAGGCACTCTTTTTGACATAAGCAAAACAAAGGAAACTATTTTACCAACGCGTGGTATGTTTTTGCCATAGTAGATAACATTTTTTAAAGGGAAATGTTAAAAAATGATTGTGCCTCCATATGCGGTTATGCCCCCACCTCCCCTATACATAACATACGATTTCAAGAATATTTAATTTTTTCACATTTTCCTCAATAATAAACAATTGTAAAAATAAATCGTGTAACATTATACAACTTTTTTTTTTTTAATATATATAAAGTTAATAAATAAATTCATTATGTTAAGAAAAAATCAATAACAAGAATACTTAAATTACTTAGAATTGATTTAATTCCTTGTCGTTTAATAAGAGATTTTGTTTAAGTTTCAAATTGATTCGCGTTTTAAATTGATTAAGCAAGGAAAGAGTTTTAAGATCGTCGTTTAAAATTGTATTCCCAAGTCCTCGGTTTTTTAGGCTTTGGATTGACTATAATTATTTTATTAATTATTTTATTTGAAAAAGCAGGCGTGGTGCAGTGGTAGCGCACTTGTCTCTGAAACAAAATATCCGCGGTTTGCAAATCCCACCTCTGGGCAAGTTTTTCAATATCGGAACATCCCATTTAATGCTCTTCCGCGATGCTCTGTGATAAGACTTTTTGGGGCACCTAAAAGAAGGTTAAAAAAAGAAACATGAGCTGTATATATAACTAATTTTTTTAAATAAAGAGTTGAATAACAACACACAGTAAATCGATTCATACAATCTACCTGGACAAAAGTCAATTCAAGGAATCAATTTGTAGATATTTCCATTATATTACTGAATACTCCCTAGAGAAAATTTCAAAATATTAATTAGTGCACGCGTTTTTAAGTGTTAAATCATTAGCGCTCAAGTGTCACTTAAAGATAAACATAATTTTGTAAAAAAATAGTGCAATTTTGCTATGTAACAATAGCGTACAACTAATTTACTGTAAATAATAATTAACTCTGCTGTGATGAATTTTACATTAGAGGGTATGTACTTTGTATTTTATCGAAAACTTATTTAAAATAATTGGCATAAATGATATTCTGTAAAACTATGTTAAAATTGGAATTTCTTTTTTGTTTTTTAATTTTCAAAGCGTGTAACAAATTTATCTAAATATATCCAGGCTGATTTTTTTATATATTATAACCACAACAATAAGGCGTCTAAATATAAAAATTTGGTTGCCCGCGTCTGCCCGTTTCATTTTTATTCAATTTTTTTCAGACCGAGTGTATTCTATTACAAAATTGGAGTTATTTGAAGAATGGCAAAAACATACAAAGGAAGAACGAAAATCCCTTTTGTGTGACTTTATTTTGAAAGAGGGCAACAATTTAGAATTTAAAATAAGTTTTCATTGGTCCTGTGCTTCCATAACATCTGAAGGAAGTCGGCCTAAAGGTTGGCCAAAGAAAAACTTTGAAGACTCATCTTTAAAAACCAAAAGACGCAGAGTTAAAGACTTATTTGTAATCGCAGAGTGCCAATGAATTAACAACAGCTGCTGAAATAGCACATCTTTTGTCGGGTCAAAGAAATGTAGCTACTTCTATTAGAAAAAGTACAGAAACCTTAGAGCAAAGAAAATCTACTGATGTTATTTGTGGAAGCAGGCAGTTAAGTAGCGGTGAGGCACTTGCTTATTATGTAGATTCCAAGTGTACTAGTCACTCTTATAAACAAACAAGAAAGTGGTCGATGAAAGCAGGGCATGAAGTGCAATTTATGTGAATCCAAAAGGTTGTGTCTCTCCAGAAGAATTTATCTCAGAAACACGAGCTGAAATTAAACTTCAAGTCATATTGAATAAAACAACTAAACGTTTAATTAAAACACTAAGTCAACTTTCCAAAAATGCATCCTCTAATTTGTTGCTTACATTAATAAGCAAATAGGGATGTGACGGAGGTTCTGGCCACAGTACCTATAAACAAAGATTTGAGAACTCCAATGCTAATGATGAATTTCTGTTTGTGTTTGCGTTTTTCCCGTTGAGATTGAGTGATAACTCTAATACTATTATTTGGCAAAATCCTCGGCCATCGTCAACACTTTTCATATTTTCAAAAGAAACACAGGAATTTACTGTAATAGAAACTGACAAAGTTTTAAAAGAAACATCTGAACTTCTTCCAACACTGTCTACTATTGGTGAATTTAATTTTTTTGTGAAACACAATCGTTACTTACAATGACAGACGGCAAAGTATGCAATGCTTTAACCGATACGCGCTCTACACAAAAATGTTATATTTGTAGTACTACTCTAAAAATGATGAATGGTGAATTAAAAGGTATGGTTGATTAAAAAAAAATTATAATTTTGGTCTTTCTACCTTGCATGCTTGGATACGTACTTTTGAATGCTTGCAACACATTAGCTACCGTTTAGACATTAAAAAGTGGCTAGTTAGAGGCAATGATGAGAAATGCCGTATCAGAGAACGTTCGGAAGAGATCAGGCAAAAGTTTAGAAAACAATTGGAACTTATTGTGGATAGACCAAAAAATCATTATAGCAATACAAATGATGGCAACACAGCTCGCAGGTTTTTTTTAAATCCAGAAAAGTGCGGAGAGATTACAGGATTAGGCATCGAATTAATTAAAAAATTTAGTGTTTTATTAAGAACGCTATCTTCTGGTCATGACATTGATTGTGTCCAATTTGAAAAACTTTGTTCTGAAACAAGGACTTTATATTTACATTTATATTCGTGGTATTGCATGCCTGTTACAGTGCATAAAATTTTCATGCACAGCACGGAAGTTATAAAGTCGTGGATTCTTCCGATTGGCCAGCTCTCAGAAAAATCTCAAGAAGCACGAAATAAAGATTGTAGGAGATTTCGAGAACATCATACTAGGAAAAAGTCACGTATTTCTACCAATATGGATTTGCTGAATATGCTCTTAATAACCTCTCACCCTGTTATCAATTCACATAGAGAACTGCCTGGAAAAAGAAGCAAAAAATTGCCATTAGAGGTTTTGACTTTGATTGATCCGGCTCCAATTCGAAATTGTAACTTCTCCGATGAATCAAATAATGAGTCATCTGAAGATTCAAGTGATGAGTGTTTGGTGGATGCAAACGACAAGTTTTCTGATAACTAAATATAAAATTTATTGTATAATTTTATGTGTCCTTGTTTCATAAATATATTTTTTCTTTTTTACTTTATATTTTTTATTATAACAGTGGTTGTTGCAAAGAGGTAGGATAGAGAGGGAGGGGGTTGTAGGCGAGGGGTTTTTCCCTATCCTCCGCTAAAAAACTTCTAAGTAATTAAAACTAAGGTAATTATTCAATAAAACAACAAAATATTATTTATTTCAACCTTTCATAACTAGAACAATGGAATTTGTGAACAAAATATTTTTGTCCAGCTAGATTGTATGAAGCGATTCACTGTGCAACGGTGCGATTTTTTTTTTTTAATCAAGTTTAAACATAAATATAAGAATATGATAAAGATTTAATTTACAAACATTTAGTATATTAAGTTTACTAAAATGTATTTTGTATAGAAGAGACGAATTTCATCTGAAATAATCCTAATTGGATGTTTTTGTTTGCAGAGAAATTTTTCTTAGTTTTGTAACATTAGTGCTGCACCAAGCAATGTTTGTATAATTTATATAAAAATGTATTAATGAAAAATATTTATTAAAATTATCAATATAAAAAGTAAGTATTTCAAACAAGATTGATTGAAGAATTACACTGTCCAACAGTGATTTTGTATCGGAACCAAAATTATTATTTCTTATGCATTTCCATCTGCTGAATTCGAAAATGAAATTAAAAATGACATATTAGCTCTAGTTTAAGAAATAAAAGCAAAAATTTTCTCTCAAGGCAAGGGTTGAATTAAGTGATTGTGAAATGAAAAATCCGGAAAAATATCTAGTCTTCAAAATTTTAGTTTATGCAAAACCGTGTACTTTGTTTTTAAGAGCGAATCAACTTAAATTTGTTAGCGAAAAAGTTATAAAGTATAAAACAACAAACTTACGACTACAAAAGTAATAACACTCTAGTAACATCTTTATAAAATTAATAACACTATATAAGTGTAATACTTTTACAACGCACTTATAACTTTTATAATTCATTCTTAGTTCAAACAACTTAAGTAATCACAAATTTTAATTGAAGTAGAAAAGCATCTTGAAATATAGAGTGGATATTTAAATAATATTTATAACGTAATAAAGAACTTAAACAACTTCATAAAAACGCACTTTATAAAAATTTTAGCATTACAAAAAAAGCTTCTAATGGTCCGTAAAAGCGCGCGGTTATTTTTAAAGTCAGCCAAAAAAAACTTTATGTTGGTTGATTTTTAAATTAGCGCGCGTTTTTTCGGACTGTTCGTAACGTTCTAACTTAAATCCTTTTTTCAAAGTATTTTTTTATAAAGTTGTTTAAGTGTATTGTAGAAGTTCATGAAGTTTTGAATAATATTTAATTATCCACTTCATTTTTTCAGATGTTTTTTTTTACTTTAAATAAAGTTTGGAATTACTAATGTTGTTTGAACAATGAATGAACTTTAAAAGTTATAAGTGCTTTATAAAAATAATAATACTATTATAATTTTATTACTTATATAATGCAGTTAGTGACTGGAGTGTTATTGCATTTGTAATCGTAAGTTTATTGTTTTGTTTTGTTTTTTATAACTTTTTCGCTAACAATAATTTGCTCCTTAAAAACAAAGTAAACGGCTTGCATAAACTAAAATTTTAAAGACCAGATATTTTTCCAGATTTTGTGAATCGCGATCGCTTATTCAACCATTGCAAGGGTAGAAATTTTTATTTTTTTTATATAAAATTTTTGTTTTTGACTATCCAAAATGTTTTGTTCATGTTTAAAACTTGTGATAGTAGTTATGTGCATTTGCTAAAGTTTCTGGTCTAATCTATTCTTAGTTTTTATTTTTTTATTTACTAGTGTAAAATTTTACAAATCAATATGCCAAGGAAATGTGTAAATTTAGTGGACAATTTTTGTTACATTTGTGGAGAAATAATATTTTCTTCACAAAAAAGAACTATGACACCTCTTGTACAGACTGCTTACCAGCATTATTTCAATATGAAGGTAAGGGATCAGGATAAGTCATGGGCTCCACTTATATGCTGTTGCTCTTGTTCGGTTACACTACGAGAATGGTTGAAAAATAAAAAAAGATCTTTGGCTTTTGCTGTTCCTATGGTATGGAGAGAGCATAAAAACCATACAGATGACTGCTATTTCTGCTTGACCCCACCCATTAAAGCAGGTTTGTCAATGAAAAAAGTAGGAACAGTTAAATATCCGAATCTTCCATCTGCCAGTCGACCTATTCAACATTCAGATAATTTACCAGTTCCTACTCCACCACAAAGTTGTGAGTTAGAAGCAGAAAATGAAGTAGAAATAGAAGAAAACAAGCCTTCCACATCATATGATCCTGATTTTGTGTTAACAGATGTTGTGCCACACAGATTGAGTCAAGCAGAGTTAATTGATCTTGTTCGAAATCTGGACTTGTCACAGGAAAAGGCAGAACTTCTAGGATCAAGACTAAAGCAGTGGAATCTTCTCCAACTTGATGTCAAGGTTTCACATTACAGAAAACGGCAGCAGAATCTGCTTTCTTTTTTTGAGAAAAAAAATAATCTTGTTGTTTGCGTTGATGTTTTTGGATTAATGCATTGTCTTAATTTGAACTATGATCTAATTGAATGGAGATTATTCATAGACTCATCTAAGCTGCATTTTGTGTATGTGGGACAGTAGAGACAGAAGTTCACATTATATAAAAGAAAACTGGTCTGCAAGAAATCTCAACACAGAAGAAAAAAATGTTATTGCTGAACCACTTGTGGATCCAAAAGATGTTCTTCTTCCACTATTACATATTAAGTTGGGTTTGATGAAAAATTTCGTCAAAGGTATGGACAAAAAAGGACAGGCTTTTAGGTATTTAAGAAATAAGTTTCCAAAAATAAGTGATGCAAAAGTTAAAGAAGGTATTTTTGTTGGGCCACAAATACGTCATCTTATATCCTGCATTTGACGAAGTTTTGAAGGGGCCCGAAAAGGAAACTTGGGAAGCTCTTAAGGGAGTGATTAGTGGATTTTTAGGCAACAAACGAGATTATAACTACATTCACTTGGTAGCAGTACTTCTGCAAAAATATCATCAACTTGGATGTAACATGTCCCTCAAGATTCATTTCCTCCACTCACATCTAGGCTTCTTCCCCCCCCCCCCCCCAATTGTGGAGCTGTTAGTGATGAAGATGGGGAAAGGTTTCACCAAGTTATTTGTGTAATGGAAAAAAGATATCAGGGTCGTTGGAATGAGGCCATGCTTGCAGATTACTGTTGGTTTGTGTGTAGGGATGCTCCAGAACTAGTTTACAAAAGGAAAGCAAAAAGATCACGATTTTGTGACGATGCCCCATAATCATCTTTAACCCTATTAACTTGATGATCATGATTTTTTTGTTTAAAGCTATTAGAATATATCTGTAATAAAAAAAACCAAATGTACTTTAAATGTCATTAGAATATGTAAATTATGTCATATTGCTCTGTTGCAAATTAACTGAAATAAAAATTTATTGCTATTGTATATCTCAGAAACTAGAGCTAATAAAAAATTTTCGTTGTCATATTCTTTTTTCTCAGCCCAAAATTAGTATAATTTGAATAAAATTGCTTGAGATACGAAAAAAAATATTTTTTTGTTGCCTAGTGTTATTAAGCTTTTTATAATAAACCAAAATTTTTTAAAATTTTATTTACAATTACATTTATATGTTTTCTCCATGTAATGGTTTCAATAAGAAATACGCCTAAAAACTCAAGCTTCAATGACATGCTTTTTTTTTATGAGCACTTTTAGTAATATTTAGATAATTGCATGTAATAACCATATTATCTGTTTTTCCATCATTTTAGGAAATATATTGCTTCCTGTTTGACAAATAACTTTTAAACTAAGTTCGAATTTTAGCCATTTGAGTTTTTGATGCCATAGACTTCGAGTTGGGACAAAAGAGTTATATGATCAACTGATCAAAGGTCTTACTTAGATCTATGAAGAAACCTAAAGTATATTTTTCCTTATTAAAACCCTTTAAATATATCATGAACAACATGTAAGATTGCGTAACCAGTAGAATGACAAGAATTAAATCCAAATTGTTTATTGTAGAAATATTATTTTTTATTAAGAAAGAATAGAGTCTATTATACATAGTTCGTTCTAGAATTTTTAAAAATATGTAAGAACAGAGATTGGTCTATAATTAATGATGTTATAAGGATCACCTGATTTGAAATTTGAAATTACTTTAGCAATATTCAACTTTCCCGGAAAAAGTCCGTCTTTAAAAGATAAGTTAAAGATTTACAAAAGCGAAGTTGTTATAATTTTTTATTGAATTGATAATGATGTTCATATTCTCGACCCTTTTACTTTTTTTAGCTCAACCAAATAAACTGCGCCTAATAATTCTTCTTTGGTTAATTTATCATTAGACATAGTATTAGTATTACTAGAAAATAAATATATTAAAGTTGATTTTAGAGGACTCAATATTCGATACTAAAGAAGCGAACAATAATAAACAATTCACTAAGTGTTTCAGCCACAAATTGTTTTTTTTTTAATAACATATTATTAAATTTGAGAAGTTTTGGAAAAGCATTTATGTCTGGATTTTTTTTACCTATAACTTCCTTAACTATACGCAAAGTTCTTTGAGGATCATTTGAATGCTTTTTTAATTGATCTGAATGATAGTCTTTTTTTTAGAGCTTATTAAAATTGCTTCAAAGAGGCGTTTATAGTTTTTCTAATTAGTTTCATTATGAAGGTTTTTAAGAAATTTGTCGAATAATTGTTGTTTTTGTTTCGAAGATTTAGGAATACCCTCAGACATGATAAAAGTTTAGATTCAGTAACAGGCATTCCAGTTAACAATTGATAAAAGGTTATGAAAATATTTAACTGAAGAGTCGTTTATTATTCTTGATTCTTTTTTTATTTTTTCAGAAATCACTTTTAACACATTTTTGTGCAACAATGAGTATGGGGGAAATGATCAGAAATATCTGTTTTAAATATTCTTTATACTTTATTTTAAATTATCTTTATATCTATAAAGTTATTGGTGATAATTTGAATTATTGAAGTTTCACTTTTTCTAGTTATGCGGGTTTTCTTCTAGTTATACTTATAGTTATAAATATAGTTATATTTCTAGTTATAATTATAGTTTCTAGGATATCTAAAATATTGAGGTTCAAGTCACCAACCAGATGAACAGTTTTTTTTAAATCGAATTATTTTTAATCAGGCTTTTAATGCGGTTTTCAAAAAATTTAATTCAACCTTAAGGTGGCATAAAGCATAGGCGATAATGTATTTTTAGGTTTTATTAACGAGTTCGATTCACAAAGATTCATAACCATTATTGGTTAAATCTTTATAGGGTTATGAGTTTTTAAGAAAAATACACAAACCCCCGCTTATCTTACCCGAGGTCTTAATTTAGAGTTTGGTAAGTGGAAATTGTAATTGTTCTCGATATTTTTATCATCTCACCGTGTCTCGCTAAAACATATAATTTGAAAATTAATATTAATTTTATATAAGAATTGTTCTAATGAATAAAGATATTCTTGAGTACTTCTAATATCAACATGTAGAATCGAGAACGAGTTGTTCGCCATTCCTTCAATGACGTTTTAATAAACGACGGAAAAAAATAAAGTTTATATTATGAAAGAACCATAGTTGTTATATATTAAATTACAACTCAGTGGGCACAGGACCTAAAAAAGACGTCTTTTGAACGTTCAAAAGATACCCAAAACGTTCAAAAGACGTTTAAAAGACGTCTTTTTTACGTCCCGTGCCCACTGGGAAGGACAAAGTTAAAGCGTTGCGATCTGCAAATTGAAGTTACAATAAAGATTACTCTTTCAAAACAAATGAAATAAGAAAAAATTTACTAGTCGAAATAAAATTACTCAGAAAGAATGGTAAATATTAAATTATTATTTATGACAAACATATTGTTAAAGAATTTCTAACTAAGCAAATCAGCGCCTAACAAAAACAATTTCAACATATGTATATATATATATATATATATAATATATATATATATATATATATATATATATATATATATATATATATATATATATATATTTAGATACAAAGTAGGGAAAAGGGGCCAATTTTTGTTACATTTTTGTGACAAACAAAAATGTAATTTTTGATAAACTTGTTATACTCTTCATATCAGGTTTAAATATATTAAAAATAAAAAATAAGAGTTTTGAAATATTTCTTAAAAACGGATTTTCGTAGTAAGACGTATCAGAAAAAAACATTTTCTTTTTGCTTTTCATGGTTGTTGCATAATAATGCAACAAAATTTTGTAAAACGCTTTTTAATATCAAATATTATTAGTTGTGTTTCTGTTTTTTTTGCTTAAGAACATAAAATACAATTCAAGCTTTTAAGTTAGTATATTTTAATTGAATTTAAGTACACCAAAAGTTTGAGATTGTTATTTATTTAATTGATTTCTCTTAAATTAATGATGGTGACGATGAAAAAAAGTTTAAGTTTAATGATTATAAGTTTAAGTATTATAATTATATTAAACTACTATATAGTTTTATGAATATTTACAAAACTATTTATATATACAATTGCAATATCACATAAGGTTACCAAAAACAGGTAAATTAATTTCCTGTTATTATGATTGATTTTTTTTTTCTTTTAAATTTTCATAATTCCATTACTTTTTTAAATTTTAGGTTTGCAAAATAACTTATTTATGCAATATAGAAAAACAAAATTGGTAATTTTTATGTTTCCTATAATTTTAAAATTTTTTTTAATGTGCAAAAAAAGTATTTTTTACCCATTTCTTTATATAATTTATTATATGTTATGAAGATATATAATTTGTTCGTTTTAATTAATATTTTCTTATTTTATGCATAATTGTTTTGCTGTACGTATCCTAGGGGAGAAGTAAACTGGAGGGTCGTAATTTGAAGAAAAAAATTAAAACTGTTCCGCATTTGTATTTTATCAAATCAAATTTCCATTTAAAATGACGTCCTCCGTTATAAAAGAAATTATAAATGAATAAGACTGAGCGAAGATTTTCATCATTTGAGCGAGTTACAAAATGAAATGAAACTTCCGAAAGACTAACCAATGAGAAATGAAATGGACTCAGAAGTTGAACAAAATGTTGGAAATTGTCTGCTTCAAGTTGGATTGATTCTGATGGCTATATAAAAGAAGTTGGATTTTTAATGCTCACCAAACTGACCAGAAGTCATTTACTAAAAGATATAATGCTGTACATTTCGATGTTGATATTCATGTACAATAATATTATTGTATTTATTATTATATGCTCAATACAACAAAGAGTAAGGGGTCTTCCATTAATTATATCTCGTAATTTTTGACCGTTTTCCTCTCTCCCCCTCCTCCTTATGCCACAATATTATAACTCTTTAGTAACAAGCCCCGTACGAGTCGTGACAAAACCATTAAAACCTACCTCCCATCCTAGAACATGATGTAAATTTTGGATAACCCTTAAAAGAAATTCAAAAAACTCTGTAAACGCAAGCTGAAATTCAAACAAAAATATTCAAGTTAAAGGAAAATTAAAAACTGTCAACTTTGCTTTGGGATCGTCCATAAATTACGCAACACAAAATTAATATAAAGAACAAATGTAGGAGATCTTATGCTCTTTTACGCGACGATTTTCATTAAACTTAATTGTCTATATTGATTTTTAATTTAACGTTAGGCTCAGCAAGGGAAAACTTTTGATCTTTTTTGTTTTGTTTATTAGTGAAGTTGCATAATTTATGTACGATCCCTTTTCTATATGGAATAAAAACGTCATTTGATAAACCTAAAAATAAGAAAAGTAATGGAATTATATAAACCCATTCTAATTATTTAATTTCATAGTCATAAATGACATAATAATATAAAAGAAAAAAAAATCACATATAAAAACTAGAAATCAATTTACCTATTTTTGGTAAACATTTGTGATATTGCAGTTGTTATAAATATTTATTGAAAAAGCAACTATAAAATCAGTTTCAAAGAGCAAAAGTATTAACAATACTAAAGATAAAAAATAAAAATAATGCATAAATTGCATTTATAGCAAAATGTTTTCTTCGCTTTTAGCGAATAATTAAAAAGAATAAGTTTCAGTAATAAAACTTCCTGTTTTAGGTTTTATCAGAAAAGTCATATAAGAATAAAAAGTCATATAAAAATAAAGTCATATAAAAATAAAGTCATATAAAAAACAAAGTCACATAAAAATAAAAAGTATTATAAATATAAATATTAATAATAGCATTTATTTTATGAAAACATCAACTCACAAATACAAATTAAATAGTAAAATCTTTTTTCTAAAACCTATTATTACCTCACAGTTATAACTTGGTTGCATTCATTTCTTGCTGAGTGTTTAAATGAAGATTTAAAATTCAGGCCCGTAGCAACCAAGGGGTCAGCAGGGGCATTTGTCTACCCCCCCCCCCCCCCCACCAATAATTTTTCAAATAAATAATTTTGAAGTTAGTTTTTATAAAAAAGCAAACGATTACTATTCAAGATATAAAAGAAAAAAAAGGAGAGAAAACACCTAATTTGTTATCTGTATTTTTCGCGTAAGTTCCTTTGACAAAAATTTTTGACCTACTACTATTTGACCAACCCAGTAGTATTGCCACCCCTCCCCCTATTATAATTTTTGTTAAAACTTAATAAAATTTATAATGCATCTGTAAATCTTTTGCAACATATTTTGCATTTCACAAGGTTCATTATGAATAAACTATTTTCTATTAGATAATTCTTCTGAATACAGTATAGAATAAGAGCAATCTCAATGCAAAACCTTATATAATCTCCATAATCTAATATAAGCTCTAATCAGGCCTGGCGCTAGATATTTCAAAGATAGGTGAAAAAAATATTTTGGCGCCTTAATAAAATAAACTTTAAATTTTAAAATGTTTTTTAATAGAATTAAAAATACTAATTTCAATTTTCTTGAAAATAGTGCTTTTCAAAATAAATTATTAGGGGAAAAGCGCCTATGATGGCATAGCGCCTATGATGGCATACCGGACATATTTCTATTAAAATTGGTTTTGGTAAAAAAATGATTAGACCTACATGACTATACTGACTTTACATTAGTTTTAGTGAAAAAACGTCCCTTGTGCACAAGTATTATTTTTATAATCAACGATTTTGGGATGTGCTGTTGTAGTTTTATTTCCTTTATATATTTAAGATTGTGATTTTACTATTAACTGTGCAGAAATGAAATTTTCATGCATTTTATATTCAAGTTTTGTGCATTTAGTGGAATAGTTACTTTAATTTTATCTTTTGAACAAAGCAGACACAGCTTGTTTTAATGAAAATGATGACTTTTACCCATGGTGGCATATTGACGAGTTGGGGGTGTTGAAATATTGACGAGTTGGGAAAACCTTTTTTTTTATAAGAAAAACTTATTTTTAAGTAAAGTTAAAAGAAAGCGATGCTCCAAAATTTTTTTTTGGTCTAAAAAATACGTAAAACGCAATATATCCTATGCGCATGCGCAAAATTTTACAATGCTGGTGTGTAGCATGAAATGGTAAATTAGGATGGTTTCGAGTAATTTCTGGCTTTTCTGAGGGAAGACTCTAAGGTTAAATGAAATCATTAAGTTACCTTCGACCTAACTAGCCCCATTCTCCCCTATGCCATCATAGGAGCAGTGGTTGCCTATGATGGCATACTTGTGCTTTTTTTTATAATAAGAATAACTTAAAAATAAAACTGATGAAAACTTCCAGGGTAATTATTGTTCTAGATGTAACAAGGAATGTATCCATATCAAAACTTTTATTATTGGTTTTCAGGATACTGAATAATGAAGCTTCAAAGTTAAGTATGCCATCATAGGCGCCTTTCCCCTATATACTTATTCTTACATAAAATAAGTATACCAATTTTTATATAATTATTCTTATAAATTTGTGTATTTTTATATTCTCAAGAAGAAAAAATAGTATTCAATGAATATTTAGGGTCTATGTAGCCGTGGCGCTTAAGTGAAAATCACCGATGGTACCCGCCTTCCGCCAGGCCTGCTCTGATTGTTATAAACATGAACAGTGACAGAATTCTTCATCTCTAACAGGTTTACGAGGTCAAAAATAAGAATGTTGCATTGATGGTATCAGAAAATGGTCTCGGTAGATAATCGGCAGGTAAAATTTCCTACATAGCTAGAATGTACACGTTAATATCATTTCCCTTTTTTGTAAATCTACTTTTAATTTTTGTTTAACGGATAAATGTTTTGAATCTTTTCCTTATATAGAAAGAATCATGTAACGAACTCCATAACCCTCAAAAATTTCTTCCGCATGAAATAAAACAACATAACTAATTGTCCAAACTGTTGCAACAATTGTGCAACTGTTGCAACAATTGTGCAACTGTTGCAACAATTGTGCAACTGTTGCAACAATTGTGCAACTGTTGCAACAATTGTGCAACTGTTGCAACAATTGTGCAGCTGTTGCAACAATTGTGCAACTGTTGCAACAATTGTGCAGCTGTTGCAACAATTGTGCAACTGTTGCAACAATTGTGCAATTGTTGCAGTTTAGAGAAAACAAAAGTTATAATATCAAAATCTTTGACAAACTTCAATAAGATTTTCAATATAATTATTTTTAACAGCATCTAACTTTTAAATTTTTATCTAATGCATTTTGTATAAAGCATTCATCAGGAAAAGTTTTCCAAAACAATGAATGATGATTATCAAAGAAACCAGAATTCATTTTTAATTTAGAGCAGTTTCTTTTAATAGATAACCTAAAGACTAGTTTGTATATGGATTGTTTAAAATAAATATCTAAAACGATTTAAAAACTTATCACCGAAGCATTGTACATACTTTGCACAAGTCGCTCGTTGATATGCTGCTTGAGCAACACTTCAAGAATGACTTCATAAATACTAATTTTTAGTTATTAAATAATGTAGTCTAAAATATGACAAGTTGAAACTTTGAATAAATATTAAAAGTTGCAACTTTCTCAACATTTTTTATAAGAAACTGCTCAGAAACAAAATATTCCTTCTATATACTTTATGACAACTCCTACAACAACAAAAAAAGCGATATAGAATTTAAAGTTTTAAGTTATGAAATTTTCACATCTTTTTCTAATGTGGGTTGTTAAACCATTCCCTTAAAAGTTTTGAGTGAATATCATGCCATACCATAAGAAAAAGATGTAAAATAAAATTTTTGATAATAAGATTTTTATTTTAAACATTTGTAAAATTTTGTAAAAATTTTGTAAAAGTTTGAAAAAACAAATAGTGAATTATGTTACAATTAAAAACTTTAAAATAAAGTTTTTGAAAAGTAAACCTTTTTTATTTCAATCGAGAATGAAAAACTATATATTTTTAAATTTTTAAAACGCCCTTACGCCTTCCACCTTTTATTCATCTCCGTGAAGTAGTAATAAATAAAAAAATATGTTTAAAAGTATATTGCTAAGCATGCAACATATTTTAATTTTTATATTAAAATTATATGTCGTTATGTTTAAAAAAAAAGCTTTGCTGTTGTTTATATACAAAGTTACGAAAATCCATAATGGGTGCAAAGCTTTGGTCTTTGCATGAAAACCAAATAGTGAGAATCTAAGGCATATTCGTAGTAGATAGGCCTTTTTAACTACTTCCTAAAGTACTTGATAAATGACTTGATACTCAAAACTATACTTTGAGCTTACAATATGATATCACTTTTTAATTACATATTTTGGAATTAAAGCATCAAAAAGAATTTTTTTTTTAATGCCTTTTTGGAAACCTTAGCTTCTAATTATAATATAATCTTAATGTTAAGTATAAATTTAAGTTATAAACTCAAATCATGCAATTTTGTTAGTTTTTCCTTTAACAAAAAAGTTTTTAAACGTTTTTGTTGAATCTGAGGAAAGAATACTTTTGATCCCAAAATTAATGTAGTACAATAAAAAGTAAAACTGCGCTTAAAAAAACTTTTATTATTATTACAGTTTATGCTGAAGCTGGTTGAGTCACCAGCAGGTGTGAATTGCACACTTTGACAGCCTTACCAAATTTCAATGAAATAATTTTCTTAAATGTGTGTAATTTTTCACTTACGTATTGTTTCATAAACTTCAAAGTTTTTGCGTTGATAGCTTTTTCCGGCAAAGAATTCCATAATGGTGCGATTCTATTTGTTAAGAAGTTATGTGTGATTGCATTGCTAATGACTTCCCCGTCGTATCTGAACTTCTGAACTCTGGTGTTTAAATATTTAAATAATGGTGGATTAACAATTTCAACTTTTTCTATTTCTTTAAACATTTTGTACACCAGCACCATGTCTCCTCTGGATTTTTTCTGCTCTAAAATTGTTAAATATAATTTGATGATCTTTATACGCAACGTTTTTTAGGACGGAAACTATTTTAGTTGCTCGCCTTTGAACTTTTTCTAAATTACAAATGTCTCGTTTTATATTTGAAAACCATACTGTGACAGCAAATTCAATATGCGGTCGTACAAATATTTCGTATATCAACTTTATTAAATTAAGATTATGATGTGCAAAAGTTTTTTTTATTTGTCCTAAAATTGAATTTGCATTCAAAGTAGATGATATAAATCTGTTGTTTCCGTTTAAGGTCATTTGTAAATTTTACTCCCAAGTTTGCCACTAAAATTGTTTTTTCAACTTCTCTCCGATTTATTAGATAAGTATGACTTATGTTTTTTGTTATGCATAGAGATTTGTTGTACATATTTTTGATTTTACAATTCCGTGCTATTTTGATGATACTAAATTATTACTACAAAATGCTTTCAAAATCATTTGAAAAAAATGATTAACAAAACTTTCTAAAATTTTATTCTCAATTGAGGTATGGAAAGCGGTCTCTAGTTCGATGCTAACAGCTTGTCATCTTTCTAGAAAATTTGTATTGCATCCGCGGGGCGAAATTATAATGGCATTATGCCGGAATGTATGGATGCTTTAAAAATTAAAATTAGGGGAAGTGCCAGTAAATCTAAACAGTATTTTAAATTTTTCGAATGATCAGATCCTATTGGTTTATCACATTTAATGTTCTGTAGTTTTAACCCAACACTCTCAATCGTGATCGTAAAAAAGTCAAATATTATTATCTTATGTTAAATCATTAGTATCATGTATTTTTTAATTCGAAAATATATAAATATAGAAAGATAAATATAGAAATGATCGCTGTGGAAAAGACTAAATACGACCCAATTAAAGGGTCCGGTCGGCTAGTTAATAGTTCTTTAACTATAGTTAGTTATACAGCATGTTACTTGCGGGACGCAAAAAAACATTGGGTTAAACCTATTGTTTTTGTTTGAATTTTTAGGCCCGGCATTTAACCTACGTAAACTATCTTCTGATTATCAACACAGTCTTATCTTATTGAGAATTATTCGGAAGTTTGTTTAGCTATTCATTTATATAAATCGAATTAGTTACAGTCACTTACGGGAACAGAAATGAACGTTACTTAGGAAAATAGCTTATTAACAATCAAAACAAACAGATATTTAAAAAATGTATTTATTTTATGGCATTTATGTTAAAGAATGTATCTATTTAGGTAATAACCTCTATAATTTGATAATTTTCATATAGGGGAGACCAGGGCAAGTTGGCCGCAGGGGTAAGTTGACTTTATCTTCAGAGCCTTTCATCAGAAAGTGACAAAATTACACAAAATCTTCCTAAGTGACCATTTCATTATTCACTAAAGTATTGTCAGAATTCGCGCATGCCCATGGGAGGTATTAAGATTAATGCGTTTTTTGGACAAAAACGAAACTTTTGGAACATCGCTTCCTTTTTACTTTACAAAGAAAATAGTTAGTCGTATGAAAAAAAAATTATTATAAAAGTTCCAGTCACAATTGATTTACTATATCCAGTCAGACTTTTTTTTAAAGTTGTTGTTTTTTAGGATCTATAGACTGTTTTTTAAAAAAAAGGCTGTCGGGGTAAGTTGACAAAATTTTCACGGAGGCTCATAGCATTTACTATGGAAAAAAAAATATTTTCATAAAATTAATTTTTTTTTTTTAAATTTTAATAATATTGAAAAATTTTTTTTTTACAAAGAAATTTAAAATAATTTTTTTTTAGGTTTTTTTTTTCACGAATAATAAGTGGGCTACTGTTTTGGCTGTTATACGGACTAATATTTGGTACCACCTAAAAGTAAAATTAAATTTTGGGATAAAATTGTTGCCAAAATTATTAGTAAAAAAATTTCTATTATTTTTGCACTTAATAGTACATTAATAATCTATTTTATAGTTTGCGCCAACTTACCCCGTGGTTTATTTATATACTTATTTTGATATATAGACTAATTAGCTTTGTATAATTCATTTTATATTTGGAGATCGTTTCTATATAGTATGTCTATCTATTTCTCGTTACTTAAGTCGTTTTGTTGGGAAACTAAAATTCAGCACAACCCTACTGAGTTGGTCAACAGGCGCCCCCTAGAATACAAGTTTCGTATTACAAAATTCTACCTTTACTTTTAACGGAAATAGAAAACCAGGTAGCAACAATCCATCGTTTGTATACCTACTTTACAAATTTGGCCACATTTACAGAAGAAAAAAGGAGTCGTAAAGGCTCCCTTCCCTCATTTGACAACTACTCGCGCCGGCCTTACTTTCAAAGATTGGCATGAGTACCAATATGAGGTTGTACTTCTTATAAAAGTGATAATTATTTTTATTAGTTGCTATGGGTAGCTATATTGTTTAGTTACCAGATAACTAGACAATATAGTTTCTTTTGGTTGAACAGGGTAAATTGGTTTTAGAATATAGTTTATCGGATATTTCAACCCACCTATTCTGTATAACAGTTAAAGATTTAGGTTTGGTTATATTTTAGTGGTAATAAAAACAAAAACTAGTGCAACAAAACATTGACAGTTTAAAATTCAAAATCAAAAATTTATACAACAATAATACCGTTTAAAATTTTTTGATGTTGGTGGGATGTTGGTTTACGCAGTGGCGAAATAACAGGGTCACTCGAAACAAGAAGTTTATTGATCAGATCAGTATTTGTTGCTCTTCTGGATATTTTTCATTTTTAGGTTGTTAAAACGTCGCAAAAAAAAAAAATAATAATATATAATTATATATATAAATATATAGATATATATATATATATATATGTATATATATATATATATATATATATATATATATATATATATATATATATATATATATATATATATATATATATATATATATATGTATATATATATATATATATACATATATATATATATATATATATATATATATTATATATATATATATATATATATATATATATATATATATATATATATATATATATATATGAACGTGCAAAAAACTTACAATAAACTTTCATTTTGTATGTGTGTATTTATATTTACTAGTGTTAGATATTACTGGAATATGTAAGTACCCAGTTAAAAGCTTGTTGTTTAAGAACATTTTTAACTTATAATATTCCACATTTACGTATTGTTGTATGGTGGTACAAGAATGCTTATACTCTAAATATAACGGAGAGCGGTATGGCCTAAACCAACTGGATCATGTTGGTCATATGTAAAACCCATCCTAAACAATTTTATCATTAAATAATATTCTTCATTTGCATTGTAATGTTTTATGTTTTGAAATAAAATGTTTCAAAATGTGGTTTATTAAATAAATAATTTTTTTTCCGGAATTGATATATGTTTTAGCAAACTTAGACCTTCAATTTTGACTTATTTTTCTTAGTCTAAAAATTAAAAAATATAAAGTATAAAAATTGTCAAGTTTGAACCCAAAAGTATATCGTGAAGGATACGTGATCACAATAGTGGAACAATTATAATTGTTTAGTAAATGCAAAAATTATAATATTAAATAATTTTCCGGTAGCATTTAAAACGAGGAAGAAGCTAAAATTTTGAAAAATATCTAAAAAATACCAACAATTCTAAGATATGTTTTAAATAAGCTAAATTCAGTTAATTACCAAAAAAAGACTTTTTAAAATAAAAATAGTATGAAGGTTTTTTTTAATTTAAAAAAGTTGTTCAGATTTTGAGAATAACTATTTTTGATAATAATAAAATTTGGAAAAAAAAAAGCGAAAAATTTTCTTTTTCAAAACCATTATGAAAGGTTAAAGCATACTTGACTGTATATCTAATAAATAAACCGAAACAGTTGAGCAGAGTGAAGGATCTATTTGCAAAAATAAAAGTAAAAAATGTTTAGGAGAAAACAGTTGAAAAAAATTTAATATTTGAAAAAAAATATTAATAATAACAAAAACGGTGGAAAACTTTTTAATAAAAAAAACTAAAAAAAAGTTATACCAATAAATATCTATAGATTATATATTTATAATAATAGTAGTTATTATTATTATTAAAAAAAAAAAAATTACAATAGTATCATTATTTGTAATAAATATTTTAAAATGCTTTCAATACTAAAGAATATAAAATTACAAAACAAGGTTTATATAAAAAAAGAAGACTTATAGAAACAAGCAGGGATTCAAAGAAGATATTATTGACTAAAGTCACCACAATCTTTTTTTTCTATCGCCTCTATGTAAGCTCTACAAGTTGAGAATAAAATAATATTGCTTAAAAACTCCTTTTATAATATAAAGACTTCAATAAATAGAAAATATGTAAAGATAAAAGTCTTTGAAAGATATACAATTTAAAACAGTTTTATTTAATAATATGTTATATAAATTCTTGTAATATAGAACTGGCTGTTTCTTGGCTTTGAAAAGGCAATTTCAAAATCTTTAGAAAAAAAAGAAATATATATATCTTAAAGTAAAAAAAATTGCGAAACTATTTTACGTTTCTTCAAAATTATTAACGGGGAGGGAAGGGGAAGGGTTCCCAATAAGCTTTAGGAAGGAAGGCGGTTAGTAAAAAAGTTTAAAATTAATAAATGTCTATCTCTGTTTATTTGACAGGTGAGAGTAGAAAATCTTTTTAGATATTGTCTTTAAAATAAATGACTTAAACTTTTATTTATTAATTAAATGGACCATAAAAATTGATATTTTACATGACTTCAACTATGACATTTTATAAAGTTATAATTAGCCTGTATGATATGATAGTTTAATTTGCGGATGTTTGACATTTCTTTAGGTGTTTTGTTACTACCTTATAATGTGCAGTATAAACAATTATAATAACAAGTATTAAAAATGAATGACATCCTATATGCTTTGTATTTATAAAAAAATGGCAACAAACGCACCAACTACAACAACATTAACAACAGCGCTAACAAGATATTATGAAAAGAGTAAGTCAAGGATCATATTAGAAGTGTTTCAAGGAGTTATTGCTCCGCTTGTTTTTATTGCAAACGTTATTGCTATAGCTACTATTTTCAAAGGGCGAAAAAAATTTTTAAGACGAAACGAAAAGCTTGTACTTCTTTTGGCGTTTATAGATTTGCCAATTACGCTTATAATAGGTCCATTGATAATTAACTCAAATGAACTTAATAAACTTCAGTTTTCTGTAGTCTTATTTTGGTTTGCTTTTCTTTCAATGTCATCTAATGCAATAACCTTACTAATCTCAATCGAAAGATTAATTGTCGTTGTGTATAACAACCGCATAAAATGTATAAAAGTCACTGAAAAGCATTTTTCAATAAGCCTAATTGTCTTTGCTTTGTTTAGCTTTGGACTGAGTGTTTTTATTTCTTGCTTCAACATGTCCGGCACAATTAGCTCAGTTTTATGGTTTACTGTTGGAACTTATCAATTACTGATTTTATGCGTGGTGTCAACATCAAATATAGTCCTCCTATTAGGAACAATAAGAACTTTGAAAAAAAGCAACATTTCTGCGCAAAGAAATTTAATTTTGGAGAAACATCTCACAATTACTATTACAATAATTTCAACAAGTCTAGTCTTGCTTTATCTTCCGTCGCTTGTTACATTTTATATTACAGCAGTTATGACAAAATGGCGTTTGCCACTTGAAAAATATGCGTTGGCACTTCAAGACTGGGCATTTCTTTGCTGCGAACTTAATACATTTGTAAACGCCTCGGTTTATATTTTTAGGAACAAAAATAATAAGCAACTATTCTGGCATTATTACAGAATTTTTTTTGTAAAAATAACTTCACCTTTTAAAAAGTAATTGTCACTAAGCAGTCTAAAAACCATATGTAAACAAACACATTGGAGACAATAAAAACGAATTTAAAGACTTTTTTAATTTTTTATTGATTAATCTTTATTTGATTGGGCAGATAATCAAAAAGTGGGAAAAAAAGTACATTTTATCAAAAAAATTTATGTAATGATGCACACAAAATGCCATTTAAATCGTTGTTAAAAAATTCGGAACTTGTTGTATTTAAAAATAGTTTAATATTTTATTATAAATACTACGTGCTACAATGAAAAAAATCAATCCTTATTTTGATTCACTTTATTCTCTTATAGCTTAAACTGATATATATATATATATATATATATATATATATATATATATATATATATATATATATATATATATATATATATGTATATACATATATATATATATATACATATATATATATACATATATATATATATATATATATATATATATATATATATATATATATATATATATATATATATATATATATATATATATATATATATATATATATATATATATATATATATATATATATATATATACATATATATATACTTTGTTTAAGTTAGTTTTTATTTTAAAATATTGGATGAGTCTTCCTCTAATTCTTCTGGTTTCGAGACTTTTTAATCGTAAGCTTGATAAATATTTTTTGTATGAATTGTGCTTTAAACCCGGTACAAGCACAATTCATACGAAATAATTCAAAAAACCCAATACATTTCATTTTTTAATTGTGGATTCGAAACTAGTGCACAAAATTCTAATTCACGTCTAACATAAGTTGAATATAGTTTAGTAAACGAGTCAGTTGACCAGCATTTAAATGTATGCTTTAGTATACTTAGTTTTGAGTAAGGTTTATTGGTTATCGTTGTGATGTGGTCTTTCCATTTCAGATTAATACTTATGTTGATACCTAGGTCTCGTTCTTGTGTTGCTTCATTTAATTTGATGATAGTTTCATTGTGGCTTGTTACATATAGTGGGAAAGCTTGATTTATTTGGTTAATTAACTTTTTTGATTTGGTACTGTAAACTTTCATACTTTTACATTTTTCGTAATTTAGTATCATGCTCCAATTTTTTGTGCACTTAACTACTATCTTGTAATATTTTTTGATCTTTCTGGTTTTTGATTACGAACTATTATAGACGTTTCATTAATAAATAGGTTGAATAGAAGTGGCGATAAAACATCGCATTGTGGTACACCACTCTAGATACTTCACTGATAATTACAACCCTTTGTTGCCTGTTTGAGAGAAAGTTGCTAGGCCAATTGTAAATACTTTGTCGAAACCGTAAGTTTTTATTTTAGCAGTTAGTAGTTTATAATCTACTGTATCGGATGCTTTAGCGAAGTCAAGATGAGACACTTAAGCATCGGTTATTACATCAAATCATTTGAGTAAATTTGTGATTACTGATTTACCTGTAGCTAATCAATGTTGTTTTTTTGCTATTAGGTTATGCAAGTTTAAGTAACTTAGATAACTGAAGTCATCTTTTATTAGTTTTAGCATTACTTTACTAATATCAGATGATGATGAGATCTATAATTTGATGGATCATTTTTCTTCTCTTTTTTTGGAATCGGTTTTTTTTTTTTCCAAAGTTTTGTATGCTTTGATGAATAGTAAACTAAGTGGTAGGCTAAGAAAATAACTTTTTTTAAATATAAGGAAAATATCATCAATTCCAGCAGCTTTTTTTTCATCTAATAAGTCTAGTTTTGTTTTAACATTTACTTTTTGTTTTGTTTTTACATTTACTTTCTAGTTTTGTTTTTACATTTACTATTTATTTATTGGTGAAAATAGAACAGACGGATTTAAAGTTTATTTTTTAATTGTTCTTGATGATAAACCTTTTATTATTTCATTTTCTCGATTAGTTGGTTTGCCAAATGATTCGTAAAATTGTTTATTTAGCCAATTAGCTACGTTTGCGTTTGTTGTTAAATTTATGCCATCCGCATTGATTATAGAGATAGTTTTACTTTTATGTAGCTTTAGGTTATTTATATATTTGTATAGTAAATTTGGGATAAATTTGTATTTGTCAATAATTTTTAAAATTCTTTTTCAAAAAAAATTTTCAATTCTCTTACTTTTTAATTGAAATCAATTAAAAGTTTTTTTTATGGTCAGATCATTAGGAAATATAGTTTTTTTTTTTTTGATTGGCTGCTTTTTTGATATCTTTATTTTTATTTTTATTGCCATTGATAAAGATTTTTGGTATATGAATAACGATTAGATTTTTATAAGTTTTTAGTAGAATGTTTACCACATCATTTACGTCTTGATTAATAAATAGATTTAAATCAGTTGATGCTGCTGAATGCTATATTTAGATTCGAATAGCTACCTTTTTGGTACATTTTGATAATTTTTTGATTTTTTTTATGGTGTGTGTTATTTAGGCAAAAGTCCCAGGTGAGGTGTTAAAATAAAGGTTTTTTTTGACTGAGATATTGGATCATTAACGTTAATTGTGTCTTGTTTGGGTCATTTGTAATTACTAGATCAATGATGCTGTTGTTTAGAGTTGGTTTTAGCACTGGTTATACTAAGAAATTTGAATTGAGAATGTTTAGAAATTCTATACTTGATTGACTTGTTATTGACTTTGATTAAATTGGCTAAAAGTCGACGCCGAAAGTCACAATTAGTCGACTTTGATAAATCAAATAGTCGATTTATTCGACGATCAACTTCATACTAATCAACTAAAAGTCGATTTAGTCGAGTGAAAATTTTAAAATCTTTTTATCTTTTGATTTGATTTAACTTTTTAATCTTTAATTTTTGTTTGTATATTTAATAACAATAGCATGAAATTCATTTAATTCATGGTATGTTAGCATTAAATAAATTAAACAGTGTTAAACTTTATTAAACTTTCGGTTGTATTTTTCACTAATTTTTTTCTTTTATTTGCTTGATGCTTGTAATTTTCAATTTATTCTTCAAACGAAATGTTGATAAGAGGTGAACTTAAGGCTGCTGCAAATATTGTGGCTGAATATCAGCTTAGATTTAAATATGCTCGTACTCGAGTGCCTGACAGTTGAATAAAGTTAAAAGTTGATAAACCCTCTGAGAGACTGTGGGATAATTAGGACTTCACTAACTTCTAAAAGAGTTAACCATGTTTATAAATTCACAAGACAATATCATGTGAAGAAAACTTTTCGTTTCGCTTATAGAATTGTCAACGTTTCGACTCATAGAATTGACCCATCAGTAAACAAAAGTATAGTAAAATAAGTGATTGAAAAACGTATATTCATTGATCTAAGTACTTAATCAACTAAAGAGGCAACATCAACATGTTTCCTTGGAATACGAGAAGCTCAATGATGACAAACAGGCTGAGACATGGCCGGGCATTGTTGGTGGTAATTGCTTTTCAGATAACAATTTCATCAGTACAATACCAGCATGTATTGATACCACTCCCGGCTCATAACCTCAACCTTTAACAGAAAAAAATTATTGAGAAACCCCTCAGCAAAAAATGTTGAGTCGAATTTCCAGCATTACATTTTGATTATACCGGAACATTAATGTTAATTATGGGTTTTAAAAACACCCATATTAACAAAATTGTAGGTAATGTTAATTATGGGTTTTAAAAACCACCATATTAACAAAATTGTAGGTAACAACTGCTGTGTCAATAAAACCAAATTTTTTAAAAATAAACCAAGGTTATGCGCAGAATTCAACGAAGTCAATAAAAATCTATACTTGTAAATATATAATACATGAAAGCCGAAAACAAAAATAATAAAAATAAAGAATGAAAACTTTTAATTTTCATTCATTATTTTTATTATTTTAAGGCCAAAACAATTAAAGCCAAGGCCAAAATTTTCAAAGCCAAGCTAAGGTCAAGGTCAATAATTTCAAGGTCTTAATTTTTGGCCTTAAGGCAAGGCCAAGGACTAACAACTCTGATATTACATATTAAACAAAAGAAATTTTTTTTGATTAATTTTGCTTAAAAGTAACATAAGGTTTTTTCAAAATCAGCTAAGTTTGCTATTTTTGCGTATTTATTCAAAAATCAAAGAAAGTTTTGACATAATATTTAAAGTTAAAAGATGAAATTTTTTATTGGTGTTTATATTCTTTTTACAGAACAAAATTATCTAAAATATTTAAAAAGTTATAAAAGTTTTAGTAACACACCTTAAGTTATTAATTTGAAAAAGTTACTAGAATCGTATATCCACCTAGAAACAGCCGTGCCTACCCTACGGTATAATTTCTACCTTTTTTTTCAGAGAGCAATACTAGTAATCAATGTTGTGCCAAAAACCTTTTTATTTTAATTTATTAAGTTAAAAACTTATTCAGTAAAAAAATTTTTTTATAAATTTGTATAAATTTTTTAATAATAGCTAATATGTCATAACTTCTTAAACTAAAATTCAAAAGTTTGAATATAGTTTAAATTAAAAAAATTATACTTGATGCGAAAAAATCTGCTACCAAATATTGAATTACTAACATACATAGTCAAGCAGTATTTAACTTAAAAATAAATAAGTAGGGGAAACCGGGATTAGTTGGGAGCAGGGGTAAGTTGACAAACTGCGTTTATCTTCAGAGCCTTTCATCAGAAAGTGAAAAAATTACACAGAAATTTCCTAATTGACTATTTCATCATTCACTGTGGTATTGTAAGGATTCGCGCATGCGCATGGAAAATATTAGGATTTATGTGTTTTTTGGACAAAAACATTACTTTTGGAACATCGCTTCCTTTTTAATTTACAAAGAAAATAGTTAGTCGTATGAAAAAAAAAATTATTGTAAAAGTTCCAGTCACAATTGGTTTACTATTCCCAGTCAAACTTTTTTTCAAAGTTGCCGTTTTTCAGGATCTATAGACTGTTTATTGAAAAAAAGGCTTTTGGGGTAAGTTGGCAAAATTTTCACGGGGTAAGTTGGTTCATAGCATTTACAGTGGAAAAAAAAATATATTTTAATAAATCTTATAAAAATTTTTTATAAAACTTTTTTATAAAACTTTATTTTTATTTTTTTACAATATTGAAAAAATTTATTCTTACAAAAAAATAAAAAAAATTATTTTTTATTTTTTGGTAATTATTATTTTGCACTTAATAGTACATTAATAATCATTTTTATAGTTTGCACCACCCGTGGTGAGGTAAGTTATCGCAATTTTATTTTTAAGGGTCCGGGAAGGCCCAAGATTTTTTTTTTTTGTAAATGAATGGATAACTTTTATAAGTTACCCAAATTCATACTCTTTGAGACTACACTTAAATATTTTCAAAAAAATGTGCTGTCAGGGCTACAGAGCTCATAGAGTAAAAACCGAGCTAACTGGCCCCAGTCTCCCCTTCAGTGTATTAAAAGAAGATTACAGAATTTTATTTGAAAATCACAGTGTATTAAATTAAGTTTCAGAATTCTATTTCAAATCTTGACTATAAGTTTAAGCAATGATTTAGTATCTATTATGTTATATTGAGGAACCATATTGCTTATATATTCTATGAAGACAGAAAACGTAGTTTTTGTATTTTAACTTAACTTACTTTTGAGCATAAAACGTTGAAAACCTATTTATTAAGAAGTGTTAAATTTTCTGCCTTTGTAATAAGTTTTTGTTTCATTAAAAATTTTATTTCATTATCAAATAGTATATTTGAAAAACCTTTTCGACACCAACAATTACTTAATGCTAGCAAGGATAAATTATTTTACTACACCGTAAAACTATTAGATATACATTAAGTACTTATTTTACTACTTAATTGTGGAGAAATTTGCCGTGAAACGGTAACCATAATATTTGGTGATAAGACAAATTGTGTCTTCTTCTTGCCCCGGCCATCTGTATATTGGAAATATTGGTTGTATTTATATTTTTATACGGCAAAACATTGAGAGAAAAAAACAAAAAATGTATATTTATAACGGCACCGAAATAAAGTTAAAAAAACATCAAAAATCAAGCGCAAAAATCAAAACAAACAGTACGCAAAGGAAAAAAAAACATTATATACATAATTTCTAAACAAAATTCTTAAGTACCATTTTGTCAGCCAATACCAAGAGGTTGTATGTGCACATTTTGTATTTTTTCTGTTTATTACCAATAAATATTCAACAATCAATGGAGCATGTGTCTAATAAATCTAGTCTCAAGAATGATACAACTTTTAAAAATATTTAAAAAATAAGTCGGACATTCTCGCTGAAAGCCTTTACAAATTTAATTTTAAAATTTAATTTACTTGGAAACAGAAAAAAATGGACATACGGCCTCTTGGTTTTCGGCTGACGATTTATTTAAGAAAACATAAATGTTTGATGTGAATAGAGGAAAGGCTATACTTGCTTTTTTTACATTTTCAAACAAGTTTGATGTGTTTTGGTACTTAGGAAATCTTACCTTCAAAAACTACTATTGAAAAACGTGTCCGCGGAAAGTTTTTTTACAAACTCGTAAATATACTTTCTTCACTTTGGTTAGGATAAATCAAATTAGGCTAAGCGCAAAAATCACTATTCCTGGCATCGCTAGTAATTATTATCTGAGTAGCCGTGGCACTGTTGTTAGAGTGCTTACATTAGAAGCACAATATTCAGGGTTTGAAGCGAGTTCTGCGCCCATTTTGCGCCATCGGTAAGGAAGGAGGTGTAAACTCTCTAGTTAACGGCTCTTCCGCAATGCTTAGAGATAAGATCGTTGGGTCTTCTTGAAGCTAAAGAAAATTTAAAAAAATAAAGAATTTCTTTCAAATAATTAATCAATCATGTATACATGATTTATTAATTCAAAACTGTATGATTTCTTAAGTCATTTTTTTAAAAGTCAAACAATTTATTGTTCAGCATAGTATTTAGCATTTTAGTACAAAACAATATGCTGTGGTCGTATTCTCATCTCTCCGTTAAGCTTAACGGAGAGATGAGAATACGGCTGCAGAACAATTAACATTTTGTTACATAACTGGAAAAAAATTTTTTTTTGGTTTGTAGCTAACAAATCGTTTTTTCGCAGATCATTTTTCTCTTTGATTTCAAATATACAACACATTTTTCACCATCTTCTCAAATTATAAAGGTAATTGAGTTTAAATCGTTAGCATTTTGGGTAAAATCCATTATATTGTGAACAACAAAAAAATTATTTAAAACCGTGTCAACCTGCGTATTAAAATAAGAGTATTTTTGTAAATATTTTGGAAAACATAAAAATTTTTACTTTATATTTACAAAAATAACATGAAGATGTAAGAGAGTTCTAAAGGGTTGAAGTACAGGGAAAAAACTAGACAATAAAAAAGTTTTTAGAGCATGTAGGCACAGGTACAGTAAATGGATGTGGTTTTGTTGAATGAGAGTCAAACGAGAAAGAGTCTTGTTTGATGGAACTAGAGGTGATAGCCCCTTTGAGAAGCTATCATAACAGTTTTGTAAAAAAGAAAAAGAGATGCAACTTTACGACGATAAGAGAGAGGCTCAAGCTTGGCTGATTAAGCGGGTCAACTACGTTTATAATGCGTTTTTGAATATTTTAAGACCTAAAAAATATGCATCATTAAAAGAACTAGCCCAAATATGACAACAGTATACCATACAGAGACAAATATATTATCTTTACCTCTACAAAAAGATTTTAGGTAGAGAATGGAATTAACAGTAAGAAAATGGCGAGCACGATAAAGAGAAGCATCTTTAGAAGAGGCTAACTTTGCAATCAATTGCATAAATGGTTTCCATGAGAGGTTAGTTGTAGACGATAATACAAGAAGAAGTAAAGAAAAGGACTCAGTGAATGTGTTACCATTTATTAATATAAGAATATCAACTGTATTGCAATAGTTGTTTGTAGCAAATAACTAAGTTTTATTGGAGTTAAAATTCACAAGCTACTGCAAGCCACAGACTGTTATAGAAATGAAATCAGATTCAAGATCATTTACCTGACCTAATATTTTGAAAAGAGAAAACTTTGAGCAAAAAAGGTTAAGCGAAAGGTAAAGTCAGTAAGTAAAAGGTCAGCAAAATTTAAGTTAGGAAGATAACTAATATAAATAAGAAATAAACCAAGACCAAAGATAAAACCTTGAGGTACCCAAGAAGTTACTGGAAATGAAGAAGAAGGTTGGCTTTTGAGGGTAAATTTAATAAAGAGGTTAGAAAAAATGATCTGATAATCTCAAAAACTTTCTAAGATAAACCATATTAAGTAAACTTATGGAGAAGACCGCATGCCAAAATTTATTAAAAGCTTTAGAATGTCAATAGCTAAAGCCTTGCCTTGCCACTTCCATCTAATTCACGGTAGAATTTTTGTTACAGCAGTTAGCAAGTCAGCCGCAGAACAAGAAGATCGAAAACCGTATTGATTGTCTGACAGTAAGCTTTTTGACTCGAAAATGGATGTTAGAAATATGTTGACGTAAGACTCAAAGATCTTGTTAATAATAGAGAAAAGACTGATTGGATGATAGTTACAGGGATCTTCAGTTATAGTTAGAATGTTCTTCAGAACTTTTAAAAATCAGAACAACAGATATCATTTTTCAGCAGGAAAATAAGTTTCATTCAAGCGTTTATTAAATAGTTTAGAGGGGATTAAAGAGAGTTACGGAGAAAACTTTTATAAAACTATGACTTGATTATGTTGTCTGGACCACAAACTGCAGAAAAACTTAGTTGAGGAAAACAAAATTCAGTCGAGCACTTGAACAGCACTTCAACTTTTGAGAAAGTTACAGTATTAAACAGTTTTGCGAAAATTGAAGAGAGTTATAGAGAAAATTTATAAGACTATGACTAGGCTATGTTGTTTGGACCAAAAACCGTAGAAGAATTTAACTGAGATATGACTTTAGCAATAGAAGCTGGAGTGATTTGAATGTCTAACAATGGATTAAACTGTTTTTACGAGATCGCTGCAGGTAGAGTATAGGCATAAGATTCAAAAATCAATTCAAAATAAAAAGTTCTTTGTAAAGAGTTCTCCTTTGTCTTTGGAAGAGGTAATAAGATCAATTCCATGAGTTAGAGATAACTTGTTTGACTTACATTTGTTACTGACGCTGTTAAATTTTTTCATAAAGTCACTAAAACTTAACTTTTGAGATAAGATTTTGAGATGAGTGACGGATTCAGGAATTTTTGGTGGGGGAGGGGGTAATGTTGAAATACTTTTGTATTTTGTATCACATTTGCGTAGCCCCCATCCCAAATTGATTTCTTGCAATAATAAATAGGTGTTTGTTCTCAAGAGAGCTGATCTTTTGAAAATATTTAAAAATTAATTACAATTAGATATAGCAGCCGAAGAGAACAAAGAAAAACTGAACACAAGTTAAGGTAAGAGACATAAAACAAGAAGTGAAAGTAAGTGATTAGGGTTGTTTGGAAAACGAGTCACGAACATAAGGACAAAGTTGTTATAGACTTCGTACTTCTGTATTCAAATGATCTCAGTGAAAATGAGTTTATTGATGAGTTCGGCCATTTCTCTTCTGTTCGACGCAATTTACTGACAAATGATCGCCCTTAGATCTTTTGAATAGCATTTATACAAAGGGATTTGAAGGAAATTTCCCCCAGATATGCATCCATCTTCGTATTTTTGTTACTTTGCAAGTATTTGTGGCTGAAGGCGAGAGATCTTTTAGCAATTTAACTCTTGTCAAGAACTCTATAAGAGCTACCACGGGACAGGATCGTCTTAAAAATTATCTTATCCTTTCAATTAAAAAAGATCTTGCAAAGAAAGTTTATTACGATGTTGTAACTTCCTTGTTTGCTGCTAGAAAAGCTCGTAAAGTCTTAGCATAACGTCAAAAATCTTGATACCAAATCTCGAAATGTTTTTTTTTCTATGTTGCGTTTAATCGTTTGGTTTGTAAACTGTCTTATATACAGAATTTTTTTATAGTATTTTGCGAATACTACATATAATAGCTTTATTTTTCTTCTTATTTTTTTTGGTAGTGGTTAGGAGTGGCGAGGCGGGGGGGGGGGGGTGGAAAACAGTAAATTTTTTAAAATATATACCCTTGGGATGTCACGATATTTTTCAATTGGATGGGATATGTTCTATGTCTAAGTATAGATAATTGTGGTCAATGAACTTAAATCTGGGCATATTTGGTCTTTAGGAGTGGTTACAACCGCTCAAGTAGTTATTTTAGAGGTAGCCAAGGGTGGTCCTGGAATATCGCGATAGTTTTTCATTTAGAAGAGACTTGTTGTATGTCTAAATATAGGTAATTTATATCGGGTTATTAAAATCTGGGCGTATTTGGTCTCTGGGAATGGTCATCAACGTTATGATGGTCATTTTAGGGGTGGTCAAGTGTGGTCCTAGGATTATTCCATGATTTTTAATTAGATGGGTCAGTTTTATGTTCAAATATAGGCAATTAAGGTTAAGGAATTTAAATCTGGGCATATTTGGTCTCCAGGAGTGGTTAGACTGTACAGGTAGTCATTTCAGATGTTGTCATGGGTTGTCAAGACAGTATTTTTTTTATTATTTTTTAATTTTATGAACTTAATTTTTTTGATATTGTAAACATTAACATATAACTTACAATAAAATTGAACTTTATTTATATAAGTTTTTTTTTATAAATAAGAACCTAGGTGATTAGTACATTAAGAGCTCCTTGGATTCATCAGTTTGATTGAAGTTTGACTTTTTTCTTGAATCCTCCTTATAATAAACACCTTGCAAAGCATTTTCATCATAAGATAATAGTTTGTCAAGGGCCTGGAGAATTTCATTGTGAAGTGCTCTCTGTTGTTTTAGTGTAAAACAATATTAGGGTGTATGAAAAAAAAATTTTCGTGAACAACGTACTGTTTTTCAATTTTTGGGAGGTTATTTAAATGAACAAAACACACCTGACCCATTTAAAGTACAACTTTTTAAAAGAAAATTGCATTTTAGGAAAGTTATTTAAATGACATTAAAACTATAAATTCTAGATAATATAATTTTCTCGCTTTCAACACAACAAGAAATTAAAAATCTTTTTTTCTCGTAAACAAACTAATTCCTCATTACTAAAGCCCTTCTTTTACATAAATAAAAACTCTATGCAAAGTTATTACTGAAATTAGCATTTTTAATAGCTATCTAGAGTTCGGAAAAACTTTTTAACATCTAACATAAGAACCATCAAGCTTATCAGTACTAACAACATAAAAAACGGAAACTGGAAGAACTGCCGTAAAAGTGCATAATCTGATCCAAGAAAATATAGGGTTTATTAATATTGAATATTAATAAATTAATGAAATAAGTTAGCGGAGGTTATTACTAAAACAAGCAACTAATTAGAGAAATCAATTAAGCAAACTAATGTAATATTATACATAAACATATGACTGGATTAGTTTTCTGCAACATTTTACTGAAACAAATTACTGCAAAATACTTCTTTTGAATTTTGTCAACTTGTGGCCTTAGTTTATAATATTATATATAATAGTGTGCTAAGTAGTGTGCATTATATATTGTGATAGTGTGCATTATATATAATAGTGTGCTAAGTAGTGTGCATTATATATAGTGATAGTGTGCATTATATATAATAGTGTGCTAAAATAAATACATATATTGTTGTACCTGCTACTTACAATAAGTGATTATTATAAATACTATTAACATTTAAAAAATATTTTTAATAATGTTAACTGCTGTAAAAATTCCTATATAAATGATCTTCGATTGTCCCTTATTTGTTGATTCGTGGTTACTTAAATCTCCGTTGAAACACTGGTTCTAAAATCAAAAAAATTATAATATATAATATATGTATACATATATACATATATATATATATATACATATATATATATATATATATATATATATATGTGTGTATATATATATATATATATATATATATATATATATATATATATATATATATATATATATATATATATGTATATATATATATATATATATATATATATATATATATATATATATATATATATATATATATATATATATACACACATATATATATATATATATATATATATATATATATAAATATCTACTATAGTATATTTAAGTGAGCAATTGCTCACTTTTTTTGCTTATCTAAATCGATACGGCTTTTTCAGAAAAAAAAGGAGCAAATGAAGAATAATAAATGAAAAGATTGCTTCCCCATCTCAAACCCTCAGTCAATGTTGCAGCACTCCGTTGCGAGTCAGGCTATTTGTCAGCTGATGTATGTACTGAAGCCCCCTGCAGCAGGCTATTTCAGTATGACGTCATACTACTCACCTAAATCAACCGTATAAGATAGATGTATATATATATATATATATATATATATATATATATATATATATACACATATATATATAGCTATCTATATATATATATATATATATATATATATATATATGTGTATATATAAATATATATATATATATATATATATATATATATATATATATATATATATATACATATATATATATATATATATATATATATATAAATTTGCATATTATTATTATCACAATCAAGACTACTAAAATAACGGGACGCGAGACTTTAATTTCATGTAATTTTGACGAAGGGGCTGAAAAATCGAAAAAGCATAAAAATGTTTTTTGAGATTTATGGTGTTCTATTTTTGCTGAAGACTAATAAAAACGAAGTCATTTCCTTTTTTTTTTTTTAACTTGTTAACTTATTAATTTAAAGGTTTAGCGAACAGCAAATAGTCACATTAAACATTTAATAGGTTTTTTTTTAAATGGCGTTAAGATTACGTAATTTTAACAACAACAAAAAATATATCTTCGGGGATAGTGCAAATCCGCGTAACTAGCATTGGCTATTATATTTGGATATTAATAACTTTAACAACAAATATCTATTGTTGACATTACAAAAAACATGAATAATTCTCTTTATACTAAAATGAAACCAAAATCTGTTGAAATAAAAAAAAATTTAAATTTTAACCTTTTCCAGTAAAAAAAATGTACTGTAGATATGCGGTATTATTCAATGCTAGCTACGCGGTTTTGCACTATCCCCGACGATATACAGTATTGTTGATAACTAATTTATTTTTAATTTTATTATATAACATTTATTATCATATAATAATATATTTAGTTAGAATTTTTTTTTATTTTGCGGTCATTAATATTTAAAGACTTTGTTTGAGCCATCCAATTTTGTTAAACCCTTAAAAAAACAATTTGAAATGGTGGATACAACTGGGGTAATAGGTAATTTTTATAAACCAAAAAGTAGAGCTGTATACAAATGCAAAAAAGTTTTGAAACGTACTGTACGCACTGAAACCGCATCTCTGCATTAGGTATTAAAATGAAAAGAGAACAAGTATGTCTGACATACTGAAATAGATGTTCAGTAGGATGACACAGTCGACAATGGGATACCAAATCTGTAAGTTCAGATGCCGATGTGTCAAAGGTACTGGAAATAGAAATACATGGAGCAAACTTATTGTTGGACGTAACCAGAGATTTAATACAGGGCAGCATTTTCTTCTTCTGAAATGGCATCTATTGATGAGACACACATATCAAGATAACGAATATCACCTTCAATATGTTCTAAGTGACAACATTCTGATTGAACAATGGAGCACTGAGATATAGACAAATCCATAGCATCCAATTTACTAAACAACTTTAAATGTTGTAAACGCAAACTATTTTAAAACTTCCTCTATCGAAATACTGTAATTGCTACCACAAAGTCGCCTAACAAAAAGAGGAATCACAATTTCAACTAATTGGAATTTATTTAAATTGTCTTTAGAGAAATTTTAGATGCATAAGTCCATATAAAAAAAAAGTGATCTTAACTATAAAAAAATTTCAATTTTATCAAATATTTTTACAAAATAATTATTATAATGGTTATAAAAACATAGATAAGCACAAAAAAGTTTGTATATTCCAAACTCTAATTGATCTGTCTGAAAAATCCCCGTACCATACAGTGTACTTGACAAAGCTTTTTTGGTTTTCATGTAAATGATTTATTGCGTTTCCAGCATTTTCCTTCTGGCATTGTTTTAACTCTGTCAGCAAATAGCAACATTTCTTGAAGTCGCTTATCATTGAAGTCTTTGTATAAAGCTCTGTTTAGATTGTTCAAACGTATGTCCATTCCTTCTTGTTAATACTAAGGTTAATACCACACAGATAATACTCTATCAAGAAACTCACTGTTCTCCTTGAAATCAAACATTTTAAGAGCAGCTACAGTCCTCTCAGATGATGAATTGTAACAGTCTTTTCAGTAAGCCAGTTATTTCCTATTAATTTAAATAAATGCACTAGACCATGAAGCATTACAAGATATCGATTATTAATATTGCCTAACCATGACATATCTACATTTCGACAAACCGTAATTTCTATAAAAATTTTACAAGTAAAATTTTTATAGACATTACGGTTTGTCGCAAGATTGTCTGATATAAGACATAAAATTTTTTCAGATGAGTTCAGCTACTGTCTGAGTGATTTGAACGATTAAACATGGTAAAAAATTTACAGAAAACTTAAAGATTGGCACCATATGACAAATAAATTTTCCATTGGCTTATGTATAAAACAAAGTATAGTCTTAGCAACTTCAGTAGGATTGCCTTCACTGTAGCCTATTAAATGACATCCTCAAAAACGTATAATTGGTTTTACATCACGGTACTATCTTAGTTTCCGTGACAATTTCTCACTAAACATTTTCTAGGCATTTCTCAAACTATTTTTGCTTTATGTTAATTTACTAAACTTAATATATTTCATTTTGCTAAATTATATGTAATACAAAAATTAAAAAAGAACAATATTATATATAATATAACTTTATTTTAACTTAAGTAATAAAAATAGAAAAAAATTACTAATATGCACAGCTAAAATCTTACCATTAACAATGCTATAATGGTAATATGGCTATACAATTACTTTGTTAAGTCTACACACATAACACACTCAAGTTGAATAAGGGTTTATTATAAGAACCTTTTCTAGTAAAATAAAAATAAAAAAAGAAGACTGAATATATATATCAAATTATTAAGATTATACAAGAATTTATAGAACCAATCTAATTCTAGATTTATTAGTATCTTTGTTTAAGTTATAATAAAATGCAATTTTGCTAACCGCCCTCTCGTCGAATTCGCATCGATTTGAAATGTTGCGCACCGGTATTTTAGTAGTCCCTGCTCACAATAATACTCCACTCTAACTTTTATTCAGCAAATCATTATGCAGAAACAATAAAAAAATCAAAGCCTTTTCTTTTCCCAAAAATGTACTTTTCTGTAATACTTACTGTAAAAACAATTTTATGTTTGTACTATCCAAGTAAGTTCCTAATATAATGTTTTGTTCTGACAAATACATAATTTATAAAAACAATTTTTAATGTTTATATATATATATATATATATATATATATATATATATATATATATATATATATATATATATATATATATATATATATATATATATATATATATATATATATATATATATATATATAAATATAACTCCGAAACAGAAACCTTGACGAACAAGGCCGTTGCGTAAAGATACAAGTTGAGCGCGGCACAACCAACTACGTGGTGGGGATCAAACTCGGTACTTCTCGCTTTGTGCAGGTAATTCAGTTTTTGACATAAGTTTTCTGTTGAAAAAATTAAATAAAGTTAGTTGAGAAAAAAGTTTTAAAATTTCTGGGGATTATGTGCAAGATAATATTAACTATTGTTTAGTAATCATTCATCTTTTTAAAAAAATATTTAAGCTAAACAAAAGCTAGCAAGTCGATTGGTTTTTGGTGCAGATAGTTAGAAAAGTGCCAAGTCATTACTCAAATAAACTCTCGATGTTTACAAACTAAAAATGTACCATAACTCGTTATTTATGTTTAAACTTAAATTATGAGTTATGTCACACTTTTAGTTTGTAAACATTGAGAGTTCTTTGAGTAATAGCTTGGCATTTTATGTCTTGTTAACAATACACTTAATAAGTAATTACTACATTCCACTAAATTTATTTAAAAAATCTGACTAATTACATGTTAGCGACCGCGCTCATGGAACTCCAAAACTTTTTTCATAATTTTCATATTTCATAGTTTAATTTAAGTTTAAACAATTCATACACTTTTTTTTTATTTTTTCAAATATTTTATATAAACTTTTTGGTTGTTTTTGTTTGCTTGTTTTAATTCTATTTTGAAAACAAAATAAATTAATTTAAATTTTCTAAGCGTTTGAAATTTTAAAAAGTTCATAATCTTTTTAAATTTAAAAGAATTCTTTTATTACGTATACAAATTTTAATTTTTTAAACTAACGCTTTTGTATATTTAAAATATTAAAAATGGTAAACTTTTTTTTAATGCTTTTCTATTTCACTACGTTAACTTTGTCCTTAAGTTTTTTGAATTACCCTCTGCGGAATCCGAATAACATTTTGCTTTTTATTAATAAAGTTCAAATGAAAAGAGCAAATTACACAATTTTTATGTTTTTATCTATGTCGATCGAAACCTGTGTTAAAAATACCTTTGGTTTATTAGTTGAATACACCACATCGAGCTCTTGCGTAACAATAATTCGCAAAGTGTAGGAGTATTGTATAAAGTCAGATGTTGATAACTAAGTTTATTCAAAACATTAAAATTTATCCATTGTCACTATGCAACTATTGCTATGCAAACTATGCAAATATTGCTAGTTGGCTACAGATTCACTCATCCCAAACCTCTTTTATTTGAAATGAAAATTCTTTATATATTTATCAGCTAAATGTTTTTACTATTTATTGTTTTATGTAAAAATGTAAAACTGACTTTTTTTCCAGTTTCATTTCATAACTTATATATATTTAAAAATAAAAATAAATGCCATCTAAGAAATGATAATATTGTAAAAACTGCCCTCAGTTTTCGTTTTAATTTGACATTCACTTCTATATGGCATTTTTTCATTTCAATTTTTTAATTTGGCTAATTTTTATTTCAATTTGGCCCGGATTTGTTTTTCGAGGTGTAAGATTTGTGTGCCAAATTAAAATGAAAATTGACAAATTGTATATACATACCTTAAAATGTATAAACAAAATTGTATAATCGTGATAAATCTTATATTCGTGATAAATCGTATATTCGTGATAAATCTTATATTCGTATATAAAGTGAGCAAACACACTTAAAATTGACAGATTAAAATAAAAAAATTCAAAATTAAAAGGAAAAATGCCATATTAAAATGATGAAATGCACAATCGTCAACTTGTAAAAAATATTGGTAGAAATTTCAAAAAAAAGATCCTTCAGAGAAAAAGTGCGTCTTCGGCCCTGATTCTGCGCTAGTTGTGCGCTATATAAAATAAAGAGTAAAAAAAAAAAGAATAATAGAACTAAACCTAATACTTGTGTCGAATACCTCACACCTAATATTTGTGATCGAAAGTAATATTATAATTTTCAGATTAAATATAAACAAAATAAATTTAAAAAAATTCAAAACTTTACATTTCTTGAAACAATTTTTATATTAATTGATTGATGAGACATGTCTAATTCAAGTTTGTTGTCTGTACCATTGCTACAATCCTCAAAGTATCCACATCCTTTAGAAGTAAACTTAAAAGTTAAACCGTTAACTATGCCGACGTTCTCAGTTATAAGACATACTTCAAAACCTTCGCAAGGTTGTTCCGTTTGAGTTTCAAGAAATTTAAAGAAGCAATTTAGACTTAATGCTAAAATAACATCAAATACTGTATAAATAACATTATATATATATTAAAAATAAAAAATGTATAAAAAGTAAAAAAAAAAAAAAGAGAGAGAAGACAAACCGCATGGCAGAAACACCCACACTACAAGATAAATTTTCATCGATATTCTTTACTTTTAGTATCGAATGTTGTTTTGAAATTGAAAGTAGCTGCTGAATGCAAATACACAAACTGCATACACAAGTTATTGATTTTATAATAATAACTATTGTAAAAATTTCTTCATATAATATTTATTGAAAGGCAATAATTTTTCTTGAGTAATTATTATGTTGTATACTTTTTTTTTTTTGTCGGAAAGATGTTTGATATGTTTTTCAGCTGCTCATTTCATGTTAAATTTAAGTGGTCTGGAAATAAGTCATTACCAATTCTATGGAGAGTGCGAAAGTAAAATTTTATTGTAAAACTCTCGTATATTATACATATACTAAAAAAGCCACTAAAGAAAATGATCAAACAAACGACCAAATAAAAATCATTTATTAAATAAGTAGTTATAATAAAAATTACAAATAGAATAAGCAATTTTCGAAAATTAGACAAAAACACGCTGTCAGAATTATTTCAAGTGCGATTCACACTTTTTAAAGAACTATTTAAAAGTCATCACATACTCAATGTTTATCATTTAAACCTTTATCAACTTTAAAAAAATTATTTACAAACTTCATAATAAAGTAACTCCTATAATGTTTAATAACTTTTTCAATAAAAATAATCACGTTTACCCTACAAGATTTTCAAATTACAATTATGAGAAACCTAAAATGCACTATTTGGTTACTAAATTTGCTATTGCCATCAAAGGACCTACATTATGTAACACTTTATTATTAAATAACCGGCTGAAAAGTTGTTCTTCACTTTCTCTACTCAAACAAAAACTCAAACAAAAACTTCTTAAAAATGTTAATGAATTAAATTCTTTTTAAGATTCTTTTTTTTTCTTTTTTTCTTTTCTTTTCTTTTTTTTCTTTTTTAACAACTGTATATTGACAAGTCTCTAATTTAAATTTTCTTTAAATTATCCTATTTACTTATCTTTAGTTTTTAGGTGTGTTTATTTTTTATTTCATTTTTACGACTTTCTTTTGATTATAGATTAGTAACAGATCTTAACATACTTGTAAATATTTGTATATAATTTTTAAATGGTACAAAGTAATTGTATGTTTACCTTATAATGGTTGTACACGCTTGCTGACGAAAACACGTTGGGGCGTAGTGATAAGGCAAATATTGTCTTCTTTTAGCCCCGGTCATGTAGATTTTATTTATATAACATGGCATTGTATTCTTATTTTTAATGACGAAATAAATAATAATAAATAAAATGCTTCATATTGGATCAACTAAAACTAGTTGCAGTGGCGTCGTTAGGGGTGCTGTCCGCAACGGGTGATACCATTAAGACGTGACACAGAGGGGTTACGCCAAAATGAATAAAAAGCAAATTTTCGAGAATTTTTTAGAAATTTCAAGATATAGAAGACTTCTTTTAGTTCCACCTTTAGTTTCACCAATAAGTTTCTAATAAAAAAGTAACATAAGTATTAAAAAGTATTAATCTGGTTTCTTATATTAAAAAAAACGTGAGTTTTTAGTTTCCTTGATTTTTTGATGTTGATTAATACAAGATGAGGTTTTTAATTTTGTTTCACCAATATAGCATTCTTTGCAGGAGCATTCAAGTTTGTGCACACATGAATAAGAATTTATAGGAAGAAAAGAGATATTTTTTTGGGGTAAGAATGCGTATTTTTTTTTAAATAAGAAACCAGTTTACAAGAAACTAGTACTAAAAGCTCCAAAATCTTTAGAAACTTTTGATTCTTAAGTTACCTTTAAATAAGAAACTTATTTAAGAGTTCGAGGAATATTTCCTAACTTTTCACCACAACATTACACGAAATTAACGTTATCTACACGAAACGTCGCATCAACATTACACGAAGTTTTCATTATCTTCAATGGAAAACACAGTTTAAATGAGTATTTAATTTGCACGCGCAATCGAATGGAATTCCATTTCATTGCGAATAAAAACCTATATTATAAAAGCATTTTAGGCTCTACCGAATAAAAAGAAGCAATTGCTTTTACTCAGTATTTTTGGAGTATTTGCTTAGCTTTTCGATAATAATAATTTTATTTAATAATAATAATATATATTAATTCCTCCTGTATCAATAATAATATAGGAGCAGTACCTAATTACTGTTATATAATGTAAACGTATTGATTTCTTGATTTATTGAAAGTATCCCTAAAAAGTATTTTTTTTGAAAGCCTAGTAACTCATGTATGATTTTATTTTCGACTGTTGTTGGACCTTTTGTCTTTTTTGTTGGGAAATGCATTTATCATCTAACATTGAGTACTTAAATTTATATTTTAGTTTAAATTGTGTGACTGTAATTTTAGTTTTACTTTGTCTACCTTTTATAGAGGTGAAGCGAGCCAGAGAAAAAAGTCGCTGTCCCATTTCTCCTAAACAGTTTTGCGTTATTTTATTGTGGAAAGTTCTAAAACGTTTTGAATACCATTTTTTACAATTTTAAAATAAAAATATTGATATGTTTAATTGGTTTTTAATTTTAGTTTTATTTCTTATACAGTAAATTTAAAACAAAATTTGAAAAGAGAGACCTTTATTGAAGATAAATTTGTTTTGATTCATCATTATTGTTTGAAGCAAGTTGAGAATACTTTTTACATCAATAATTTGAAGTTTTTTTCAAATTAAATAAAATCTCATTAATAGTCTGAAATAAGATAAATTTAAAGTAACATTAATACCATTAAAAATAAATATTTTTTTATCAAACCAAATTTACAAAAAGAAAATCTTACCTAATTACAAAAGAAAAAGTGAAACTCCACATGCTTCAGAAAACATTTCGGAAGTTGGTGTAGCTGAAATGTAAAAAGAGATAAGCCATAGAGAAGCAGCATACTCAGCTGGCATTTTAAAGTCTGCACTTCATAGGCGTATAGAAAAATGTGTCAATACCCAGATGCTAATCTTCAACCAAGTTACTAACATTCTATGGCTTTCTTTGTTGTGCAAGAAGACCTGTTTCACTATGTTATATGGCCTTACAACAAGATAAAATGCCCCTAGCGTTGAATAGAGCAAAAAAATGCTTATTGAGATTGATAAATAGGATTTTGAAAAAGAAACCCGTAATTATATTAAAAAACCAGAAGCAACGTCACTTGCGAGAGCAATCAATTGTTATACTATTGGCATTTTCTTTAAAATCAGAGATTTTAAGAAGATAAAGTATTAAAAAAAAGAAAAAGGTAAAAGGACTGTCCTTCCGAAATCAAAGAAAGTGAAGAAAAACATATTACGCAAATCAAGCAGTGTGCTTGATAGATGTTAACAAAACTAAAATGATGTTTCTGCTAACTGTTACTCATGAGAGTTTAATGAAGAATTGGAAACCGTTTCTTTTGGCGTTATTCGCAATCTGAGTGTCAGTGATTATGTTCTTTGTAAGGTTTTGCAGTAAAAACACCGTTTCTTATTATGTAGGCATAGTGCAGAAAGAAGTAGACTAAGATTTTGAAGTGGCCAGCTTCCTAAAATGCCAGAATAAGGAAACTTTTAATTTTGTCAAGCCTAAAACTGATGACATTCGTAGTGTCAATATTCATAGCTAACAACACGGATTTCAAAGTGGAGGGTAACAATTGTCAATTTCTAAAAAGAGTCCTCAATATTTATTTATATCTAAGAAATTAAAAATTTCCTAAAAAAAAAATTAATGGAGGCCCTAGCCCTACCCCGGTGTCGTTGGCTCTGATATTAATGATATAAAAGCAGTCCTGCCTCAATCGCTTGCTGGAACAACATCAAGAACAAAAGCTTAAACCATTATGAAATAACTTTTTTCTTTTTTTAACAAAAAATTTATAATTCTTAATAACGTCGGGGATACTGCAATTGGATACTATTAATTTTAACACCAAATATCTATTGTTGACATTACAAAACACATGAATAATACTCTTTATACTAAAATGAGCCCAAAACCTGTTAAAATAAAAAAAATAAAACGTTTTTTATTTTAACAGGTTAAACGCTACAACATCTGTTAAATTCATTTAAACAATAATCAACGGGTGACTGGTAAAAACATTTAATTTAATACATATCAATGTTACCAACATGTCAATGTAACCCACTGTTACCTTATTCAAGTTGTATCTTATTCACTTTTTCAATCTTCTAATAATCTGAAATTTAAGAAAATTTTAAGAAACTTTTATTACTGTACTTAGAAAAAACCCTACCCTTGAAACCCTAAAAGTAAGAAATTTTCTAGTTTGCTTGGTTTCTTGTTAAAAACGTGTACACGAAGGAAAATGGGATGATTCAGCGAAACACAAAGCAGCCGCGGTGCAGTGGTAACGCACTTGCCTCAAAACGAAGGATCTGTGGTTTAAACCCCACCTCCAGGCTAGTTTTGCGACAACGGTTAGGAAGGAGGCGTGAATCCTATTAAATGCTTATCCGAGGTGCTCTGTGTTAAGACCGTAAGGACTTATTGGGGTATCTAAAATAAATAAAATACAAAATAAATCTAAAAAATTGCCATTAGAACTTTGCCTGGAACATTAAAAATACTCTAAAAGTAGAGTCCAATAATTTTTACTGAAAAGTGAGGGGGGCGCTTGAAGTACAACGTCATGAATGTACTTCAGACAGCGGTCTAAGTCAAGATAAGGGAGATAACGTCACGACTTACTTTTGGAAACTTATAAGTTTTCAAAAAGTAAAATCTGACGAAGTTACCGCAATATATTCATGTTTGGGTGTCTATATATGTACTATCAACTATAGTAAAAATATAAAAAACTGATAAAAACAAAACAAAAACAAAAAGAAATCATTGCAAAAGTTTCTTTTGATTCAATAATTGCAACATAATTATGCACGGTTAGCACGAATCCTAATTATGCTTACCTGACCCAAGAACGCAACTTATACGGAAAGATAGCGTACACATCAAGGTACCCTGTGAAGCAAATTATGAAATCTTTTAATTTTGTCAGCAGAAAAAAATTTAATTTGAATGTTCAAATTGATTAAAATTTTGACTTCATAGTGCGCTAATAAAAACACTTGTAGAATATGAACCACTATATATAACTTGATAAAAATTGGTGCAAATGTAGCTTAAAGCCACACCAAATTCTTGACAAAATTTCAGTCTAATTAGTTGACTGGTTTAGGATTTATGGCAGTTTTAGTTTAAATTTTGTCAGTTTTTTGCTACTTATACCTCAAAGCATTACCTTTAAGCACCTTAACAAAAAAATAAAAAGCTAAACCCTCTTAAACTTAAGGTTTAAAAAAAATAAAACTTTGTTTCATTAATTAATAAAAATTTGTATTAATTAAAAATAAATGAATTAAATTCACAAGAAACTTTTCTTAACGATACAAATGTCGTTAAGGTTACAAAGGAGTAAAATCTCAGTTTAGTAAAACCGATCTCAGAATATAAACGTAGCGCTTAGGGTATAACGAATCTGGCAATTAGTTAGAATCCAGATCGTAACTGGATTTTTGAAATTAGAATCCAGATCCAAATCCAGATCCAATTTTAACTTAAAAACAAATGAAAAATCTATTTTATACACAAAATTTTTATTTATTTTTAAAATATATAATTACAGTTAATTTTGTGAAATAAATTCTTTTTAATATATCATATCAACAAACCTATTATAGTTTCAATTTTTATCACTTTTATTATTTTTTATACTAACTTTTTAAAAAGTATAAAGTATTAAAGGTAAGGTAAAATTATTAATAGTGTTCTCATTAAAGGTAAGGTAAAATTATTAATAGTGTTTTCATTAAAGGTAAGGTAAAATTATTAATAGTGTTCTCATTAAAGGTAAGGTAAAACTATTAATAGCGTTCTCATTAAAGGTAAGGTAAAATTATTAATAGTGTTCTCATTAAAGGTAAGGTAAAATTATTAATAGCGTTCTCATTAAAGGTAAGGTAAAATTATTAATAGTGTTCTCATTAAAGGTAAGGTAAAATTATTATTAGTGTTCTCATTAAAGGTAAGGTAAAATTATTAATAGTGTTCTCATTAAAGGTAAGGTAAAATTATTAATAGTGTTCTCATTAAAGGTAAGGTAAAATTATTAATAGTGTTCTCATTAAAGGTAAGGTAAAATTATTAATAGTGTTCTCATTAAAGGTAAGGTAAAATTATTATTAGTGTTCTCATTAAAGGTAAGGTAAAATTATTAATAGTGTTCTCATTAAAGGTAAGGTAAAATTATTAATAGTGTTCTCATTAAAGGTAAGGTAAAATTATTAATAGTGTTCTCATTAAAGGTAAGGTAAAAGTATTAATAGTGTTCTCATTTGAGCTACTTCTAAGTTTGGTTACAAACAATCCGCATGCACTACAAGCTCGTTCACTCTCAACAGAGGATGGTTGGAAATTAAGTTTCCAAAAAAGAAGTACGTTTTTTTTGTTGACTTGGATTTAACAAAAAAACGGAAAATTCTAAATTAAGAGATTTTAAACTGAGAACTGAGGCAATTCTACATATAAAACGAGGGGGGAAGAAGAGGGGGGGGGGATGAATCCTATAAAAGTACCAACTGGTTCCACAAAAAAATTAAAAGGTCCTCAAAATTAAAATCCATTCGACTGAATTGTGTCGAATACCCGACTACCCGGTTATATTAGTCAAAAATCCGACTATAACTTCAAAATCAAAAGGTGATTATGATAACTATAACTTCAAAATTACCTTCAGAAGGTAATTTTGAAGTTAGAGTTGGTAGTCCATAGTCGGTTATTTCTCGCCCACATTCCCCCTTTCCCCAAACCCATAAATAACGCTAAATTTATTTAAAAAACGGAAGTAGGAAATCATAAGCTTCTTTTACACGGCGATTTTTATTAAACTTAATGCGCTTTTTTGATTTTTCAATTAACTTAAGGATGGGAAGAGGGAGGGGGGGGGGGGAATTTTGGGGGAAAGGAAGGGGGGATTTTTGATCTTTTTTGTTTTGTTTATTAGTGAAATTTAGCGTTGCATAGTTTTTAGACAATTCCTATGACAATTTACTAGTGATTTGATGCTTAAACTTTAAACAAAATTTCTTAGACTTCAAATTCAAATTATTTTTCTAGTAAATCATTTTGAAATCTTTTATTTTGAAACTTTTTCAAATTTCTATGTAGATTTGTCTCACGCAAAATATAGAGGGGTTCTTGCTTTTCAAATTGAAAATTTATTATAATAATTAAATAGTCTTTCATTAAGAAATTTCTATTTGGTCTTCTTTAAGTTTGCCACGCTGTGACATGTCACGCCGTGACACTAATAGTAATATTTTTCATTCTAGCGTATAAATATTTATTTATATTAAATAAATATTTAGAAATTACTTGTAACTAAAATACGGCAATAAATATCAATAGATATTTAAATTTAAATATTTTTAGTTTTTGTGTTATGTGTCTTAAGTTTATGTCACGTTGTGACGACACGGCGTGACATTTTTTTAAATTAAACTTTTTAAAGGCTAATTTTTATAAAAATGTTACGCAAAAACATGTTGGTTTAACATTTGTAGTATTTTATTGTTTTTTATTTGTGGATAAGTTTTGAAACCACCTTTAATATAACTAATATTCTTTTTTTTTATTAAACTTGTAGTTGTACCTGTAAATATGTAGACATATTTCACTAACACCTTTGTTATTTAGTTTTTCTTAAATTTTGTCGCGCCATTGCTGAAGTTATTCTGAATGTTTATTGTTTATACAATTCTTATAAAAAGTAAACTTTTCACAAACAAATTGTTTATTTCTTCGTTGAAAGTAATGAAAATGCCTCTGACACATACTGAACGTCAGAGAAAGTATAGAGAAAGACAAATGCAAAAACTTGGTCTGGATTTTAAAACGGAAAAGGACTCGATACGAAAAAAAAAAAAACTAAATTCTAATGTTGAATTAGCACGTTTAAACGACAAGTTTTGAAAAAAAAAGAGTAGAGTTTCTTCATCTAAAACAACATCTAACATCTCTCCTGCTTACAAATCACCTTGTACACTTGGTAAAGCTGTTAGAAAAAGCAATACGTGCTCTTCCAACTTCTCCTCTTAAAAAACCAACTGTTGTTAAACAACTTGCAATTTAGTTTAACAAAGATTTACCAGATATGCAACCAACACATGGACCTAATGCTCTTAATGATGAAACGAAGCTATGCGTCATTAGTTTTTTTGAACAAGATGGTATATCCCGTCAGGCACCTGGAGTAAGAGATACAATTGTTTTAAGAAGTAATAAGGAAAAAAAAAATGCAAAAAAGGTATTTAACAATGAATATAAGTGAAGCATATCAAATATTTAAAAATACACTGATTTTTTAATCAGTAAATCCAAGTTTGCTAGTTTGAGACCAGGCCATATACTTTTATCAAGCCTGATAAAAGTATTCTAAGCTTAATGCCTAGAAATGATTGTTCATGTCAAAAACATGAAAACATTATCTTGTCACTCAAAGCATTACATTTCATCGATTTAAAAATTCCCCTTTATTCGCATGCTTTACCAATTTACGAATTTCAAATTTGATTCAATAATCTTTTGTTGATCGGCTTTTTTGACTTTATAAAGTTTACAGCCCCCTCAATTTGAGGGAGTGTAAATTTTATAAGGTCATAAAAGCTGATTAACAAAAGATTATTGAATCAAATGTGAAATTCGTCGACGAACATAAATTAAGTTTAAGATTAAAAAAAATATAACAAATTTGACTCATTGCCCTCCTATTTGGTACTGGGATAGGGGGGGCTAATGTTTTGGGTTTTTTGTTTTTCCCAGTCTCCAATCACCTCTATTTTTTGCATAGCATCCTCATTCCTCATATATATGAACATACTTAAATATGAAGTTTTCTTCATTTTTCAAAGATGCTTAGCTCAAATATCAAAAAAATTATCTACGGCCTTGTGCAATAAAATTTATTGAGATGATGATAAAACTAAAATTATGATATAAGTGCAATGCCGGATTAACCTGGGTTCCTGAGAGCCTAGGCACCCGGCCCCAAAAAATTAGGGTACCAGCGGGGCCCCCAATTTTAACTTATATATTATTTTCTTTATTACATATGACTTGACATTCTAAATTATTTTCATTAATTCTTAATGAAATTAATTTCGATAATTTGTAATCAAATTAATTTCATTAGTTTTTCAAGTAATTAAAAGTAAAAACTCAAAACTTTTTTAAAAAAGAGTTCTAACATGAACACGTTCAAACTATATTGGAAAAAAGTTCGAATAATTTTTATCTTTTTTTACTTAAAAGTGGAATAAACAGATACAAGTTAAATACGAACTATCTAATTATTTATTAAGAAATGCGAGTTGACTACATTTTGATTTTTATTTTGTTTGAGAACAAAAAATATCACTTAAATTAATAGTTGTTTGTTTTTTTATTTACTTATATTTATTAGTAAATATATATTGAAATTTTTTATAACATTTTTGAAATATTAGTTTTTTTACTTCCTTTGTTTTACCACTAATGAATTATAAATTAGGAGTGCCATATTATTTTTGCAATAATTAGACAATAATAGACAGAAAATATTTAAGCGGAAATTTGAAACCCAAACTGCAAAAAAAAAATGTGACTGACAGCAAGCACGATTGAAAAAATCCCAAAGTTGACTACTTTTTTCCGATCTCCTGATAAAGCATGGGAGGATAATCAATCTGTGTCAATTAAATCCAATCCAACAGCAGAAAGTCCACGTAACAGATAATTCTTCAATGAACAATGTATCGGTGTTATCCAATGCAACAGCGCAGCAAGAAAATTTGTCATATGGCTATGTAAGTATACTGTAGAATTTAGAGAAAAAAATAAATTATTTCTATTCCTGTTATTATTGTTGTTACTATTATTATTATTGTTGTTGTTATGAGTAATATTGTTAAACGTATTATTATTTTTAATTGTATACTTAAGCTGCACCGTTCTTTTTTGTTTTAGTCCAGTTTGTCAATATGTCAAGCTAACCCAGCATTGTGGACGGATTTGAAATAACCACAACGCTACTGGATTTCTATAAAAGAAATGATCCTAATCAAAATGTTGAAAAAAAAACTTTTGCAAAATTTCAAAAAGTTACAAACACCAAAATAAGGTGCTCTCTTATCTATTTTTCTTTTAAGTTGAAAAATGGTGAAGTTTGAAAAAGAATAAGGCTTATTTATTCACCACCCACAGGAAAAATATTTTGTTTCTTCTGCTTGCTTTTTCAAGATTCAGACGACTATTTCAGAACTGGATTCAACGATTGGGCACATTGACTGCGTTCTATACATACCCACGAACAAAGCAAGCAGCATTCTAATGCAATCCAGTGCTATTTTGGAAAAATCACAATAAAAGGAGAAATTGATATTCATTTAAAACACCAGTTGGAAGATGAAAAACATTACAGGAGGAAAGTTCTAACAAGAAAACATTACAGGAGGAAAGTTCTATCAAGAAAACATTACAGGAGGAAAGTTCTATCAAGAAAACATTACAGGAGGAAAGTTCTAACAAGAGTTGTTAAATGCTTGTTTTTGTGCAGTCGAGGTCTAGAAGGTCGAGGTCTAGAGGTAGGTGAAGGTCTAGAAGGTCGAGGTCTAGAGGTAGCTGAAAGTCTAGAAGGTGACTTCAGTAATGAAAATTTTCTCGGAGCCTTGGAGTTCTTAGCAAAATTTGACTCATTCCTTGCTAAACACTTAGAAAACCGAGGAAATCAGGGCAGAGGAAATGTTTCATAAATTTCATCAACAAGTTATAAGGAAATTGTTTTTTTAATTGCAAAAAAAGTTCTGGCTCTCATTGGTAGCGAAATCGAAAGTGCTAATTTATTTTCACTGGTTATTGACTCATCAACTGACACTGCACACTGTGACCATCTTGCAATAATCATTCGATATGTGAGCTAGGAAGCTGTTTTGGAAGAAAGATTTATTGGGTTTAAATCTTCATGTAGATATAGCGGAAAGGCTATGGCAGATGCTGTCAAGAAAAAATTAAATGAGTTTGGCTTAAATATTAACGATGGTCGTAGTCAGCCATATGACAAGGCATCTAACAGATGCCGTGTCATATGCAGATAGTTTGTTCTGGTCTTGTAAGTGGTGCTGGAAAGGACAGGAAAGTTACCATTGATGCCTGAGTGGGACAAGGTGGTCAGCTATTTCTACTAAAGTTTTACATTCAAATTACGATCATATTCTTGAGACATCAGAATCTTTTATTCTGGATAAAGATGAAAAATATCAGACACAAAACGAAGCCACTGCACTTTTAAAAAAAACGAAAACTTTGGATGTTGCTTTTATGACGGAGCTTTGGCACAGAATAATGTTACGATTTGATGCTACTAGTATGAAACTTTAGGATAAAACTGCAGATTTGGCTCTTTGTGTTCGATTACTTAATCTTTTTTGGAATATGTGACATCAGTTCGTGAAAATTTTCTCGACATTCAAGAAAGTGTTAGGAGGTTCTCAAGCATTATTCTTAATCAGTGCAAGCATGAAAGTTCAAAAAAGAAGACGCGCAAATTAGGGTTTAATGAAAATAGCGAGAATGAAGTGGTTCTCAGTGGCAGTGACGAATTTAAAATAAATTTTTTTCCCCATTCATAGACAAGTTGAAAATGTGCTTGAAAGAAAGGTTTTTTGCTTACGACTCTGCAGAGAGAAAGTTTGGTTTTCTAGCTAGTTTTCAGACCATGACCGTTCCTGTCATTGTTGCTGCTGCCAAATCCTTATTTACTATTTATCCTTCAGATTTAGATGCACAATTCCCTGATGAAATTATCCAGTTTTCCAAGTTGTTAAATAAGCAAATAAGAAGAATATATCAGCACTTGAATGTTTACAAGCAATTCGTTGGAATAAGTTAGAATCAGTTTTTCTCATGTTGAAATCGCATATCGGATTTTTCTTATCCTTCCCATAACCAGTTGTAGTGCAGAGAGAGCATTTTCAAATGATGTAAAATCTTGAGACATCAAAGCAATAGTTAAAAATGATCTCCGGTCTTTAATGTTTAATGATTGTTTAAATGCTCTTTTTTTAATGCCAATTGAAAGAACACTGTTAAAAAACATAAACTTTCAAGATGTCGTAATTGATTTTGCAAATGTAAAAGCAAGAAAAGTTTCTCTGTAACAAAAAAGTAATCTTATGTTTTTTGCATTCATTTTTAAATACATTTTTTTAGGAATGGGGCCCCAAATATTTTATGGCTCCCGGCCTCCAAGATCCTTAATCCGGCATTGTATAGGTGTTTTTGTCTATATGAAAACCTTGTATTAACATTTGCTAATTATTTTAAATAGCAAGGAAGCATTCCGTTTGTCTACATAAAAACAATTTTAAGTAAGCAGAAATTTGTTTTTTTATAAAGTTTATAGATAATATATAGGCTCCATATTAAAGGTTAACTATTATCAACAAAGGATGATACTTTTTGCTAGTTCATTACTTGATTATAACATTAATAAGAATATATAAAAGTCTTTATTAAATTTTTAAAATGTCATAATAAGGCACGGCAATTGTTTTTGCCTTAAAAACTCCCAAAGCGTTTTTTGAAGAAAAACAAAACTTGGTCTAAAACGTCTGCAATTTTTTAATTTTTAGTAAAAAAATTGCAAAAAATTCCCATCTTTAGCATTAAATTAGGGCTATAAATATAAGTTTATGTATTTTTTTTTTTAATTTTTATTAAAGTCATGCGTTTTTTTATAAGATCTGGTCTTTAAAAGTTATATAGATATTGAAATTCAATTTATTTAAAAAACTAGTACAAAAAAAAAAAAAAAAATCAGCTAGATAGACTAAATGACGGTTTCCTTAACTATAAATGTTATTACTTATAAAGATAAATTTTATTTGGATATCAAGTTCCAGTTTAGAACTATATGTCTAAATTACAGCTAAATAGTAGTTTTAAGCAAAATAGACAAACAAAATCACTATTTTATAATGAAATACATATATATTTATGACATTAGTCATTAGAAGGTATATGTTGTAAACTGGAATCCTAGATATACACATTATGAACCAATTTGTGAATTTTTAGATCTTAAGATGCATCATGAATCGAGTCTTTCCATGAGTTTGAAAGTAGGTTACTTTATCGGCAAAAAGATGGTTCAGAAACCATTTTGATTTTTTATTTAGAGAAAACTTGATTAGAGTAAAGTGACCAAATTCGTGCCAGTAACCTAACTCCAGTCACATTTTAAATGTAATATTTCTATCTTGGTTTTTGCTTTAAGTTTATAAATGCGACTTTTTTGAGACTGGTATGAACTCAGCCAATAAAAAAAAAACATTTTAGTTGGCGGGTGTTTATAATAGAAAAAACATCTTAACAAATATTTATCTCAAAAAAATACTACTTTAGATTTAAAGTATCATGTAAGCATCCAGTTTGAAGCTTATAAACATTAAATTTTTATTACTTAACGAAATGTTAATTATTTTAAACTATATATATATATATTTCTTAAAAAGGCAATTTTAGCTTTATAAATATGCTGAGTCATTTTTATAGATTGTATTTCTGAATTAAATGCACCTGGTAGAAAGACCAAAATCCGGCCAGGTATAAACTTTATTCCGGCCAAGGCCGAAATTAGGATCACGAGTGTCTAAAAGTAACTCATACTTGTAAGATATTTATATTATTAGATTTTATTCTTTTAATATAAGTACTTTATGTTACATGTCCTAAAAGTTATCAATCTTAAGTATATGCATTTATTTAGTTAAATATTTATATAATATTTTTCAAATATAAGGACGATGACTTAAAAATAAACAAAAGTCTAAGTAAAAGATATATTGTTTCATGTAGATTATTGCTTATAAATGAAATTATATTAAAAAATAATCTTTAATTGAAATTTTTAATAATTTATAATATAAACTTTTCATTTTAGAATGACTGATAATAATAAAAAAATTCATAATAAGAAACAATGTCATCCAACTCAAGGTAAATATGTGAAACATAAAGAGAAAGCGTTACTTGAAGCTATAAACAGTGTTATTAGTTCACCTAAAATGTCTTTTATAGCTGCTGCTAAATTTTTTAAAGTACCTCGAGCAACTTTGCAGAGCAGGATAAGTGGAAAAGTTAAGTTTGGTGGAAAAGCAGGAAGAAAAAAGTTTAATGCCACTTGATCTTGAAAAAAAATATTACTCGATTTTTCAGACAACAGAGCTAGGATGGGCATTGGTTTTGGAAAAGTACAACTCATGGTATATGCTGGCAAGCTCGCCAAAAAATATGGATATTCTTTTAGGAATGCCAAGCCATCTGATAAATGATGGTGACTACTTATAAATCGATATAATAAAAAAGTAACTCTTCAACAACCAGAATCAACAGCATCAGTTCGTCATCAATGCATGAATCCGATAAACGTGACAAATTATTTTACTGCACTTAAAGAAGTCATTAAAGACTGTCAGCCTGAAGTAATATGTAACATGGATAAGACAGGGCTGCAGCTAGACTTTAAGGCGCACAAAGTTGTTGCTGCAAAAGGTACTAAATATTTACATATGAGAACAAGTGGAAATCGAGAAATGATTACTTTAATTGTTTGTGTGAATACAGCAGAAAGAGCCTTACCACCTCATGTGATTCCAAAAGGTAAGACAGTAAAATCCCTTCAAAGTTTTCAATTTCTAGATGCCCCTGAAGGAACCAACTGGAGTCCAAGTGAATCTGGATGGATTAAACAAGGGATTGCAAAACTATGGTTTGAGCTTACGTTTTTAAAAAGCATTGGACCACAACGTCCACAAGTTTTAATTTTGGATGGCCACGATTCCCAAAATTTCGTATAGTTAATAGATATGGCCATACAAAACCGAATTGAAATTGTTGAATTACCTGTTGATACAAGCAATTAGCTTCAACCTTGCGATCGAACTATATTTAAGCCATTCAAAGTTTCATATAATAAAGCAGCCCAGGATATGATGTCTAATCCCTGGCGTTATAGTAAACAAGGCCAATTTTATAGGACTTTTAACCAAAGCCTGGAATAAAAGTATGACAAAAGCTAATATTGAATCTGGCTTTAAATCATGTGGAATCTTTCCAAATAATCCTTCGATTATTCTGGCTGAAGCTTACTTGCCAAACTATGTGTATTCTGAAGACAAGTTTGTGACTAATCTCTTTGATCAAATTAAAACAATTGATAATACAACAACAATTAATCAAACAACAGACAGCACAAAAGTACCAGATATTGAGTTGGAACAACATCTAATTATCAACCCAAGATTTGCTATAGCAAATGATCATAACTAATTAGCTGAACCAATAACTGTAGTAGAAATTCCAGAACATAGCAGTGATGGTTTACTGGAACTAAGTATGAAAACTACAGAACTAAAAGCTGAAAGTAATAAAGTTGCATTTATTAGTAAGTTTCAAGACAGCTGTTGGATTATGTCTGACTCTGAAATTGAACAGCCTATTGATCAGCATAAAATTGATTTTACATTTTCAACTCCTTTAGCTTCTGATTTTGTAAAAACTAGATCTTTTGCCACAAATTTCCCTTTTAAAAACTCATCTGATCCAGGAGATGGAGATAATGATATTAGGCCGTATTCAGATCCAATTTTACAAAGTGCAAAAAAGCTAAGAATTCAGACAAGTTTTTGTGCTTACTTCTAAGGAAGCATATGAGTCACAATTAAAGCAGATGCAAAATAAAGCTCAAAATGAAACAGAAAAAGAAATGCGTAAATTGAAAAGACTAAAAAATTTAAAAATAAAGGAATCGAAGGTATTGTTAAAATATAATCCTAGAAAAAAACCGTTGCTATTAAAACCAGGGCCGTATTTAAGATTTTGGCGCCCGTGGGCAACAAAATTTTAGCCCCCTCCACCACTTTGCTTATAATTAAATTTAAAAGTAGTTGGTAAGTAATACTACTAATACTAATTATAGGGATTTGTGGTGTCTGTATTTAGTAATTAAATAAATAAAAAAAATAAAAAAACCATGCAGTGGCCTGGTAAATATTATTAATATATTTAAAAATGTAAAAAATAACAGAATAATATAGGTAATATACTAATAAAATATAAAATAAACATAAAATATATAACATATTATTAAATACATTATAATATATAAAATAATTACTTCAGTTTTTTTTTCTTGCTAGGTAAAAAATAACAGAATAATATAGGTAATATACTAATAAAATATAAAATAAACATAAAATATATAACATCCTATCAAATACATTATAATATAAAAAATCATTACTTCATTTTTTTTTTCTTCCTTGTTTTGCCGCAAATGTTTTTATCACATCTGAGTAACTTAAGCTCTTTGTAAGAGTAGCTTCTATGTTAAGAACTGCAAGACTATTAAGTCTTTCTGAAGACATAGATGATCTTAAATAATTTTTTATTCTACGGAGTGTAGAAAAAGACTTTTCGGTTGAACAGTTGGAGGCCAAATTACAAAGGAACATTCTTAAAGCTACATCAACATAAGGAAAAATTGTAACTAATTGTTTTTTTTTATAAATTTACTCAAAACTAATAGGGTTTTAGGAGGGTTGGTGGTTAATTTTAATACACTTTGAAAATGAACACATTTATTTTCTTATTTATTATCTAGATCTTGTTTGTAGATAGTTTTCAATTTTTTTGCATCTTCGCGTATTTTTGAAGGGTCTAGTTCATATATTTTTAAAATAAAGCTGTATTTAGATATTATACTGTCATAAGCAGATTTTCTTTTGTTGATTTCGACTGTTAAATTGTCACATATGACATAAAATGTATTAATTTTAAAATTGTTTTGGCTATTAAATGTATGACCAGGATCATTGGATTCATCAAAATGTTTTTTTCGTTTTCTTTGTTTATTTTCAAATTCCGAAATTTCATTACAATCTATAAATTTTTCTTTTGCTGCGTCTTCATAGGTTTGAAACATTTATCGTACAGACTTAACATAAGCAACTAATGAATTATATAACTCTACTACAGTACTCAAATCTATTTGAACAGACTGTAATAGTTTACTAGTTTTATTAAATGTATGAAGTACATCATTCCAAAACTCGTTCATAAATAATGTTTTTAGTCTATTAAGTTGTCGAAGCAGTCCCTCAGCTTCTGACCTTGTAAGTGGTTTTTGTAGTTTATCATGTTTTAAATCTAATAATGCTTTTTTCACGCCAGCCCAATTTGTTTTCAAACTATGGCAAGCATCATCTCAAGCAGACCAACGAGTATCTGATAAACTCTTAAGAGTGGAATTATTGTATTTTTTTAATAAGCTCCAGCGATAAGTTAAAGATGAGAAATAAACATATAGGTTTTGGATAAATGAAAAAAAATTGTTTGCTTCTTCGCAACAACTAGCAGCACACATTCCAATGAGATTTAGCGAATAAGTGGAACAGGGAACAAAATCAGCTAAGGAAATAACATCTTTAATTCTTGCTTGGACACCGGAATATATGCCAGACATTTTTTTGGCGTTATCATAAAACTGGCCCCTAAGAAAACAAACACTTAAGTCATATTTCCTCAATATAGAAAATATAGCGTCAGTTAACGACTCAGCCTTATGCCCAGCATCGTCAATGAACCCAATAAAACGTTCCACTGGTTCTCCATTTAGTAATACATACCTTATAATAAAAGAAAGTTGGTCAATGTGAGTTATATCTGGGGTTGAATCAATACTAATTGAAAAGTATGTTGCCGCTTTGACTTCTTTAATTATTGTTTCTAGGACTTTTTCTGACATTATACTTATGAACTGCTCATAAGCATGAAAAGATAAATATGATGTATTTCCTTTACCAGGATTCCCATATTTACTTATATGCTGACACAAAAAAGGATCATATTCTGCAACTAATTCCATTGCCATAATAAAATTACCACTATTAGCAACAGAAGATCCATACTTTTCTTCAGTTCCTCTAAATGGTAATCCATGACTAGCTAATGACTTCACTACAGAACATACTCGAGTTAGCACATTAATCCAATAATTTGTCTCTATTTTTAATTGACGAGTAATTGTAGTGTCTATTTGGCCTAAATCAGTTGCCTGTTGTTACATTTTGTATACACAAATTTTATGTCCTTCTGAGTTTTCATGTTTTATCAATTTTTCTGGATATTTCCGATTTGAGAATCCTTTTTTAGAAAAAACAGTCTCGTTTTCAAACAAATAACAAGGGATACAATACACTGATCCATTGGTTTCTGAGTAGGATAAATAATCTCGTTGGCATGTCTCTCCATTGACTAATACAGTTTTAAACCAATCTTTATTTAAGTACCTATTAAAAGTCCGATGACCTCCGGATTTATGTACAATGAGATACTCTTTTTTGGAATGTGTAAAATCTGCATTTATATTTTGGCTGAATCCATTTCTACAAATATAATCTCTTGTTTTCTCGTCTAAATTCCACAATCCTGGATCAAAACTAAAATTACCACAAATTAAAAAAAAACAATGATTAATAATAATCAATATTTGCTATACCTATATGGCTATATGTTACAAATTTAAGTAATTTATTCTCTAATAATCTATTTAATTGATATTTATTTTTTTTAAACAACATTTATTGGTTAGATCTAATTTTAAATTTTACTAATTTTACATAGGAGGTTTACACAAGTCAACAAAGATAAATAACTAACATTTTTATACAAATTGTATATATTATAAAGAAATATTTTAAAATATTGTGAAATTACTCACCCTGGAATATCACTGGAATCTGTTTTATGTAAAACATCAATATCCAGATTGATATTTCCAGTCTTATTGAATGATACTTGACTACTTGTTTTCTTGGACAATATAACAGACTCAATTTCACTAAGTGCCTCTTCATTTTCTTCATTGTTACTTCTAAAACGACAATAAAAATTTAAATTAATAAAATACTAAAACATATTCTTTTAATAGATCTCATGCTAGTTTTTAAAACAATTAGGCAAAATTGAAAATACTGGAATTTTAATTTATTTTTCATACAAGGTTGGTTCCAGTCAGCAATTATAAAATGCCAACATTATTTATAAATATGTAACTTATTATTATAAAGGAATATTTTAAAACATATGAAATTACTTAAAATGGAACATCACTGGAGCCTGCTTTATGTAAATCATTAATATTTCTAGTGTTGTTGTGTGATACTTGACTATTTGTTTTCTTAGACAATACAACAGACTCAATTTCACTTGGTGATTCCTCATTTTCTTAATTTTTTTTTAAACCAACAAAGTGTATAGTGAAGTTATTGTATTAATGTAATTTTTACTAAATTAATATTAATTATTTTAAAAATGTATTAAATTTAACTAGAGAGCTAGATTATAAAACATAAAACTAATAACCGACAGTTGCTAAAAACACTTACCTTTTATTTCTTGTTTTGAAAAAAAATCAAATATTTTTGGAAGTTTTGAAATATTATTTTCAATTTGCGATTTTCTTTTTTTGTTTGCAGCTCCGCTAAGTTTTTTTTTGATTCATTATATATCAATAATAAATATATTAATTATAACTATATAAGTATAATATATTTTACCGTGACCGTGCTCGCCGCTATACTTATCTATGACGGAGGCCGAAATAATATTCCGCAGATTGGGAAACAAATAACAATTAACAATATTGTACAATTTTATAATTAATATTAAAATATAATAAATTATATTTTAATATTAATATAATTTATAATTTTTACGAAAACTTTTTATAGTCTCCGTAAAAATTTTGGCGCCCCCTTGACATATTCCAGGGGGGGGGGCTATTTCCCCTCCGAACCAATAAAAGTATAAAAAAACTGCGTAATTTGATTATGTTGTTATGATTTTTTGTTCTTAGTTTTTAAAAAAGTCTTTTATAGAGCTCGCTGAATTCTTTTTTTTAATTTGAATATTATATTCTGTGCAAATCTTACATATTATATTATATTCTGTGCAAATCTTACTATTCTGTGCAAATCTTAAATCAAAGTATAGATTATTACATTGATATTAATTATTACATTGACATTATTAAATTGACATTAATTATCCTGATTTACACATAATGGGTTCTTATTTGAAATATTAAACCTAGTTTTGTGTTTGGTTTTTATTTGCATTAAAAAAAATTTACTTTTATTTGTTACCAATACTTATACGCTTTTTTTTTCTTGCCCATGGACAAGGTAGTGCAACTACCTAGTGCAACTCCTGAAAACATTTTTTTATAAGGTTTAGGCATCTTTATTAAGTTTAGGCAAGTTTATTTATTGATGAAAGCTTAGTATTAAGTTAAGCAACCATTTTCTAACTGATGTTTAATAACATGTTCATTTTAACTTTAAACTAAATAAACTTTAAGTAAGTCCAATTTTGCTAAAACTGTTTTATTGTTTATCTGTCAACAAAAGCTGAAATTTGGTCGTAGTGGCTGTATTTTGGTCTAATTTATATACTTTTTGTTATCGTTGTTTTTTTCAAAAAATTTTCATTTATAATAATTGCTGTAATTATATCCTAAATGCTGAAAGATTTATCTCTCCAGAAATGTTATAATTTTCATATAGACCTTTTTGTTAATATGTCTGTAGAAACAATTTTGCAAAGATGCGACTGGAATATGGTCACTCTACCCTACTTGGCGCGTAAAAATAAAATAAACTGTTATCGTTACGTCCGTTTCCGAAACTCTGTCAAACCAAAGCATGTGGGAGAAAATCAATCAAAAAAAATCGCCGTGAAACAAGCAAAAGTATCTTTTTTATTTACATGATGTGCATTCATGGTATTAGACTGTAATATAGTGTGTTAAATTCATGCGATCTATTAAATCGTTATAATTTTATAGATACAATGATAAGGATAAGGTTTGAAATAAAATAAGATATGGTTTGAAATAAAAGATAAGGCCTGAAATAAATAATCTCAAATTGTTTTTAAATACTTCACACAATGTATTCTACATATTATTTAAATGAAGTTCATTATGTACCACACATTTTTTTCCAATAATATAAAAGTTTATTTAAAAATTAGATTTTTTAATGTACAAAATCATTTATTATTGCAAAAAAATGTGGTACATAACGAAATTAATTAAAATAATCTGTTGTTAACATTGTGTAAAGTATTTAAAAATACTTGTGCATGTGCATACAAAGTGCATACAATTGTGCATACTTAGAAAATTCTTTTTTTTTTCTTTCAAACCCAAACCTTCTCTATAATACTATAAAGTTTTTATAGATTGTATACATTTAACATATTGTATTATAGTCTAATATCATGAATACAAATCATGCAAGTTTCCTTTTCATTTTAGATAATGAAGCCTTTAAGTCAGGTGCAACTAAACGAAAAGAGGCAGCAGCAACAAAAGATGCAATTAGCAAACTTCCCAAATTTACATCATTCTTTACACCTATTCAAAGTGGTTGCACCAGCAATGGAAAAAATTGTTCTAATGATTTAGTCATTCATGAACAATTAGGTATTACCAATAATCAACCGAACACAGCAGAAAAAGTGTACACTCTACCATTGCCACTATTTACTTCTGTCGCTTGTAAACCAGCCAGCTGGCCTAAACAAATTTCTGATGCTCAACGATGTGACCTAGTCAAACGTGGCCATACAACATTGTTGCAAGGCGTTGATTTTCAACAGTCCATTACAAACCTATGATGAACAACTGAGAAACTGTGCCTCGGTCATGACTTGTGTATTCGGTAAAATCTGACAAGGTATTTTACTTTGCTGTAAACGTTTTGAAATAAAGGAAAAGTCCGTTTCGTAGTGGTACTAGTACATGGGAGGGACTATCAAAGAAGTTGAAAGTACATGAAACAGGCACTTTCCATCAAAAGTGTTTCAGGCAATGGATGCAGCTTAAAGAGGGTATCAATAATGAATCATCCATAGAGAAACAAGAAGTGCAGCTTTTTCTTAAAGAAAGGGAATTCTGGAGAAATGTCCTCAAGTCTTACTGACATTATAAAACCTCTGGGATATTATTTTGGCAATGTTTTTATTGTACTGAAAAGACTGGAGGAGTATGCAATAGAAAAAAAGATGGAAAAATAGCCACGGAGGCTCAGTCGTTGATAACATACATTTCAGACTACTTTGTCTATTGTCATCTATTATGACATTTTATTCCAAGTAAATAAAACAAGCAAGATGATCCAATTCCTTGGTATCTCCCTAGATGTTATGGAAAATGAAATCAGAGCAACTGAGCCATTTTTAGAGACTTTAGTATCGAGAGAGATTTTAGTATCGATTTTAGTATCATTTTTAGAGATTTTAGTATCGAGAAAATGGATTCTTAAGTGCTGAGACCACAGCGCGTGAAATTGAAGAAGAACTGAACATTCCAAGAATTTTTCCATCAATTCACACCAGCAGGAAGAAAAAATTGTTTGATTATGAAGGAGACGACAAAAGCGGTAGTTAAACGCCCCAATCAAAGTTCAAAACTGACTTTTTCTTTGTGCTTGTGGACCAAGCTTTACAGTCTGTACGGGAGCGTTTCCAACAAACAGATGATGTGGCTGTTGAATTTTCATTTCTGTTCAATCAGAAATGTCTCTTTCGAGCATACAAAGACAAAACCCTTTCGGAAAGTGCCAGAATTTTTATAAAAAGATGGATGATATTGATCAAATTTGAAATGGAGATAGAGTTGAAACAATTTATTCATCTAGTTTTCGAAAACGATCAAAAGCTCAAAACTGCAATACATTTTCTGAATTATATCAAAAGCAAATGTCTCCATGAGGTGTATCCCAATGTCGCTATTGCACTCTGTGTTTTATTGACTTGCCTTGTGACAGCAGCGACTGCTGAAAGAAGATTCAGTAAATTAAAGCTTATCAAAAATTTCCATCGCTCAACAATGATGCAAGACCGGCTGTCTTTTCTAGCCATGCTCTTAATATAAAGTGCCTGTGCCCGGACGATAAACTGTGACCACCTTATTGAGATCTTTGCAGACTCAAAAGTTTGTCGAAAATATTTGGTTGAATCTCATTGAATAACAGTTAAACCTTTTGGCATTGGTTTAATACAAAACTGCTTCTTTTTGATTCATCTTTATAAATAAAGTTTTGTAGTAGGCATTTAAAAAAAATCACCTTTCTATATCATCAACTTTTTTTTTTGGTGGGGGGGAGGGGGCACCAGCTGTCTTGCACAGCACTGCTCATTCATTGAATATCAGCATTGTTTTCCAACGATATCATTTTCTGGTTGCAAATTCACTATCCAATTTGATCAGCATCCTTAGTGGAGTTCCACAGGGTACCGTTTTGGGTCCAACGTTATTCTTGTTATATATTAATGATCTACCCATCAATCAAGCCGTATAGTTCATTTAAGGATGTCGATTACTGTCACAATCTTGCAGTTGCCATTTATAAAGCTTATCTTTAGTCAAAAAAATGGCAGTTAAAAGTAGCCAATAATAAGTGTTTTACTCATAGAATAGCACCTACTTCATTTTGTAAAGGTATAAATTACAACTATCAATTAGGAGATCATAATTTAATCTCGTCTACAAACCAAAAAGATTTTGGTGTGACCATGGGTTCTTACTTAAATTACAATAATCATATTTCAAATATCGTCCGCGCATCAAACATTCGAGGAATTTTAATCTTTAAGTGTTTTATAAGTCACGATCCACGTGTTATCGTAAAAGCCTACACAACCTACATAAGACCGATCTTAAAATATTGCTCTCCGGTTTGGTCGCCAAACCGCACTGAAATAAACAAAGCAGTGGAAAAAGTGTTAGGACGTTTTACCAAGAGAGTTCCTAACCTAAATAACTTTTCATATTTTAATAGACTTAGAATTCTTGGTTTGGAACTGCTAGAAAATCGTCGCCTTAAGCAAGACATAATTACATGTTACAAAATTCTTAACAATTTAGTTTGCCTAAACAAATCAAATTTATAATAAACAACTATATTTACACTCGAGATCAGAAATTCAAATTATTCAAACTAAAGTGTAAAATCGATGCCCGTAAATACGCTTTCTTACTTAAGGTTGGTGATACTTGGAATATTATCTAGCATATGTATTATGCGATTGTAGGACACGTTGTCAGAGTTCTTTAGATTTTATGGACCTTGCGTGTCCTTTAGAACATTTATTACTGTTCTAATAAATTTTAATCTAGTCTAAGTTGAAGACCTCGGTGCAAAAACGGTATAAATCCACTTTTAGCAGATTTTTAGGTTTGAAATGGATTATTAGTATATTAAAAAAGCTCTATTAGCTGGTACGAAAACAACTTAGTTTGAGCACTACTTATGTCATTAAGTGCATGATTTTAGGGACAAACTTGTATTCCCTACTTTCAAAACCAATTAGTTTTTTCTTTCTCCTCAACAATTTGTCAAAGTGGAGTTAAATCGTTTTTGCACCACATCAAAATGCCGATTTACACACCGCGTAATTTTTTCGAGAGGGGGTGTAAAACCTTTATGAAATTATTTATTGTTGAGCAAATCACATGATGATAAATTTTACGGAATGTCTGTGTACAAAACCTTTGATCAGATGTTTTTAATTTTATGTAACACACATAAATAGGTTGCTTAACCAGCACCAAAGATTTCTTTAAAGCTTTCTTTGAAGCATAGTTGTACATTTTACTTGCTCCTCAAGGAAAGGAGTTATAGCATTAATGGTATCTATTGAGTTCAACTTCTTAAATATTTTTTATAAGTTGTTTTATGAATCGGAGTAGCCTGAGTTATCTTTACTATGATAAGTTATTAAAATGTTAAGCATAATTAGTTATTATTTTAAAATTTTTATTTTTAACTATAAATAAAAAAATTAAATTAATTCAATTTTTCAGATTTAACCCTCATTTTACCAATGATGAGTAATTAACATATCAAAATAGTTTGATATTATTTGAACATGATTCTATAATGTTTGTTAACTGGGATACCTTTGAGTAAACTTACTGTCGTTCACTATAACCCATTTATTACCAATGCAATTTAAAAACTATGAAAAGAATTATGTTACATATTTTTGTTAACAAAACATAGTTAACAAAAAGTTCATATTCATGGTTAATTATAATAAATAACCATGAATATAAACTTTTTAGTTTATGTCCATTTAGTATATTTTTAAAACAATGACTAATCCCTTTTCACTCTAAAGAATTGTGACTTAAGGCATTGGAATTTTTAAAATCATAGTGTACATGATCTAACGTAAATAATATAAAAGAGTAAACCCAACAAATATGAAGCTACCATCTTTTATCTTTAAAACATAAGTTGCTCCTGTGAGTTTATTCATATGGTCATAAGTATTTAAAAGATTTTTTAAACTGTAAGTATTTTAAAATGATGTTATTATGTTGACATGTCATGTTAGGAAATAATGTTAACATAAATGTTTGTTTAGAATAATAATAATGAACTTCTTGATATGATTGCTAAATAACTGTCTAAACAATTTAAGTTAAAGGAAATCCACACTCAGATGTAGCGAGATCTAACAAGAGCTGACTCTTAACTTTCTAACAGGGCTAGTTGACTGTATTTTTGTTTTTCAGGTTTTCTTTAAGCTTAAATTTCGATGTTTTGTATACACATCCTAAATCAGTTATTGTGCTTTCTAGCTATGTGATAAAAATTGATTGCTCTAAATCTGCAGAATTCCTTTTTTACTTACAAGGTTCTACAATTTATATATATATATATATATATATATATATATATATATATATATATATATATATATATATATATATATATATATATATATATATATATATATATATATATATATATTAGGAAAACCAAAAATATTATATTAAAAATTACTAATTTGCTATTACCCAAAAATGCTAAAATATAAAATTATGTATGCGGTCAAAAGTTGTCCCAAATCATTCCACTATCCTAAATTAATTTGTTAACGTTGTTATAGTTTTTAATAAAAAACCAATATTTACAGTAATTTTAATTTTCAAATAATATAAATTTATAAATTAATCTTGGCTGCTAGAATAGATCCAACTACATATTTACAATATGCTTTTGCATGTTGTCTAGAAGAGAACATGCATCAATAGAAGGCTTATCCTGAACAGTATTCTAAAAATAGATGGATAAGAAAATGAATCAAGAGTAAGAAAATGTACACAAAGTACATTTTATGTTAAAGAAAGTACATTTTATGGTAAAATGTTTGGGAGATAATAAATTTGCAATAGTTTGGATATACACTTGACATGTGTGGTCAGTCATAAAAAATTAACACACAAAATACAAGACAAAGTATAAGTGATACCATTTATTAGTATAGAAGTATAAACATTTTGATAATATTCATAATTCTAAATTGAAAATAAATAACAATAAATAACAGAATTATATTTGGGTTTTTGTTTACCAGAGAGACTAGAGTCCTAAGCTGTCACTGAGGAAATCTGCCTGTTCTATGTGATCGAATAATGATGACTTTTAATCAAAACTGAAATTTATGGTTGTATTACTAGCAAATTTATAGGTGAGATTGTCAGAAAGATCATTATTATAGATAGAGAAACAATATAAGACCAGTACTGGAATTTTTTTGTATATTAGAGGTTACTATAAATAATTGAAGATATTGTTCATCATTGAAAATAATGCAATTGGAAAAAGAAAAAAGATTCAATTGTTTTCAGATAGGCTAATGAAACTAGCTTGTGGAAAAGACCAGCATACCAGACTAAATCAAAACCTTTTATTATGGCTAGTGCAATGGCCTTACCTCAACACATTCATGTAATGTACAGTTGAATCTTTTTGTTATTAAAGTTAACAAGTTATCATTAGAATGATAGGATTAAAGTTTTTATTGATTGTCAATTGAGTCAGAGTCAGTTGTTAGACTCAAGTTGAGATATTAATAATTTAATAATTATTGAATCAAATATTTTTTTAATTATACTAATTACTGAATATAAGACTGAATAGCAAAATAATAATATAAGACTAAATAGCAAAAGTTAGACAAATCTATTTGTTATTTGCAAATAGTTCTGTCTTATTGTTAAGATAAGTAATAAAGTTTGACTCATGTTAGGGAGTTTGTTAGACTTGCTTTTGTTTTTAACTCGTAAGATAAAATACAACAATACCTTTTTGTATTGATTTTTTGCAATAATATAAAAAAAGTATGCTCCCAGAGAGCTGTTCTTGTGGAGAAGAATTTAAAAAAAAATGATTTTTTGAGAAATACCAACTGCACAAGTAGGAGTAAACCGTATGGCTTGAATTGAGAAAAATTTTGAGTTTTAGTGCCAGCAACGACAGTGGTAATTAAGCCAAGCTATATGGTGTGATGAACAATAAAAATGGCCCCAAAAAATAACATTGGGTTATGGTCAAAGAGAAAATGCTTGGTCAAATTATTCATAGGTGGTTAGTAAAATCACATATAAAAGTTAGGTTTCAAACCTGATTTCATCACAATAAGTGAGTGCAATAAGTGCATTCTCCTAGCCTCTTTTAGTCAAGTTTTTTGTAATTTCCTGAAGTTTCAAAGTCAGAGTTTTTAATTTTTTTTTAAATTTTTTATTATTATGGAAATCTTGATTATTTGTGTACGTCATTATTGATATTTGAAAACTATTTTTCAAGCATTAATATAAATTATACATTTTTTGAAAGTTAAATCTATATGTGATTTAAATTTAACTTTAAAAAAAATGTATAATTTATAGTGTAAATATGATGTTCTATAATATGTTGGTATTTATTGTTTAAAAATTTTAAATTTAGTCGCGAAAGAGTAGAAGGATGATAAAATACAAATATATTTTTATCACAAACTAATAAGAAAGCTGACTTTACCCAAACCAGTGTAAAAGAATAGGCCATTATTTTCATATACCACTAAAACATTGTTGTTTAAAAATGCTAATATCTTATATTTAGTTTATTTTGATTTTAACAGTATTTAAATTTTCTTAAAAAGCCATCATTGAGGCTTCTCTATATACATCGACTGATGTTTGTATTTTTCCAGGTACTACCTAGTTATGTAAGACTTTTATTATAGGGTAAAAAAAATCATTATTCTTCAGGATTTTTTTAAGCCATTTTATAGGGTAAAAGTTTCAGCATTTCTGTATTTTACCTGTACTCTATTCATATGGTTTTTTTAATTCATTGTATGATTTTTTTATTTATTTTTATAATTAAACTTTTCTTTTGTTGTAATTTACATTAATGCTTTCATTTTAAAATTTCATGGCCATGAAAAAGTTTTTTTCTTTATAACCTTTAATATAATTTTATTTACAATTCCAATCTTATGTTATTTGTATTATATTTCTAGTCTTTTGATGATGAAGATAACTTTGCTACTAGTGGTAGCTACAGTGTTGTGGGATCATTCCCAAAAGATTTTGGGTAAGGCTTTTTTAATTTTGTCTATAGTAGTAAAAGAATAGGTTTTGTGACACACATAAGGGTTATGAAAATGGTGGTCACTATCAATTATGAAGAAGAACTTTTTTCTTAAATTTATAAGAAAGTGTCCTGACTAAAGTGTATATTTCAAAATATGAAGGTTTATTTATAGTTTGTTATTTTTGTTTGTTAGTTTTTAATTTATAGTTAAATTTTTAACATATTCGTTCAATTTTTTGAAAGTTTTCTTTAATGTGAATTGTTTAACTATCTAATTTATCTAATTTTCTACTTTAATTATCTACTTTGTTTAATTTAAAAAGTTTAAGTTAAAAACTTTAATTATCTACTACGTTTAATTATCTACTTTGTTTAACTATATCTACTTTGTTTATATATAACTTCTCTGTATTTTAATTTCTTGCTAACAATTATCTATAAGTTATGTAGTTCTCATTGGCTACTTTTAATTTTGTAAAATAATTTTTTCTTTTATCTTTTGTAAACTGGTAAAACTGTTTCACACTAATAAATATACTTAATTTAAAAAAAAAAAATGAATAAAATGAAAACATAACAATGCCTTTAAATGTTTTTAACTAATGGTTCATGACCCACAATGTTTTAGCTAGAAAAATGATCTCCTTTAAACGAAGTTTGTAACATATTTTATTTTAATGATTTTTAGTTTGGTCTTATAAAAATAAAAAAAATGGTAAGTTCAAAATTTTACTATCATATATATAATTGTTTTATTTCATAGATACTTAGAAGATAGAAATGATATTCATAATCCTGCAGATGAGCAAAAGCCCAAAATTTTATTAATGGGTCTACGCAGGTATGTAGGTAAAGTTTTATCTTTTAAACTTAATCAAATTCATAATAATTTTATGTGTAAACTTTTTATAGACCGAGTTTTATATATATATATTGACATATATTGATATATATATATATATATATATACATATATATGTATGTATATATATATATATATATATATATGTATATATATGTATATATATGTATATATATATATATGTATATATATATATATGTATATATATATATATATATATATATATATATATATATATATATATATATATATATATATATATATATATATATATATATATATATATATATATATATACATACATTGTTACACTTCACCGTTGAATATATAATATTGTACTCAGCGAGAATAAGCACAATAACCTCCTGGATTTAGGCAGGAATGGAAGCTATTATTCCTTCTCTACGGTTCCAAGTCAAGCCTTATTCTACTCCATGGTTTTCACACTCTTGTGCAGGTGCTATATATAATTGTAATCATTTTTTTTCATCTTTTTCACAAGAACAACTCTCTTAAGAACAAACGGCTATTTATTATTGTGAGAAATCGATGTAAAAAGGTGCTGTCAGATGCTAAGGTCCATTATTCTCAGTTCACTTAATCTTGTATCTTATCTCAGAAGTTAGGCTCTAGACACGTTTGGAAAATCTTCAACAGCGTTGTTAACAAATGTAGGTCTAACTTTCCATCTCTCATTCATGGAACTGATGTTATTACCTCTCCCAAGGATAAGGCAGAAACATTTGCAAAGAATTTTCTTCTAATTTGATTCTTAAATTTTACGGCTATTCTCTTCCTTATATTCCAATTAAATAGATTAACTAATTGTTAGATATTCAAATCACTTTAGCTTCTGTTGCTAAAGTCATATAAATTAAACTCCTCTATGGCTTGTGGTCCAGACAACATTCCTGTCATTGTCTTACAAAATAGTTCTCTAGAACTCTCTTCAATTCTCTCTAAACTATTTGATAAGTGCTTGACTGAGTCTTTTTTTCCTGCCTGCTGGAAAATGGCATCTGTTGTTCCAATTTTCAAAAACTGGTAAACATTCTGACCTTCTCCAATTATTACCCGATCAGTCTTCTTACTGTTATTAGCAAGGTCTTTGAGCCTTTGATAAATAAATTTCTCACATCCCATCTTAAATCAAATAACTTACTGTCAGACAAACAATACTGTTTTCGATCTTCTTGCTCTATGGATGACTTGCTTACTGCTGTGACAGAAAGATTTTATTGTGCATTATATGGAGGCGGAGAAGCAAGGCTATTGCTCTTGATGTCTAAAGCTTTCAACAAAGTTTGCTATACTGGTCTTCTCCATAAGCTTGTTTCATATGGTGTATCTGGGAAAGTTTTTGAGATTATCAAATCGTTTCTTTCCAACCGCGTTATTAAAGTCATCCTTGAAGGCTAACACTCTTCTTTATTTCCAGTAACTGCTGGGATACCTCAAGGTTCTATCTTTGGTCCTGTTTTGTTTCTTATCTACATTAATAATCTTCATGACAACCTTACATCTAAAGTAACTCTTTTTGTTGATGACTCAACTTTATACTACTGTCTTGACAAAAAGTCTTCTCTTTTCAATGGCTTAGAACAGGCAGCCAATCTTTAATCTGATCTCACTTCTGTAATAGGTTGGGACTCGCAGTGACTTGTAAATTTTAACTCCAACAAAACTCAGATATTTACTGCAAACAACTACCACAGTGCTGTCAACATTTCTATAATAATGAATAGGAACTTTACAAAATGCGTAATATTTGCAAAATTAACATAATAGTAATAGTAGGTCTATTCGAATAGTTATTGTCTATATGTAATATAATATATTATATAGACAAAAACTATTCAAGTACAAAACATAAGCATTTAATAAATTTCTTAATAAATGCTAATGTTTTTACTATTATTCTAATTTTGATTTAAACATTAGCAAATCTGTTCATTTAACTTTTACTTAAAGTTGATAATTTTCACAGTGCTTCAGGTTGCCTTTTAAATTAAGTAGATGATTGCATTAGACTTATTAATTAAAAAAATATTAATTTCATTTTTTTCGTTTTCCTAGTGTAAATTGAAACTAATTCAAAGTTCATTCAAAAAATAAATTTGCGCGATTACTATTTGTTATTAAGACCTAAATTTTTACTTTTGTTTATTTATCAAAAACAGTTTAATTGCCAACCAAACAAAAGAGGTCATTTTACTCTAAATGTATTTTTTTTTTTAATATTTCATTATTCAAAAACTGAATTTTTCATACAATCCATTTTCATACACTTTCTTTTTTTTTTTTCACTTTTTTTTTTTACATTTTCATACACTGGCTTTAATTTTTTGTTTTTAAATTGAGTTTTGTAACATTAATTTCTCATATCTTTTTTTTTTTTTTATATATCTATTAATTTTTTATAATTTTTTATGTTCGGTTAGTAACCAAATGACAGTTTTTAAAGTTAAACAAGTAACATAATTACTTCGTTTTATTGTGCAGGAAAAAAGAAGTAGCAACAATGAACAGAAAATTTGTTATATATACTATTAAAATTTAAGATTAATTAAATTTGGTTATATACTACTGTGAAAATTAGTTATATACTAAGTAGTATATAACTAATATATACTAAGTAGTATATAAAATATTATCTAAAACTAATCATCATCTCTATCACTATTATCTAAAAAGATATAAAATATCATCTAAAGCTGAGGCTGTCACTGCACCAACAACTTGGATGCTTACTTAAATGGGCTTGAATGCCACAAATAATGTAGTTATTAATAATAAAATAATGGAGTATCAACCATTTTCATATCACACAAGATTCTGTCTTACTACTTCATGGGCTTGAATAAGTATCAGAACTGTCTAAGTATCGTCTTGACACTTGTTAATTTCTGGATCTTTACTAACTACAACAAGAAGTTTTTGCAAAGATTTTATCAAATGAGACCGTGCTTTGTGTTTAAACCTATACACCTCTGATTCCTTTTCATAATTTGTAGTTATTATCAGAGGCATCCCAAGGAGGGGGCATAGGGGGTGTATAGCTTCCCCCCCTTCCTCCCTACAAAATTCATTAGTCGGCAATTCGGACACTAGAGTTGACAAAATTGGATCTATAGTTGGCAGTTGGCAAATGTCAGCCAACTAGGTTTTTGTTTTTTTTAGATCTTAGTCAAAAAAAAATTTCTAGCCCTTAATTGGCAATAAACAGATATGTCACCACCCCTTCCCCCTCCTATAGGATCTCTTGGTAACGGCCCTGATTATTATACTTAATGCAATTTATGAATTTATGTATTTTGTAGAAAACAAATTATGAAAAGATATAAAAATTGATAAATTTTACACGAATAAATTTTATTCCAATAAAACGCTAAAAAACTTATTTAGGTAAGTTTTGTATTTTATTTCTTTGACTTTTTGCAAGAATGGAACTTCTCAATTAAACATAATTTAGATACATTTCTCTATACATACTTAAAAACATTTATGATTTTAAGTTTGTTTTCATTTATTATTTAATGTTCTTATTAAATCATCATAGTTATTAATTTTTTTTTCTTGCTCACATATAAATTTCTATTTAACTAATTCAAACATTAAACATATATATATTTGATTTTTGTTTTATAAAATTTTATACTACTAAAAATTTGTAAATTGTTACAAAATGGAAATGCTAGGTAGAAAAGTTAACTAGATGCAAAAAATTTAATTTATTTTTTTAAATTTATTTAAAAAATTAAATTAAATTTTTATTAGATAAAAAAAAATAAAAAAAAAATAAATAATATATATAAATAAAAAAAATTATTATTAGAAGTGGAAAATCTTCAATATTAAAAGTTGTATTTCATAAGATGTCACCAAACGAGACACTCTTTCTTGAGAGCACTAATAAAGTAGTCAAAGATGATATATCCAATAGTTCATTTGTGCAATTTCATGTGAGTTTTTTTCTTCTTGTGTTTTGTTTACTGTTTTCGTTGGTTTGATTGCTGATTGTTCAAATGGAAAGCAATAAATGATTTTGTTTATTTTGTTTATTATTTATTTAGATTTTAGATTTTCCCGGTCAAATCGATTTTTTCGCAGATGGTTTTGACTCTCAACAAATTTTCGGTGGTTGCGGAACATTAGTTTATGTTCTGGATGCACAGGTAAAAAAGTTGCTTTAAATAGTTATATATTTTTTTAACTTTGATGCTTTTAAATCTATTAAATTTTTTTGCATTTAATTTTTTTTATTAGCAACAATTTTTTTTCCTTTTAACTTATTAGGATGATTACATGGATGCACTTAATAAACTTCATCAAACAGTTGTAAAAGCTTATAAGGTTGTTTTTTAAATTTAATGTTGTTTTTTGTTTAAAATATGTTTTACGCAGAGTTGTCAACAAGGGCAAAATAGTAAGGCCGTGCATTCCAAGACCAAGGCCAAGAGTTTCATGACCATAGCAAAGATTTTCAAGGCCGAAGACTTAAATTTTGACCTTTAGTGAAGGCCAATAATTAACCAAACCGCATGCAGCAAGTGCTTCAACAATAAAACTGCATGTTGCAAAATTAACCTACGTTATGTTCAGAAATTGACTAAGGCATAAAGAAAATATATTTGAAAATAAATTTTCCAAGGTAAAAATGACAAAATTTAAATTTAGTTGAGGAAACTAATTAAATTTATTATTTTCAAAAAACCACAAAAATTCAACTTAATAGACTGAAATGTTTTTTATTTTTGTTAATAAAAATAAGAACATTCTGAAAGTTTTTATTTTTATTTTTTTACTGTTTACATACATTGATTGACAAATAGGTAAAATATGCAAGGAGTGCTGCTACATTGACTGAGGGTTTTGGTTGGGCAAGCAACCTATCAAATTTTTTTAAACTTTTTGCAGTCTTCTAAAATAATTTTTTTTTAAAGAAACATTAAGTTTGCATTTTATGTAAAGAAAATCAAGCAAAAGTAGACACAATCAATGAAAGATTGTGAATGTTTTAATTTGTTTACAGGTAAACCCAAACATTAAGTTCGAAGTTTTTATTCACAAAGTAGATGGGTTAACAGATGATCACAAAATAGGTAACAATTTTATTATTAATAAGTTGGTTTTATGTGTTCATGTGTTTTTAAATTTAAATTTTTTAGTTAATTCAAGTTTCTCATTATTAATATCAATAGTTGTTGTTGTATACTAAAATACTTTTCTCAAGAGATGTGCTGGTTACCCAAAAAATTTTTTAGATATTCTGGTTTACCTGGTAACTTTAGGAGCCTGGTCATTTAAAAGGTGCTTGGTAATTTTTGAAGGTGCTTGACAACCCAGAAATAGAAAAAAAGGTTTCTAAATACAAGATACACTATAGAGGTTTCTAACAAGAAACCCCTACAGTGTATCTTGTATTTAGAAATTACCGGGTACCCAGCAGACATACAGATTATACAGGGTAATCATAGCCTCCCAGGATTGCTGAGCATCTCCATAATTTACCTATCTTATTTAGGATAATACCTAGCTTATTTAGGGTAGACACCTTCAAAAATTAGCAAGCAACTCCAAAAAATAACAGGCACTTAGCGCACCAAAAAAATTGCCTGCTACCCTGCACATATCTACTCTTCTCATTAAAATTTTCTAAGTCAAAATAAGACAAAAATTGCTGCACCCGGTTTTAAGCTAGTGTAATATGTTTCAAAATTAAACATTCTTTAATGAATATTTTATTTGCGACTAGATAAAATGAAAAATGAAAATTTAAATTGTTGAAAATTTAGTTGGTTAATGGTTTTATAATAGTTTTGCCGCTTTGAAAGAAACTTTTTTCTTTTTCATTTTTCCTCCTCAGCTCTGTATCTCCAGAAAGCTTACAAACAAAAGCAATAAATTTTTGAATCCTTTACATAAAATTTATTAACAACACTTAAATAAGATTTTTAATGTTCAAAACATGCTTTTTTAAGAAATAAATTTTTTTTTCAAAAGCAAATTTTTATTTGGTTTTAACATGAGCTATTATTTTTTATTATTTAATATTTGTTTATATATTTTTTCTGAAAAAATATATAATGCGGTTATATAAAAAAAAAAGAATTAATTTTATCTGTATGAGAAAAAATTATATAGAAAGACTTAGATAAAAACTAGCTTAAAGCTTAACGCTAGCTTAAAGTTTTTGGTCTTTTTTTAGCACTGATCTTGGTGAACTTATTTCTAGAATAATATTTTCTAATTTCAAAAAAAAAAAAATTTTTTATCATATACTAAATATTAAACTTATTTTTATTTATACTACTACAATTTATTATTAGATTACTTATTTTGATATATTATATTTTTAATTTATATTTCTTTTAACTTTTATTTAGTTTTTTACTCATTTAATTTGATTTTATAACTTTATTCAATATTTTGTTGTTGCTATACTTAACTATTTGTTTGGCTGCTGGATTATTGTTTAAGCCACCATTAATATTATTATTATTTATTATTCGCTTGTTCCTAATAATCTTATTCATTAGTATTACTTTTACTAAAAATATGAACATAGCTATTTACTTTCTATTTACTGTTTCTTACATTCTTTTTCTTTCATTTCATTACATTCTTACATTCTATTTATTATTTCTTACATTACTAATATTGCAGTTCTTCTATGGCTTTAAACTGTCGTTTGTGTAATAAAATATTTTGTCAAAGTTGCAGCTGAACTCAATGTAATTTTTGTTTATTTTGGACACGTACAAAATGTGACAGGCTCGATGATACTAGGTACAGTTTACTACAATTAAGGCGCTCTTGTGGCATTGTGTAAACTGTACTTAAAGTGACTTTCCATTCAAAAATGTACCAGATAACGAATTTATATCGCTCTTTTCTACTGATAAAATTCTTAAAACTGCTGATTTATCTCTGTCTACAATCCTTTTTCCATCTTTTTATTTTAATAAATTCTCTAATCAAATTTATAATTATGTTTCATCTCACGTTTTAGAATCTGGTGAAGAAATTTCTTCTTCATTAGACATAGCTTGTAAATACTATGATTTTAGCGAATATGTACACTTAACTTTAATAAAATAAATGCTCTCTCCTTTTTTCATCTAAACATATTGTTACAAAAACACTCTGAGGATTTAAACATAGTACTATCATTAATTAATTTTGATTTTTCCATTATTATATTTATCAAAATGGTACATTATTATATTTATCAAAAAAACTAGTATACAAACAAAAGATGATTTAATGATTTGTACACCTAATTGTTTAGAATCCACATTTGTTAAAATTATTTTTTCTAAAAAGTTTAATATTATTTATGGTTGCATTTATAGACACCCTTGCATGAATTTCAATGTTTTTAATAGTATCATGTCTGTCCTACTTTAAAAAATACTTTCTGAGAATAAATCTGTTTTCTTACTTGGTGAATTTAATATTGATCTGCTACAATCATTGACAATATTTTTTCTAATGTAATAACTAATGAAATTATTTCAGGAAATTTGGCAACTTTGGTTTCTGATCACTTAGCTCAATTTTGTATAAATACCAATTTCAAGAAAATGTTTATACCACGCAGACACAAGGAGTTTTAAAAATTCTAATAAAGAAAACTTTAAATCTGATAAATCAAAGATTGACTGGGATGATGCTATAATGTCCAATCATACTAACTCATGTTTTCAAACATTTATTACTTGTTATTACATATTATTATTGATAAGCAACATCAATTTTAGATCACTATACCCTACTTAAAAAACAAGTATCAAAAGCTTCAAAAAGCGAAAAAAACAATATTTGCCATAAAAAAACATATTTAAAAAAAAAAAAGTCCTCAAGTTTTAATATGGGCAGCGCCCAAATACGGTTAAAGCTGTCAAAAATGGTCCAGAATAGTCCTTGATATATATGAATATATATGTGTATATATATATATATATATATATATATATATATATATATATATGTATGTGTATATATATATATATATATATATATATATATATATATATATATATAATTTATGTATATATAATTTATGTATATATATAATAATAATCCCTCTCGTTTTAAAAAATTTTACAGTTAACACTAATATATTCTTTTAATATTTAAAATCAATTAATTATATAGATAATTTATAGTTTAAATAAAATGTTTTATTTTATGAATATTAGCATATTATGTATATTAATATAACATATTTGTATATTTAACCCTCAGAATTAGAGTCGGCATTCGGCAATAGCGAACAAACTGCTGACCTAGAACCAATTGAGGTTGGCAAAATATCGCTGACCTTGTTTCTATGTTTTATGGTCACAGATTAAGGTTGGCAAATTATTGCCGACCTTATTTTTCCTAATTATGAGGGCAGTATATTATATAGATTATTTATATTAATATTTGTGTTGTGTAAATTACTTATATATATATATACATATATAAATATATATATATATATATATATTATTATTATTATTATTATTATTATTATTATTGTTATTATGTAAACAAAAACTTAATATTATAATTTTTTAAAAATCTTTAAATATTAGTTTTCTATAGAAAGAAGAATTTAAATAGAAATTCTTGATAATTGTAGTGAGCGCCAGTTTCTTTTAAACCAATTGGTTAAAGCTTTGTTATTTAAAAATAAACATAAAGTATTTAGTTTTGCGAAAAAGTAGTAGCAATGTTATCTTTCCAAACATTCGAAATGACGTCAGCTGGGTAGAATCAAACATAAAGAACATTTATTATCAAGATAAAATATAATGAAGATACATTTAAAATGGTTTAAGTAGTTGTTAAGTTTATGTAGAAAGAGCACAATTAGGTGCTTCTAACTGAATATATAACGGGTGATGCGGAAGTTATTGGACAAAATAAAAACGTCAATAACTTATTTATAAATAAAAAAACAAATTACTATTATATTTTTTTTAAATAAAGCATTTATTTTTTAATAAAAATATATTATTTTTTATATGAAAAAACACCACCATCTGCAATTGATCTCAATTTTGCTCTGACGCCTTTCATATGCGACTGTAAAAAGTTCAAATCAATTTCTTGTAGTTTTAGTTTAATGCGATCAATCAAAACTTGCTCTGTTGAAGCTTGCCAATCTCTCTCGTAAACCTTCTGTACCAAATGTCCCCAAAAATTATCAATTGGTCGTGCTTGAGGCACATTTGGGGGATTGGATTCTTTATCAACGTAGTAGACATATTGGTCCATCCAATTTAGAGAATCTTTAGAATAATGAGAACTTGCTAAATCTGGCCAAAATAAATAGTTAAAGTCTCCATGATACTTGTGAATAAATGGAAGAAGTCGTTTTTCTAAACATTCATTGATATAGATTGATAAATTGATCGCTACAGCCTTGGAAGTGCGAAACAATGGCTCGGACATACCACGGTCAGATATGGCTATCCATATTAATAATTTTTTTGGAAATTTCTCTTTTCCTATAAAACAACATGTCTTTTTGTTGTTTGTGTAGTATCCAGAATTTCCAGGGATGTTGTCCCCTGCAAAACAAAAGTATTTTTCGTCATCGATGACTAGAAGCGATTTTGTGTTATAGAGTTGGTTAACTAGTTTCCTGCTTCTTTTTTTTGCCTTTATTTGTTGTTCTATAGTGTATTTTGGAGTCTTTTCATGTTTTCTATATTTAATCTTCATTTTTTTTAACTGACGACCAATTGTTGATTGATTTACACCGAATTTAATACCTATTTTTCTCTGACTGACCCCTTTTCGATTGTTGATAAGTCTCGTTAATTCGGCTTTCTTTTCTCTAGTCCAGGATGTCGGATGACCAGGGTGCCTTCTATCAGAAAACTATCGAACAGTTTCAAGTCTTTTTAGGTTATCATATATTGTACTTCGAGCAAATCCTTCCTTTTCAAAATGATTTACGATTTATTTATTTTTTATATTAGGTTTATTTACAAAAAACATTTTTAGTTGCTTTCGAAAAGATTCTTGTTCAGCTGCATTTAACCTCATTTTAAATAATTGTGTTTCAAATAATAAAGTTTATATTTTATAGAACGTTTATGCCTATGCATGAAACCACAAAAACTAATTATTATGCTCAAATAATGAAATTAGTGTAATATATAGTGTAATATATAGACATAATATAAAAGTGTAATATATAGACATAATATAAAAAGAGAAAATTTTCTTGTTAGATTAAAGAAAGATCATGAGAATTTAAAAAATGTTTAACTGAACGAAATTTGTATCATAAATGCATTAATGTTCTCAAATGTCATCAGTTAAATCAGTCAATCAGTCAGGCGACAATAACAAAGCAGATTAAAGCGAGTTAAAAACGGTTCTAAAAGTACAGCAAAAAAGTTCCAATAGAGTTAGATGCAGTTAAATGCAAAGAAGTTTCAAACAAAAACACTTATTTTAATTTTTCATTTCATACAGTTTTCGTTTGATACAGTCATACATATGCAGTCGCATATACATACATATACAGTCACATATACATAGTCACTGCTCGATGCCTTTAATAAATTTAGACTAAAAATCAAAATCCTATTTTGAAAATATATTTGTTTTAATTTTCAGTTGTTTCTCTCTATAGTTTTTCGTTTTAAGCATTTTAGTACAACTTGTATATATGTTTAATGTTCAAGTTATTCCCACTAATATAAAAGTTGTGAATTTTCTAAAAATGGTTTTATTTTAGAAACTCAACGTGATATACATCAAAGAGCAACTGGAGAACTCGAAGCTGCTGGTCTAGAAAATATTCAACTCAGGTTGTGTTTTTTTTTCAATTAGAGAAATACTCACAAACAATTTTTGTGTATTTCTTTAAAGTTATAAGGAGAAGTGTACATTAACTAGCAGGTTAGGATGTGGGGTTTACATTACTTACATTAACTAGTAAGTTAGGATGTGGGCATTTATCTACAATGAAAGAGAATATACCAATACATTAAAGTTTTGTCATATTCTATTTTATGCTTGCAAAAACTTGAGCACCAAAGCGCTTGCTAAATGGAGAAGACTGCTAAAGTAGCCTCCTTAACTGAAATGTTCTTCATGGCCTTGGGGAAGTGAATTGTAATTAAAAAAATAATAATAAATACCCATTTTGTAAATAAAATTGTTCTAGAAATCCATCCTTTACAGACTCAGGTAAATGCAGGCTCTATTATAAAGCTCTAGCTTTATAATCATTTACTTAACTTTTTTAATTCAATTAAAAATTCATTAAATTAAAAATGTTAGTTTATTACAAGAAACTTTTTTAAATTTGGTTTTGTAAAAACATTTGTAAAAACGTTATGTAGAAAAAAGATGTTTTTAATTTAGATAAATTTCTTAAATACATTTGTTAAAATTGTTGTGCATAAATGTTTTTAAGAAATAAATGTGTATAAAAACAAAAGAAAAGTGTATAACAAAAAAAACTTTTAACAAGTGTGGCCAACACAAATTTGCCATCCTAATGATCTCTCTCAATGACTTAATGACAAGCTTGTTGACAACATATTTCTGTTTTACGGACACAAAAGTTGTGCTGGATGATTTTTTTTAAATTAGGCCTTTAATTATATATATTACAAAACTTCATTCATTATTGCTAAAAGAACATTAAGTTTGTCCCTTTACTTACTTACTACTAGCATTAATACTTACATCAAAGTCTTCATTTTATTTGCTGCAACTAATCATCTAAAATTTGCCAAGAGTATCAGAATTTATGTTCAAGAAACTGAGTACTGGTATCTCAGAAGTCTTTGGCTTATTAAAACAGATGCTGTAAGAAAAACTTGGTCTTTGGTTGGATTCAGTAAGCAAACATCAATAATGCATTTTGTTAAAAATAAAGGTTTAACCTAAAGACATAGACTAACTGAAAGTGTTAGTAATCTGACTACTTGGTTTAAATTCTAGTTTAGCCATACACAAAGCTATGACAACTTTTGTAAAATGTGAGGAAAAAAAACAAACAAAGAGAGATGTTTTCTTTTAAGGTGTGAATTAAGTGATCTCAAATGGTGAAATCTGGAAATACTTCTGGTCTTCTAACACTGTTTTAATGAAAGTGTCAATTTATCATATTGCAAAATTTGAAAAAACAAAACAATAAATTTACAACTTAAAAAATATTATCAATCAAAACTTATATATTTTAATTAATGCTTTATTAAGCACAATTTAATTCAAGTGTTATGAATTTAAAAAAAGTTATAAAAAATAATAATGAATTAAAATATCAATGATAATTTGAAAATCAACCAATAAAAACTTGTACAAACCAATTTTAGGGGAAAACTTCAAAAAATTATTTGTTTAAAAATTTAAAAGTTTTAAATTAGACAGTAGTTTAAATTAATTTTTTGTATATTTTAAATATAGAAAAAGTTAATTTAAAGTAGTAAATAATATAAGTAATAAATAAAAAATAGTAATAATAAATAAATAAAAGTAAGGTAAATAAAGTTACATTAAAGATAAGCGTAATATAGTTATCTTGGAATTTTTTTTTCTAAACTATCTGGTTTTAGTTTAATATAAATATCTCTAGCATTTACTTTTTACATTTACATCACATTTACATTTACATAGGTAACTACTGCACCTAAAGGTCAAATTAACTCAAATTTATCAGAATACCTACAAAGTTTTTGCAGGAAAATCAACTAATTTACTGCAACAAAATCTCATGATCAACATGATCATAATAATAATAATCATCATCCTTCCGTTTTAATGCTGTTTCTCTAATATAAAAATTCTCAAGTTTTTTCCTTAACTAAAGCTTTTTTTATACCATATGTAACGCAATCTCTCCAAGTTTTCTTACTATAACCTCTACCATTTTCTCCTTAAGTTACTACCTCTCTGTATGCTGATACCTTAATAACTTTAATCTTCCCTAAAAAAACATTGTTTGATACATTTTTTCTAACCTGTGTCAAAGATTATGGTTTCTTTTCTAATCTTGTTCGAGTCATACCACACATCCATCTGACCATCATCTTCTCTTTCGGCAAATACTACACCATAAAAATGATAAAGTTTATATAAATATCTAAGAATATTGTATGCCAGCATCTAAATAAACAGTAAACATATATGTTTATAACCATATATATCCATATATATGCATAAATGCATCTCTTACCTAACTTCCTGGATCCAAGCTGAAACTTTTACACCTTCTATCTGTTTTAAGTCATGCCTCAGTCTGATGTTGCTATATTAAATTGTAATCATTTTTTTTTTTTTTTATCTTTTTTACAAGAACATCTGTCTTAGGAACAAATGTCTTTTTATTATTGCAAGTCAATATAAAAATGTTCTTGCTCCATTATTGTCAGTCTACTTAATCTTGTATCTTATCACAAATATTAGGTTCTAGAGACTTTTGGAAAGTCTTTAAATTGTCATTAACTAATTAAATCAATCATTCCATCTCTAATTCGTGTGTCTTATCTTTTTACTTCCCCTCAAAATAAAGCAGAATTATTTGCAAAGAACTTTTCCTCTAATTTGACTCTTAAATCTAAAGGCCACACTCTTCTTGTTGTTCCAGTTAAACAGATTAACCAATTGTTAGACTTACAAAACACTCTATCTTCCAATTCTAAAGTCAATTCTCAAATTGAGAATTTCAGTTAAAATCTTTTACAGTTTGTCAATATTTTCATCATAGTCTTACAAGAGTGTTCTCCGGAACTTTCTTCAATTCTTGCTAAACTATTAATAAGCACTAAATAATTAGTCCAGTTTTTAAAAACTCTAGAAAACATGCTGACCTTTCCAACTATCCTACGATTAGTTCTAATCGCAGTACTCAAGTCATTTTTGAAAGCCATTTTTCCTTATTTACAGTATCTTATGCTTATTTTCCTTATTTACAGTAACTATGCGGTAGTGGTCTAGTGGTAAAGTGCTTGCTTCATAAGCTAGAGGTTCCGAGTTCGATCCCCACCATGTCCCAGGTAGTACTGCGCTCAACTTGTTTCTCCATGCAGCGGCCTTGTTCGTCAAGGTTCATGTTTCAGAGTTATAGAGTTGAGAGAGGGTTATAACCACTATTAATTAACCTCCTCATCTATAGTGGCTTTCTCAGCCTTGAGGAGGTGAATAACAAAAAAAAAAACTTTGAGGATAGTGCAAAGTTCTATCTTTGCTCCAGTATTGTTTCTTATCTGCAATAACAATCTTTCTGACAATCTTACATTTAAAGTGACTATTTGCTGACAACTTAACTTTATACTAATGTCTTGACAAAAAGTCTTCATTTTTTTAATCATCCCTTTTCTGTAACAGCTTGGAGCTTGCAGTGCCTTGTTATTTTTAACTCCAAAAAAACTCAAAAATTTAGTGCAAACAACTATCACAATATTGTCTTATATTGACAAATAACAACCCTCTCACTCTCACACAAGGTCTAAAATCACTTAGTAAAAATTACAAAGTAAATGTAGTTGGACCTGTCTTATCTGCTAACCTTGAGCCATTCACCCATTGTCCTAAGGTTGCATCTCTTTCATTTTTCTATAAATACTATCATGGTTGCTGCGAAATTAGGCCATCATCTCTAGTTCGATCAAACAAAACTAATTCTCCCTTGACTTTTCATTCAGCAAAGTTATATTCTTTTACTGTATCTGTCTCTTCATGCTGTAAAAGTTTCTATTCATCTAGATTTTTTCCTCACATATCAACAAAACCTCAAAATTCTCACCCATCTTTATGTTTTCTTTACTCATGCAACCTACAATATTTTAAGTCTTCAGTTAACTGTTTCTTTTCTCTTTAAACTTATCCTTTGTTTTCTAGTAACTCATAACTTAATAGTAAAAGTGTTAGCAATAAAAATTATTAAAGAATCATATTTTCATATTTAAAACTCTACTGCCTAGCAAAGTGTCATAGTATAGCGCCACACTTCCCTTTTCTTGCATTTAATTATACTTTTTGCAAAACTTATTGTATAATTTTTTTTGATATGATGAATAACTATAAACAAGATTTTTAACTCTATATGAATTTCCCTAGCCTGATAGAGTTAAAAGTTTGTTTTATAAAAAAAAAAGAAATTTCAACCTCAACAAGTTTAATTCCTTTTTAATTAGGTCCAAAAGTGAAAATTCCGATGCTCAATTGACTTTTTTTTTGATGAATTTTGATATGCTTATGTTCATTCACACACTGTTTTACCTGTATAGTATTTTTTTCCTGATTTTATCAAAATTTTAATGAGCTTAATGTCATTTTAATGAGCCATTCCACGCTGCCCATTACTATACTTATTCCTTATTTCAATATTTTGTAGTAAGCGGTAGAAATATAATTATATGTGTATATATATATATATATATATATATATATATATATATATATATATATATATATATACACACAGGGTGTTCCGAAATTGTCGACCTCATTCTATATACCCATATCTTGGAAAATACTTGATGGATCTTAATGAAACTAAATACACTTTATGTTGAAGGTCATAAGTTATATTGGTTAAATTTACAAAGAAAAGTACTAATATTTGTTGGTTCTATGACAGATAAATGTTCAATATGAGCGCCGCCTGTGACTCTGCAAAGGTCGAGTCAGTATTCGAGCTCATGCCAAACTTGCTGTAGGATGTCTTCAGTAACAGTTTCCAGTGCAACTGTAATTCTCTGTTTCAGTTCTTCAATGTTAGCTGGAAGAGGAGGTACGAAGACTAGTCCTTTCACATAACCTGTGAGGAAAAAGTCACGCGGACAAAGTTTGGGTGATCGTGGTGGCCATTTCAGAAGCAAATCATCTTCTTCAGTACCTGGACCAATCCATCTCTCTGACAGAACCTCATTGAGGTAAGCTCATACAGTGAGCTTCCAGTGAGGTGGAGCACCATCCTGCTGAAAAAGGAAACTTTCGTCTTTATTTTCTATGAGTTGATCAATTAGCCAATTTTGAACTATTTGAAGATAAACATCTCTGTTTACATTTCCTTTGAAGAAAAATGGCTCATAAACTTTTTTCTTGTTTATTGCACAAAACAAATTAACTTCTGGTGAGTCCAAATTTTGGACTCACCAAAAGTTTGCAAATTTTGTGAAGAAGGCATGCTGCACTGTCTTCGGTGACTAAGTCCGAGCATACTCGAACATGCAAATTGCCTTTTCTTTCGAAGTGAGCGGCATTTCTTAACCTGAAAAGATAGAAATGCCAAATGTTACACGCATAAACTTAAAATGTTTCTACACATGCTGTGAAAATTTGAGGTCATTTCAACAAAGTTTGCCAAAATTATTTGGCTACAAAATGGGGTCAACCATTTCGGAACACATTGTATATATATACATATATATATATATATATATATATTGTATATATATACATATTGTATATATATATATATTATTGTATTGTATTGTATATATATATATATTATTGTATTGTATTGTATATATATATATATTATTGTATATATATATATTGTATATATATACATTGTATATATATACATATATATATATATATATATATATATATATATATATATATATATATATATATATATATATATGTATATATATATATATATATATATATATATATATGTATATATATATATATATATATATATATATATATATATATATGTATATATATATATTTGTTTATATATATATATTTATTTATATATATATACATATATACATATATATGCATATATATACATATATATGCATATATATATACATATATATATATATATATATACATATATATATATATATATATACATACATATATATATATATATATACATATATATATATACATATAAATAAATATATATATATACATATATATATATATATATATATATATATATATATATATATATATGTATATATATATATACATTTGTTTATATATATATATTTATTTATATATACATATATATGCATATATATATACATATATATATACATATATATATATATATATATATATATATATATACATATATATATACATATATGTATATATATTTATATATATATATATATATATATATATATATATATATATATGTATATATATATTTATTTATATATATAAATTTATTTATATATATATTTATTTATATATATATATATATATGTATATATATATATATTTATTTATATATATATACACATATACATATATATATATATATATATTTATTTATATATATATACATATATACATATATATGCATATATATATACATATATATATGTATATATACATATATGTATATATATATATATATATATACATATATATATATATATATATATATATATATATATATATATATATATATATATATATATATATATATATATATATATATATATATATATATATATATATATATATATATATATATATATATATGTATTAGGGTGGTCCAGAATTACATAGTAAAAATTAAAAGTGTTCCTAACCACTCTCCACAAGGCTAACTTTGTTCTACAATATATGTGACGCATCTGACCAAAACCAGTCGGATGTCGCGTTATGTTATATTGAGAAAACCATCAAAACAGCTCAAAAATTCAATTTTTATCATTATTTATTTTTTTGCATAATTGTTTACATAATTAACTTTTCTTTGCTATTCAAGCTTAACTTTTAATAAAAAATAATTTTTTGATGGTTAATTTGGTGATTTTTGTGAGGCTAGTGTCTTAAAATTTCTGTGATTACTCATTAAATTGGTCCACTTTCAGTAATAAACATGACTGCCTAGCGCAATAATAACCTTGACATTTTGGTATGGTTAAAAAGCTGACCTCTTTAGCTATTCAATGGTGTACATGTGTTTCTTTGTCTCATTTGAAATTTGACCAATCAGAGCAATTTTTACAAGCCACCACGTATAAACAAACTTGGCAAGCGTTGCTATCACGTGGTTTCCATTATGTTTTGATCAGTTCTATTGGACAACAACTTATAATCTGGCCATCGCGCATGCTCAGTAGTGATATTAAATAGCTCAGCGCATGCGCAACACCGTGTTTTGTTATTGTTGATCGTGTAGCAGTACAGCCAATAGTAAATAAATAATAATATTCTTTCAGTTTTATTTTAATTATTTTAATAAAAAAATAAAATGGCCAACAATAGTATAGCAATAGCTAAGATGCTAAATTCGTCAAAGTCTGACACAGACAAGCTGAATTCAATTTGGGAAGAATATCTCTGGACAGATCGAATAGATGACGAACTCAACAGCTCTGATGATGAAGTTGCCATGGCAGACCATGAATCCGAAATTTCTGACTCTGATGATGAGAAGGATGAAGTTGAAATGAAAAAAAATGATTTTGAACTATTTTTGAAATATTGTCAATAGATTTAAAAATCTAAAAATTAAAAAATTGATAATAATTTAATTTTCTCGATGTATTAAAAGTGTTATAATTTAAAAAGTAATCAAGCTATAGTAATAATTTTTTCAGGACTTGTTGCAAATGTATCACAGTAGATGTGTGCCAAATTAGAACAAAATCCATGCATGGTTGCTAAGGAGTTTTCTATTTTATATGACATCAAACCTTTAAACGCGTTTTTTTCCATTTTTAAAATTTTAATATAGATGTTACATTTTTGCTCATAACTTTGGCTAGGGTCAAGCTAGAGCAATAATTTTTGCATCATTTTAAAGCAGAATATTATACCTTTTCAAATATGTATCACACTCAAAACTTAAAATTTTATACATGTGACTGGTTTTGGTCAGATGGGTCACATAAGGAATAACCATGCAAAAAATTGGACCAATTTGAGCAATTTTAGGGGTCAATAGGATTTCAACATTTTGGGCAAGCACCTAATTTTATGGCATGTGCGTAGCAGAAATCACACTTTTGAGAGTTTATACATAATTTTTAGTTTTGTTTTTCTGAACAGCCCTTCTTGGACACCATACAAAGTAATTGTTCTAGCTCTTTGTGCAATTTGTAAACAGCAGACATCTTTCCATCAGCAAATAATTTTTAAAAATTGAAATTTTTTCAAATATATAGTATTTTTGAATTTTTATTCTGACTAAACAAAAAAAGCTTAAAAGGTTAGTAATTTACATCAGCTGCTTTATGCACATATTATATAATTACAATTAATTAGTTACCATGAATAGTTAATTAATAATCTATTGTTTATTAAATGGATTAGTGTAATATTATCAGTTTATCAGTCACATATTAAGGCCTTAAAACAATTGTTGTTTTTAAAATAAAATGAACATTAAACATTTGAACATAACATTCATGAACAGTATGACAATATTTACTATTTAGTATTTTTTTATATCCACAGACAGGTACTTAATTACATAATGGCAGCTGCAATAAGAAGTTTTGCTGAAGTTTGGCTTGTTGGCAAGGCCACCAACCAATTCTCTTTTTATCAACAAACGATGATGCCATCCGCTGCCTCCTCTTTTACCACCTCGAAGAACATCTCACTGTGAAGGACAGTATTATTTGTACAATTAAAGATATCAATATGATTTGGAGCAAAGCAAGAATTCCAACTCAGAGGCTTGATTCTGGTGAAAGAAGCAGTTTTAAGATGGAGTTTCAGTTCCGAGCTCCAGGAGCAATGCATCATGCTCAATAGATATTGAAGGCCATCTATTCTCTAAAAATGGTGTTATTTGAAGGCCAGTTGGAGGTCTAAAGCAGCTTGCACTCTTCGTTTCTCTCATTTATGGGCGTTTCTGGCATGAGGCTCCACTGGCTTCATACGCTCCCCTGAATGATGCAATGATGATCGGGCTTCTCAAGAAATATCCAAACCGTATCATTGCTGATGTGGCTTACACTGCATTTACTCGACATCTGTGGTTCTTCTCAGAACACCTATTGGGCTTAGCTTTTTTTGATAACTGAGTCCCTCTAGATGTTAAAAGAGCCATGATAGCCAACCTCTAGGCTTCCAAAGGCTCTGAAGATAATAAGCATGTGTATTGCAGACTTCAATCATCTTGAAAACTTTGTGACCCAAAGAACATTTTGTCTCTTCAAAGTACTTAGTATCACTGGAAAGGAGGAGGCCAAGAGTTTCCTGTTGAAAGATCCAGAAGCATGGAAATAGGATGCTTGCTACCAAAATTTGAAGGACCAAGTCGACTAGATGAAGGTTGTCAATGATAGCCCGATAAGAGCGTGGGATTGCTCTTATCCAGAAATATAATGAAACCCTCACCAAAGACAAGGACTAAAAACAGTTTCTGCTTCGTTTTGTCCAGCAACAGCCAGATTTACCCATCCTCCTCTAAGGTAGCAATGATCGCGGTAGATGACATTTGAGGGCACATTACTTATATGTCATACTTTTGAAATCAGTATTATAACAATTTTTCGTTTAAAATTTTGAATATTAAAATATGAAAATATCAAATGAAATTTTTACTCTTGATTTGTATAGACCGTATACATGAAAAGTCAAAATTTTTATTGACCCCTAAATATTGTCCGGTTTGCTTCAAATTTTTACAGAAATTCTCTAATATAATATGAAACAAGATAAGCCTTGTGGAGAACAGAATTTCCAAACTTCATTTTTTTGAACCACCCTTATATATATATATATATATATATATATATATATATATATATATATATATATATATATATATATATATATATATATATATATATATATATATATATATATATATAATATATTTGTATATTAGAAAAGTTGGGGTCAAATACGTATTTTTGTTTGAATTTGTATTTGGATCAAATAGGTAAATTTGGTGTATTTGTATTCATATTGGATTTAATAAAAAAGTTTCCTTAATATTTGTATATGTATTTTATTGAAATGTATTTCCAGTTCCATAAACTAGGTTAACCAGTGTTTTTTTGGAAATACCAATAGAGATTTTTTTTTTCGTTTTTAACAATAAAATAACTAAAAAATTTGTTTTTAAAGGATATTTGTTAGAAGACTTGTTTTTATATTTCTATATAGTAGACCATTTTAGTAGTCTTGTATTAAACAAATCTTTTTATTTTTTCTTAACCTAAAATAGAAATATTTGTATTTGTATTTGCAAAATGTTGATTGAATATGTTTGTATTTAAATTTGTATTTGGAAATTTAGGATTAATGTATTTGTATTTGTATTTAATGAAACGTATTTGATCCTAACCTTGTATAGTAATATCCATCTAAAGAATATTTAGAATAACTGCTTGAAATGTGTTGATTAATTACAAATAGTATAAAAAATTTTGAAAAATGTAAAATGGATGTGGAAATAAATTTAAAAATAGGTGGAATAATGATTTACCATGACCCCTATAATACAGTTCATGGTCAGTCTGTCCACACTGTTTTTATACTTATTCTTTTTACAATCATTTTTAGTGAGTAAAGTAAGTGGTAGAAAATAAAAAATCTTTTAATTTTTTGCTTATTTTTTTGAGACCATCCGCAGCTTATCAGAACCCTCGCCTTGTTGATTTATTTTGAAGAAAATAAAAGTTTAAATGTAATATTTTTTTTTCTCATAGAAAGTTGCCTCTGAATGTTTATATAATTTGACTTAACTAATTAACTACTCTCGAGTCCTTAATAAAAAGGGGGGAGGGGAGGACGTTTATTAATTTTTTAAAAATTTTCCCACCCATCCCAAGCTTATTAAGACTCCCCTGTTTATTAATTTTTACTTGTTATCAACAACAGCAACAAAAATCAGTGAAAATCGGCTTTAAAAATTAGAAAATAATTTTTTCAGTCACTGATAAAAACAAAAACTATCAGTGTAAACAGCCTTTAAAAATTGCCTACCAAGTAAATCCTATTGAAATTATTATAAAACAGCTGTTAGAAAATGGACATTTGACTGCAAGCCACTATAATTAAATTTATGCATGTTTTGTAAAAAGTATTAGTTTGGATTTATAAACTGAAATTTTTATAACAAAATACTTTTGATGTAACATAAGAAAAATTTCTCCTCCTCACCCCCCCCCCACCTTTCCTTTTACTAACCCACCACCCGTTTATTAAATCTGGACTAAAATTCCTGCCTTTTCCTTTTAATCCCCCCCTCCTTTATATTAAAGACTCGAGAGTAAGCATATTAGTATATATATATAAATAAGTATATATATATATATATATATATATATATATATATATATATATATATATATATATATATATATATATATATATATATATATATATAACTTTATAAAACAACAAATAAATGCTATAAATTAAATTAAGAAGATATTTCCGCAATGCAATTTTAAAGCAAATGTAAAAATGTAAATTTTGATATAATTTTTAACATTAAAATTTAAAGTTTACATAAGTTAAATTTTGCATACACTTTCATCCACAATTTCTTATAAAAAAAGTGCTGCTCTCTTTTTCACACAATGAGCATTAAGTTATGCATTATATAATTATTATATAATGCTTAACTTAAATTAAAACTAAATTTTTAATTTATATAATATTATAATATTTGTATAATAAATCATATTTAATATGATTTATTATACAAGTATTATAATATTATATAAATTAAAAATTTAGTTAGTAACAGCTGTTGTTTATGCTTTATACTTATATATATATATATATATATATATATATATATATATATATATATATATATATAAATATATAAATAAAAATATATATATATATATATATATAGATATAGATATATGTATATATATATATAAAAATATATATATATATATATATGTTTATATATATATTCACATATAACAAGATATGACATTAAAAAAATAAGTTAAAAAATATTTTTGTTTAGTTTTTATCTAACTAGTATCTATGATCATTCTATTTTTGAGGTAAGTAATTTTTCATTAAAAAATTTTACTATCTGTTTTTTCATGTTTAATCTTAATTAAAATTTTTTGTTTTTTAATAATTTTTGGTAAATTTTTTTTGAATTTTAAAACTGTAGAATTGTTTTTTAATAATTTTTGGTAAATTTTTTTTGAATTTTAAAACTGTAGAATTGTTTTTTAATAATTTTTGGTAAATTTTTTTTGAATTTTAAAACTGTAGAATTGTTTTTTAATAATTTTTGGTAAATTTTTTTTGAATTTTAAAACTGTAGAATTGTTTTTTAATAATTTTTGGTAAATTTTTTTTGAATTTTAAAACTGTAGAATTGTTTTTTAATAATTTTTGTTAAATTTTTTTTGAATTTTAAAACTTTAGAATTGTTTTTTAATAATTTTTGGTAAATTTTTTTTGAGATTTAAAACTGTAGAATTGTTTTTTAATAATTTTTGGTAAATTTTTTTTGAATTTTAAAACTGTAGAATTGTTTTTTAATAATTTTTGGTAAATTTTTTTTGAATTTTAAAACTGTAGAATTGTTTTTTAATAATTTTTGGTAAATTTTTTTTGAATTTTAAAACTGTAGAATTGTTTTTTAATAATTTTTGGTAAATTTTTTTTGAATTTTAAAACTGTAGAATTGTATATGATAAGAAAAAGAGTAATTTTTTATTTGTAAAATCAGAATAACAATTTTTTTTTTGTTCAAATGGGAATTTTGATTTTGAAACTTTGAAATTTGTTTATATTTATTAAATTATTGGGTATACTCTTGCAAATAAAATTTAAAAAATTTAAAAGTTTAATAAATTAAAAGGCTTTTATGACTTGACAGAAATTGTAAATTAAATGCTATATTACACACTTAATTGGCAATTTAGATACTGTGTCCTTATTGTCAGTACACTAAACTGATAATAGGGATATAGGGATAGTATAATTTTTTTACTTTTTTTTTCTGTAATTGTATATTTATTTTTTTACTGTGCATCAACTGTTTTTTATTTAATAAATTTTTTATAAATTTTAGGCATTCAGCAAAGTTGTTCAAAAACTCATACCTCAACTTCCTACTCTAGAAAATCTTTTGAATATATTTATTCAGGTAATTTATAAATTTTTTGGAAAAATTGAATAATGGGTGCATTCATTTAAATTCTCTACTTGCTATTTTTGTATATGATATTTGCAATTTCATAAATTCAAGAATTCATTTTTAAATTAAATTTTGTAAGTATTATAATTTTTTTTTTTTAATTATTATTATTATTAAAATATATATATATATATATATATATATATATATATATATATATATATATATATATATATATATATATATATATATATACAACATATATATGTGGTAGTGGTGTAGTGGTAGAGTGCTTGCTTCATAAGCAAGAAGATTCAAGCTTTATCCCTAACATGTCCCACCACACTCAACTTATTTTTCATGCATTGTTAAACTCATTTAAAAGAAAGAAAAATTGTAGTTTTCCTGACTGAAGTTGTCCCCTTGGCTTTAAGGAGGTGAATAGCATAAAAATTTATATTAGGTAATCTTATATGAATTTTTATGATTTCAAAAGACTTGATTGTTGAAATTTATTTTATAAAGATTGCTGTTTGTTAAAATATATTTCTTTAACTTAAATAAAAATATAAAATTATTAAAAATGCTGTAGCTGATAAAAACACCAGCTAGTGTAAATTGCACATTTTTGACAGCCTTCTCATGTTTAATTTAAGTTTTCTTCAATTTTTTCAATTTGTTAAAGTTTTTCATTTATAAAATAAAATAAAAAAATCATAAATGTTTTTGAACTTGTTCAAAGATTTTGGGTTGACAGCTTCTTCTGGCAGAATTCTTTTGTTAATAAGTTATTTCTAACTCTATAAATAATTTCTCTGTCATATTTAAACCCATGACTTCTTGTATTTAGACTTTAAACAATGGTAGATTGATGAGCTCAACTCTATTTATTCCTTTAATATTTTGAATATCTATATTATGTCTCCTTGTAGTCTTATCTTCTCCAGAGTTATTAAGTTAAGTTGCTTTAATGAGGGTGTTATAATCTGTTTTTTCCGCTTTAGATCATTCATAAATTTTACTCCCGATTCCGTCTCTACAATAGTGCTTTAAAGGTCACTCCTGCCGATTAGATGAATATGATTCTCATTTTGTTCCATAATGCATCACGAGACATTTGTCAATATTAAAGAAAAGTAATTATTTTTTAAACCAAACAGCAGCTTCATCCAAATCAATTTTTTCTACTTTTTTATATTTTCCACTGTTAATAAAATTTTTGTATCATCTACAATAAGTTTTGATTTATTTTGATTTAGTGTTATTAATTAGAGTTTTAGTTATGATAAATAAGGTAAATGAATTACAATATTGTTAAGTCTTAATTATGGTAAATGAGGCTTCTTAGTCTTGTCAAAAGCAACTTTCCAGGGAGAAGGTAAACTTGAATACAAAGCCCCAATATTAATTATGGGCAAAGGTAAGAAGAACTTGTAAATTAGTAAGTAAAATTTCCTAGTAGTAGTTTTAAAAATACTTGGTTTTTATTGGAGAATTATAATAAGAAAATTTTTTGAAATGAATCTTTTAAGTTTATTTAATGATTTTTTTTCTTGTTTACTTTTTTTATTGATTTTTTTTTTGTTAGTTTTCTTAACCCTTTAAATACTCAAGTCAAATAAGTCCACTGGGTGGTAAGTCTAGACAGATAAGTCCACTGTGTGGTAAGTCTAGATAAATAAGCCCATTGTGTGGTAAGTCTTGACAAATAAGACCACTGTGCAATAAGTCTTGACAAATAAGACCACTGTGCAGTAAGTCTCTACATATAAGTCCAATGTGCAGAGAAATAGTTTAACATACTGTATTACCAAAGACATGGTTGTAATCGAACTTTTTGTTTACAAAGCATGCGCTCTACCACTTTATCTCTCCTGAATATGATGTTTAAGTAAATACGTTTCATTTATGAGTTTTTCTTAATATAAGAATTATAAATTTGCAAACATTATTATTAAAAATTAAAATACATTTGTATTGATATTATTTTCTGGACTATTGCTTATCTCTACACACAAAACTGTATTACATATTTACATATAAACTACTATGTACAATTGGTTATACTGTAAAGAACTGTATGCAGTGTATTTAGAGTACAGTGTACAATGAACACAAGGTTCTAATTCATTAACTAAAGTGTACACTGAATTAATCTCATCTAAAAACAGATTAAAATTTAAATTTAGTGTTGTTTTTTTTATCTTTTTTTAGCATTCAGGAATTGAGAAGGCTTTTTTGTTTGATGTAGTTTCAAAAATATATATTGCAACTGACAGGTTTTTCTTTTTTAGCTTTTCCATTGATAAATTATATTATTTTTTATATTATATTAGTTATATGTAAATTATTCAATACATCAATATTTACTTGTAAATTACTTGCTATAACACCTTATGAAACCATTTATATAAAATTGTTTCAAATATTGGTTTTCTATATTGTAATTTTTTTTTTTTTTGCTAGTGCTCCTGTTGATATGCAATCTTATGAATTGTGTTGTGACATGATTGATGTTGTTCTTGACATATCTTGCATATATGGGTATGGAGTATAATGTTATAAATGAATTATATAGTTCATATATGCATTTAATAACAATATTTTGATAAACAATGTAATTTAGTCGTCGTGAAGATGGTAATACAAACGCTTACGATACCCAATCAGAATCAGTGATTCGTCTCAATAATTCAACTGTTTGTTATTTAAGAGAAGTCAATAGGTACTTCTAAGTTGCCACATTAAATATTATATTTCCATTTTTGTTAGTTTTTTTTAATAGATTTAATATTAATAATCAATCATTTATGAGCAGAAATGCTATGTCATTTAATTAATTTTTTTTATATTTGTTAAATATAAACACTAAAATTAATTTAATAATTTTATTTTTTTAAGGTTTTTAGCATTAGTTTGTATATTGAGGGAAGATAACTTTACAAAACGCGGTAAGTAATTTCTATTTGATTTTTTTTATTTAACTATGTAAACATAAAATAATAATAAAATTTACAAAAATGTAAATGAATTGTATTTTGGTGGAAAATTTTTTAATTGCTATTAATGGCATTAATTTCTTAACCCGAATCACTAGCAATGTTCTGTTTAGAAGATCAATTATGTCAGATAGTGAAACTTTGCCTACAAAAGATCAGTTCACGAAAGTGTAAAACTGTCAGTATTATTAATTATTGCAGCAGTAAATTTATGTGTGGTCTAGCATATAAGGCCTAACAATTGCAATGGTGCAATCCCATACTATACTTTCTTTTAATAGGGAATTTCAGAGAGTTCAAGTATAGTCCATATTAATTTATATTATTGCGATGGATAAGATAAATATCTTGTTATCCATAATCTAAATTTATATCCTTTTTTAATTTTTTAATTCAAACAAATTTATCTAGGTCTCCTCCTCATGCCGTATCTTTGATCATAGTCATAAGAATTGAAAGCACAGGCTGCTTTATAGTTATTGTTTTCCATTTAAAATTGAATTTTGATATTCAGTCTGTTCAACCTGCACATGATTAAAAAATGAATATTGAACTGCTAGGGGTTGTCCATAAATTAAGTCTCACCCTAGGGGGTAGTAAAAAGACTTGTTACTCTTTGGTAACAAGACTTTTTACTAAAGAGTTACGATGTTGTGACGAGGGAGAATGAGGTTAAAAACAGTCAAAAATTGCGTGACATAACTTGTGGACAATCCCTACTTCATTTAAAACAGCTGGATTTAGGTTGAATATATTACTTTTAATCCTAAAGTTTTTAAACTTGGAAGAGTTAAGATGCCTACACCTGTTTGTGAATAATATTGCAAATCAGTATAAGCAGATAATAAATCGGCAGCAAGATTTAGACAATGTTTTATTGTTTTAGGGTGGTATCTAATTAATAAAAGATTGGAACAGTTCATACTTCTGCTGCTCTTCCAAAAACAAAGTTGTAAAAAGTGATGATCGCTAGCTAAATCATTGATGATTGCTAGCTTAATAATTGATGATCGCTAGCTAAATCATTGATGATTGCTAGCTTAATAATTGATGATCGCTAGCCTAATAATTGATGATCACTAGCTTAATAATTGATGATCGCTAGCTAAATAATTGATTATCGCTAGCTAAATAATTGATGATCGCTAGCTAAATAATTGGTGATCGCTAAATAAATCATAATAACTAGCAAAATAATTGATGATAAAAATAAATCAAATAAATAAATCAAGATCTTTACTAAGTTCTGAACAAATTTTCTTACATATCAAAAGCAGATTTCATTAGTTTAATTTCTTCTTTGTATTGCTTGCATTGTAAATAGGCCAGGCTGGTTTTTTTTCAAAGACTGATAATTAAAAAGAGCTGTTGCTATAAAATTTAATATGATGCAACTTTAGTAAAGAGTCTTTATAAACAAAATTATCAAAAGTTCAAAGAACAAGAAATTACTATTACTATTGATTTAATATCAATAGTAATAGTAATTACTATTCTTTGAACTTTAAAATTATAATAATAATATAATGATATTAATAGTATTCTACTATTAACACATTATATTATTATTATTATAATTTAATGCTGTAGCTGATGGAAACACCAGCAAGTGTGAATTTTACACTTTGACAGCCTTTCATGTTTTAATTAAAGCAATACATTTTAATTCGTTCAGATTTTTTACTTTTGTAGTCTTAAATCATAAATGTTTTTGAATTCGTTCATAGATGATATGTTTAAAGCTTCTTCTGACAATGAATTCCATAATGGCGCAACTCTATTTGTTAAGAAGTTATGTCAAACTCCACTATTAATAATTTAATAAGTCATATCTAAACCTGTGACCTCTGGTTTTTAAATTCTTAAATAACGGTGGATTGATAAACTTAACTTTATCTATTCCTTTAAATATTTTAAACATTTGTATCATATCTCCTCTTCGTCTTCTCTTCTCCAGAGTTGTTAAATTGAGTTTAGCAAGACAATCTTCATACGTAAAGTTTCTTCTACGTAAAGTTTCTTAGGTTTCTTAGGTTAGGAGGTATTTTAGTTGCTCGTCTTTGCAATTTTTCTAGAATGATAATATTTCCTTTTATATAAATGAGAAAATAATATAGAAGACCAAGCTGATATGCGGTCGCACAAATACTTTTTTTTGTATAGTAGCTTAAGATTTGTTGTGATGTGCAAAAAAAAATTTTATTTGACTTAAGGTTAAGTTTGCTTTTGACGAGAATGTTATAATCTGTTGTTTCAACTTAAGATAATTTGTAAATTTTACTCCCAAATCCATCTCTATAATAGTCGTTTTAAGTTCTCTCCTTTCCATTAGGTAAGAATGATTCTCATTTTTTGTTCCATAATGCATCACAAGACATTTGTCAGTATTAAAGAAAAGTAACCTTTTTTTTTTACCAAACAACAACTTCATCAAAATCAACTCAAGAATTTTCTACTTTTTTTTTTTTTTAACTAAACACTTTCAATAGTAATAAAAGAAACATCAAAATCAATGTTACCATTAAATCGATGTGGAAAATCAGGTAGCAGTAGCAGTAGCAGGTAGTTCCTCATTTACATTTATAAAAAACATCTTGAAATTTGTCTATTGAACAAATATCTATTGAAATTGGATCATGAGAAATGCAACCATTTTATATTTTCAATTGTTTTTATACAATTTGCTACAGCTCCTTGATTATTGATGTTGCTATAAATAAGTTAAGGGTTTTTTTTGGATTCGTGAACTAGATATATTTCATATTGTTTTCTGGTTTTTAAAAATTTATTTCATATCGTTTTCTGGCTTTTTTCATAATTAACTTGTTCGCAGCATTCTTTGTACGATAATTTTAATTTTTTAACTCTCCAATTCGAAGCACAATTTTTGTATCTTAAATTTTTGTATCTTTCTTATAAGATTTTTAAATCACAATTTATCCAAGGAGTTCTCCTTTTTCTCGAATGTGAGTCTATATTTGGAATACAATTATTACATACTTCAAATAAATACAACAAAAGGGTATCGTACATTTTTTGAACTGAAATTTTTTCATACAATTATTCCAGTCAATTTCATTTTGATATTGATTCATAATCTCCTTATCGTTATTTTAGATTAGAAGACTCCATTAAATTGAAACAAAGATGTTTCAATTTAATGGAGTCTTTAGGAGCATATTTGGAAATTATAATTTTTTTTATTCTTTTATTTTTATCCATTTATTTAACCAAAAATTGAAAATTACAAATTTTATAATTTTACAAAATTAGGTTAGGTGTCACTCATAGTTAAAAACTAGTCATTGGAGTGACACCTGAATAAAATAAGCAAACAAACAAAACAAAAAAAACAGCAGTATTAATAAATAAAAGCGAGCGTAAATTAAATTAATTTAAAAAAAAAGGATTAATCTATAATAAATTAGATAAAAAGACAAAAAAATATGAAAACACTCAATTAGTAACAACAATAAAAATAATTAGCAACAACAGCACAAATAAAACAAACTTTACGCAAACGAAAAAGCAAGCTCAAAAACTACAAAACGAAAACAAAAGTTACATAACGAAAATGCAAACACAAAAACTTTTACACAATAAAATAAATTATATTTGTTATTCTTGGCGTATAAAATTTGTAGCGAATTATTTTTGTTTTAATTAGTTCTTATTTTTATTTTTTCGAACATTTTTCTAACTTCTTTTCTTTTAACTTGTTACTTCGCTTTAATTGATTGTTTTTATTAATCATTTTCTTGTTTTATTTTTTCTTTAATCTTTTGGTTTGTTTATACCTTTTAATATTTTTGCTATTTTACTTTATTTTTAACTTATCTTTTTTATTCTTTAAAATAATTTCTTTTGGTTTTCCTTTTCTCTTTTTTCCCTTTTCCCCGTTAAATAAACGCTTCCGCCATTTGCGATGTCATTGCTAAGATATATTGTTCTAAAGTGAGACTCTCATGTTCTATAGTGAAACTCTCATGAAATTATTTTTATAAGTTAACTAGTTATTTTTATGATTGACTGATTTAGATTCTAGATTTGATATCAATCATTAAATAGCCGTTTTTTCTAAATTTCCAAGAATAACACTTGTTTCTAAACCAAAAATTAATAATTTCATCATTCATAGAAAAATCAAATCTAAGGTATTTTTGACTTCCTCCTCGCGTATTTGAAAGATAGGAACAGACACATGTTGAATGAGATTTAAGGCACTAATCGTATTATAAGATTTATGCTCTATTGAATTCTATTTCAATAAGTTGTACATGACCATTTAATAGAACTTTCTATTAGTGTGATACGGGAAAATAATTTCTTAGTTAACCAACGCTACTCTGAATACCAACACTACTGAATTTATGCCGTAGAAACCTGAGAAAATGGGTGTCAAAGTCTACTTTTTTACTTTTGTTCTAAATGAAACCATTCTTTTTATAATATGTTGTATGATTCTTTTTATAATATGTGGTAAAGATCGCTTTACAATAACATTTAAATTCAATTGTAAATTTTGTTTAGGCCTGATAGATTACAATTTTCACTGTTTTAGACAAGCTATTCAAGAGGTAATTTTTTTTATTATTATTTTTTTAATTTTCAATTTTAGTATATAACAACTTAAATTTTTAATTATTTCAGGTTTTTGAAATACGACAACAGGCACGTGAAGCTAGCACGCGAACCACGTCATTGCGCCAATTAAGAAAAGGTGATGCGCTTGTTGTATGATGTGAATAGTTAACGAAATTTATTACGTAATTTTAAATCGTTAAAATACTTATTTAGGCGATAAACTTTTTATAATATTTGAAAATAAATTTGTAAATGTTTTTGGTACGCAAATAATATTATGAATTACTTATTATCTATTTAGTATTTATTTATAATAGCTAACTATAACCTGAAGTAGATAAAACGTTCTTATGATAACATTACCTTGAACCTTTTAATGAAAAATTATATTATTAATTTATTTTTTAAATGCAGCGATTATAATCCCAAATAAAAATAAAACATTAATCATAAAAAAGTTATACAAATACATTTAAATTAATATTAATAATATAATATAGAAAAAAAAAAGAGCTATACATTTTAAAACTGTTGACTCAATATTACCCAAAAAAAAAACTGTTTACCCAATATTATTTATAATAAGTTCGTAATAATTGCGTGGTGTGAAACTTTATTTCTTGAAATATATGCGTTTGTTTAGGGCTCAATTTAACTCACATTTAACCAATTGTAAAATTCTGATGTTTTTCACATAAAGTAATGAAAACTTCAAAGCATGCGACGATGCAATGATACAAGCAAAGGATTGTATAGCGAAACTCGATTTGCTGAAATCTTGATTTCAGAGATACTGTTTCATATCTTTTGCCTTTTTAATCCCTAATAAAAAAGTGGTATTTGTATGTCACATGAGGAATCGAAGTTAATATGCACCAACGTGTGATGAGACAGAAACTGCTTCTATTGCAATAAAAATAGATTAGATCTGTTTTGACAACAAAAAAGACAAGTACTCGAGTACAAAATAAAAATGTTTCGAAAAACCCAATTTTAAAAATACTTATACATTTTAAGAGAGGGTAATAAACAACGCCAATAAGTCTTTCAACTGGTATAACTAAAGTTATACAAAATTATACCATTTAAGTTACACAACACCTGCAATGATTGTTGATTCGGTCGCTATGCATTCAAATCACAAACACTGTTAAAACGGATCCTGATAATGTCAACTTAGCTCCCCCAAGAACGCCACATATATAGGGTACACATTAAAGTATGATGCAGATTTTAAAATTTTTTAGTTTTTTTTGCTAAAAATAATTCAATTTGAATGATTCAATTTAAGTGAAATTTTGACTTGATAGTGCGACAATAAAAACACAAGTAAAATGAAAACCGCTTTATATAATTTGGTAAAAATTGATTGAAATGTAGCATATGGCCGCACCAAGCTCTGGATTTTTGTGTTTTGAAAATAGCTTTTACCGTATATACTCTCCTATCAGTTGAAATGTGTTAAATTTTGAGCAAATTTCATAAACAAACAAATTACTTTTTTCGAAATTACTAATATTTTTAATAATATTTTAAGACATTCAACTTTTTTGCTTCAACTTATACGCGGGTTTCAAATGAGTATATACAGTAGTTCTACTCAAGGAGAAAACAACTAAGCAAGCACCACGATTTAGTAAACGAATGTTAATTTTGTTTTTACCAAAATAATAGGGAGATTGATATCGAAATAACAATGGCGAAGAGTAACTAAGAGAATTATTTAAGAAGCACTTATTTGTACTTATTTGCTATCATTTGTTTACAAAGTAAAAGATTTTAAGATTGCAAATTTAGATTTAGGCTTTCAAAAATAATTTTTTATGAATATATATATATATATATATATATATATATATATATATATATATATATATATATATATATATATATATATATATATATATATATATATATATATATATATAATATAAAACATCATGAATTTAAGTATTATATAAATAACATAATACAAAAAAGATTTCTGTTGGGTATATTATTATAGTTTAATCAGAATATACTATAACTTAAAACAATGAATAAATCTTAAAAGTTATCCATTTATTCATATTTTAGTTTAATGAACCGTGTCATTGGGGTAAAGTGGGACAAGTATGGGGTGAAGTGGGACAAGCGAGTAATTAACAACATATTCATAAAAACTATTAATAAGAACTATTAAAATTATAAGCCTCGCAATCTTCATCAAAATATTCAAGTGGTTTTCGCAATGTAATTGCCCAAAAGTAATATAGGAGAGAAATGGGATATCAACTAATTTTCTCCGTCTCACTTTATCCCTTAAAGAATCGTTTTTAGGGGGTTCTTTTCAAAAATGTTGTTTTTATCACACGCAGAGAGACAAAGCAATGTATGCTAAATAGAGGGTAAATGCTAAATCTAATTATCTAAAGCTAAATCTAAATGCGAAAAGCGAAATCTCATTGTTTCAGATAACGTTGATTATACCACTCCTAATTCGATTTTTCGGAATGCTCACTTCAAGAGCGTTCCATTTCTCCCCGCTCTCCCTACAATTTGTATAATAATATATGTTAATTCTGTTGTTTCGAAGCTATATTATGCAATAGCGTTATTTATAAATTTTAGTTGCGATATATATGATCAAGTTTACTTAGTTTATTCAATTAATGTATATAATTTTAAAGTGTAACGAGAAACAACTTTTGAAAGGTTATTGCAGAAAAGCCTCTAAAATGAGATATGGCTTATACCCTGTTCAACTTTAGAGTCTTGCGTATAAGTTTGAGGTGAAATAATTTAGAGATAAAATTACAGCTCAACGACAATTATGAATGTGTTGCGAATCCTGGGACGATTGGTTGTGTGGGTCTTGCTGTTCTACTATGGTCAACAATGCGTGCAAGAATTTCCAATAAACATACAAAGCTTATTTAAAGCAAAATAGTGCTTTTTAGTTAATTGTAAAAACCTTTTTAAATTAATTGAAAAATATATTTATAATTTTATTAACCAGTGGCCTAGCAAATGTGATAATGGCCAAAGTAATAAAATAGTTGATTAATTACAATAAAATTTAAAAATAATACTACTTATATTTACAAAGGCCTTTTTTTATGTGCTCCTACTTGTTTCCTTTGGTGCCCCAAAATACTTTTTTTTTGAGCCCGGGACGACACCCTCCTTAGTAACTGGTATTACCTGAAATTATATCATAATTTTTCAATAAAACAACATTTAAAAATTAGTTTTCATCATTTCTGACGTTAAGTTTGTGATACATTATTAGTATTTATATAGCGGCCAAACTTTCGAGATGGTATTGAAAGTTCGGTCAAAGTAGATGTATTCATTTTAAATTAAATACTAGTTTTTATTTTTCATTTTTTTATTTTTTAAAGATCAATTATCAATATAATTTTCTGTATATTTTAGGAAAAAAATAATGTTAAAAAAAATAAATGTTCAAAGCTTAAGTTACCGAAGTTATATATACACTGCCGCTCACGGAAGTTAGGACAAAAAATATTTTTTCAAAAGAACAATATTAAAATGTAATTACGTTATAAAATTATTTATTTATATTAGTAAAATTTATGTTTATATAAAAATAAATCAAGTTAAATAAAATTTGTATCAAAAAAATTCTAAATTAAGTTATTTTAATGTAAATATATTAAAATAATTAACATTTAAAATAGCATAAATTGTGCTCACAAGTAAAAGTCTTATCATTTTAAATAAATAAACAGAGAACGCAGAAACATATTAAAGGTCACGTGTGAACCTGTATTTTACATTATCAACTCAAATCTTTTAAGTTTGTCATTTAACAAGTATTGCTATTGTTTACTGTGTTTTTGCAGATATTTTGTGTATTTTGTGTTAGTATTTTAAAAAAATTTCAAGTGCAGAACTTCAAAGGTAAAATTAAAAATTATTTTTTTAGTGTAAATTCAAAATATTGAAAAAAATATGCCTAAAGGTAAGCCAATAAGTGTTGAAAAAAGGACAGCAATACTCACTTTGCTTCAAGAAGGCTATACAGTTAGAAAAATAGCTGAAAAATTAAATCTGAGTAAATCAACAGTTAGCTATACGATTTGTCGATATCGAGAATCTGGAAGTTTGGAAGAAAAAAATCGTCCAGGTCCTTCTCGCATAACAACAAAAACTGATGACCGACGTATAAAAATCATCAGTAAGCGTAATCAAATGTTAACTGCTCCACAAATAACAGCTATTTTCAACTGTGATCGAGAAAAAAAATTTCTGTCAGTACAATCAAACGTAGATTGCAAAAAGCGAATTTGCATGGTCGTGTTGCTATCCGAAAACCATATCTACGAAAAGTTAATCGACAGAAGAGATTCCGTTGGGCACAGCTCCACAAAAATTGGACGATAAATGAATGGAAACAAGACTCTGGACCGATGAGTCAAAATTTGAAGTTTTCGGAAATAAGCGAAGAGTTTACGTTAGAAGATCTGCAGAAGAAAAAATGCTAACTCAATGTCTGGTTCCAACAGTAAAATATGGTGAAGGCTCTGTGATAGTTTGGGGTTGTTTCTCTCTGGATGGAGTGGGATATTTGCATAAAATCGATGATATAATGAGAGCAGAACATTATAGAGATATCCTGGATACAAGTGCAATCCCTTCGGGACTTCGATTAATCGGAGATAATTTTATTCTGATGCATGATAATGACCCTAAACATACTGCATTATTATGTAGAAATTATTTAGAATCGAAAAAAGCTGAAAATGTATTACGTGTAATGACCTGGCCTCCCTTAAGCCCAGACCTCAACCCCATTGAGTTACTATGGGATGAACTGGATAGAAAAATTAGAACTGTATGTCCAACATCAAAATCTCATTTATGGAACATTATAGAACAGGAATGGAATAATATTCAAAAAGAAACAATTAGAAAATTAATTGAAAGAATGCCGATAATAGTTAAACCAGTTATTAAATCAAAGGGTGGTTTTTTTGACGGAAAAAAAATTTAATTATTATAATGGTTTTTGAAAATTTTTATTACACAAACTGACTAATAATATATTTTATATTAAAAATGCATAAAAAATATAATTTTTATTAATATAAATTAAAAATTCTATAACGTAATTATATATTAATTTTGCTTTTTCGAAAAAATCTCCACTGTCCTAACTTCCGTGAGCGGCAGTGTATATATAAATATATATTTATATTTAACAGAATGATTTTCTTTTACTTGCATAACTTAACTATAAATGCTATTTATGCAGTAAATTCAACAATCTGTTTTGTTTATTTACTAAAAGGATGTTTGAACTTTCTTGTTTGTACTACCTTGACTTGTTTTTCAAGAGAAAGGCGGATCTACATAATTTTGAGGTTCTTAAAACTTAAAAATTAAAAACGGATTTTAAAGTTTATTAACTCAACTATGGCGTTTGAACTACCTTTATTTTGAGACGGGGCGTTTAACTATTTTATTTAAAAAAAAAAAGGATAAATGTCAAAATTACAAAAATAAGTTTAATTATAAATATGGATGAATACCATATTAAGCGCAATTTCATTGGTGGTGCTCTTTAATAAAATCACAGAGTTTAATTTTATAAATATAGTTATGGTTTTTTTTATTTTCATTCAAACTAATTTATTAATATAACGTTCTGTTTATTTGTTGACCAGTTGAGCCATGGCCGACGACATGGGTTTGGGAATGGGGGGAGGGGGTGGGCGCAATAGTCAATTTCTAAAAAAAGCCCTCTATATCCTGAACTTTCTAAAAAAAAAAAAGTTCTATAGAAAAAAGTGGGGAGGGGTACTTTTTTTCTAAAGAACATTATTTATTTTTTTTTACCCGGCGTCGTCGGCCCTAAAATAAAAATAATTTTTAAAAAGTTTTCAATTTGAATATCAAACTTTTGTTTGAGTACACAAAATAGATAGTGGAAAATAAGAAAAGATTAAAAATATTAAAGTACATACTAAAAAGTAAGAGGTAGAAATCAGGGTAGATCATGTGATATACCCTTAGTAAAATACAACTTAATAACTTCTGAGTTAGAAAATTTTATTAAAAATAATGATTTGTCGTATAATTTTTTACTTTAAAGGTATAATATTCTACTTTAGAAGGTAAAAAATGTACCTAACTAAGGGTATATCATATATCCTACCCTTAGGTAAAACTTCTACCTTCTTTTTTTTTTGCGTTTACCTAAAAGGCACCCTAAAAAATGGTGTGCGGTAGAAAAAGAAAAAAATGTCTTATTAAACTAAACCTTTTCTTGATTCTAATTTCACTGATAAAATTAAAATCAATTATTTACCAATAATGTATCAAGGAAATTCAGACTGCGCCATACTGAAAAGAATATTACAAAATATAAGGCTATTTATCGAAAGCATAAGTTCTACATTCCCTTTCAAACAAGCTAGGTTACGCCTCCTGGTTACGCCTCCTGATTTAACGCCTGGTATGTGTCTTGTTTTGCTATTTTAAAAATATAATAATTGTAGAAATATTCTATATAAAGAATATGCTACAACTTGTTTTTAAAATAAAACTAACTGTTTGCAAAAAAAAAAAAAAAGAAATGTTTTTTTTTATTTAATGACGTAAAACTCAGGACGTTCAAATCCTTTTGTGTATAACTACCTCAAGTGTATTTTGGTATTTTTCTGGAGTTCAAAATCGGATGTTACTTTAATGGTTTGATTAAATCTTGTTTTGTTTTCTTCAATTGTTTCACATATTATCATTAAAATCATTTTTATTTATCTATTTTACTGAAACGTTAATAATACTGGTTACTTTTAATATAAATTATCACATGAGTATGTATTGCGTTTATCATTGTTTATAATAGATATTGACGTTTTTTAATTCTCAGAACTGGTTTTTATGTGTGAAAGAAAATAAAATAAAGTTTATATCAAATAAACTATCGATCTCAATAATAAGGTGAATAACAGTAAAAAAAAAACAATGTTTATTTAAACTGCTTAAGCTGAGCAGGTGTTTTTACAACTATCTTATATAACCTTTGGTGGTTGCAATTTCATACTATCTTTAGAACGTTGACAGAATGTCGCCGTTAGAACATTTTTTGAATTTATTTTTAGTTATTTTTGTTGCTATTGGCTGCTCTGCAGACAAGCCAAGCGACCCATTATGGCCAAACACATTTATGCAGACGTTTAAAGAAACTTTTTATTATCCTGTCATTGGTACACACAACACGAAAGGTGTTTACTATTACGACTATGCTAATTTACGATATCGCATTGATCGTGAAAATGGACGTTATGATAGATACTGCGGATTTAATGGAAACAAAGCATTTAAAGACACTCCATGCACTCAACTCGTACTTGACGGACAGAGATGGTTGATATATCCAGAGTTGAAAGAATGTTGTCAGTAAGTTAGTTTAAATATCATTCACGTAAAATATTTGACAAAGTTATTTAAAATTGAGAGTTTATTTTTCCGACATTTAAGGATTAAAGTTATTATTAAAAAATTTTTAAATTTATCATAAATTAAGAAATATTTTTCTAAGACAACTTAAGATCTTAAGTTGACTTAAGTCTTTTTAAGATTTACAAGTCTTCTTAAGGTTATACAACATATAAGAATTTGTAAGCTTAAGATGAATACTTTATTTCGTTTTAAAAGTCTACACACTTCGTGTTAACCGAAAATGACATTTAATAGATTATTTTATACCAAGTTTGGTGTGATAGAGTATTTGCATTTGATAATTCTAGTGGAGTATTAAATTTGTACTTATTCCTAACAATTAAAAATATTTAATTTTAGTTTTAGACTGTTTATTGACATTGTTTCTCCTATCGTGTGATCTTTAATTAGCAAAGGTCATGCATAACTGAATAATAAATTTTTTTTTTTTTAATGATTTGCCAAACTTAAAAAAAGTTTATATTGTAACGCGTTTAAACAGTCTATTTTATATTACTTATTATAAATGAGTCTGTATTGTATGGCTGATAACTACTTTTTTTGCGTAATTCATTTTCTACAGTCTAATATAAAATCTAAATCGCGTCATTGTTTTTACCGTTGATTAAAGCTTAAAACCAGTTTTAAGTTGCAAAAAACTTAACAGTATAGATAGGAATGTGTAAAAATAAATAAACAATCATAAAATGATGAATTTGGTTAAGAGAGGTTTAGTAGTATTTACATATAAAAGGGATCAGTATAACAAAAAATAATGTCAAATTTTGGAATTTTTGCACGACCTATACAAGAAGTCACAAGGATAATAAAAATAATATATGGTTGTTATAGTTTACATCATTTCATGAATTATTTTGATTGTAAAAAATTAAAACATTATTTAGGAAATAATAGGTTTTAAGATAAAAAATGACTTATACAAGATCATAACTTATTTTAAATTTGATTTTTTTTTTTTTAAATAAAGCCCAAAATTGTTTTTAAAATTTTAGAGTGTTTTTTTTTTTGAAGAGCATTAAAAAAACGTGCAAAGGTATTAAAAATTCTACGTTGTTGAGGACATTTAAGTAATTTAAGAGTCTCTAACAACATTGAAAATACTTTAATCTTGCAAAATATATTTTGTAAAAGATCTTTTGTAAAAACCTGAGTTTTCTCTGTTAACCTGCAGAATTTTTTATTTTATTAGCAAGTAGTGGTCAATATTGAAAATGTGAGTTTTGGATTTATTAAGAAACATTTAATTCCATTTCTTAACTACAAAATAAGTGTTTTGCGATTTATTAAGAAACATTCCATTTCTAACTACAAATAAAAGGTTTTCTTTTGAATATAACTTTAATTATGGAATATTTCATTTATCATTAATCATACGCAATTAAAATTGTTATAAGTTTCTTTAGGTTTAGCTATAATGTTTAGCTTTATAGTTGATGCTTTATATAGAACCATTTGGATTTCCTTGTCAGAACTTTACATAAACGTTAGATTGGATTAAAGAACAATTATAAAAAAAATGCTTCGTAGTTGCCCTAAATATAACCAATATAATTAAATGACACTTTTAAAAAATATTCAAATTTATACAAAAATTTTAAAAATAAGAATCGTCTAAAAAATAAAAGAACATATTAAAAATATAAGTATATCATTAAGAAATTTGAAAAAAGCATTTTTTCAAATTTTTTTTTGTTAATTTAAATTTTATTGCATTAAAACACCAGTTTTTATCATTGTGATTAGACATGATATCGTATTAATTTATCCGGATTAATTCGTAGGATCTTCTTTATTTAGTGAAATATTTGCTAAATTTGCTGTTCGAATGGTTTTACAATCCTAATCTTGCTGATTATAAACCTTATCTGTTTAATCGAATTTCTCATTTTTAATAAAATTTAAAAGAAATTAAATTATAAATATTATAAATTTGTAAGAAACTAAATTGTAAGTTTAAACATCTTTATTTCTTAAATTTGATTTTAGAAGGAAAGAATTTTGAAAGAAAAAGTTTTACAGCTTTATAAATTTTTTAGTTTTTTATTGTATTTTTTTGTTGCTGTTTTCCATTCATTTTTTGTTTTTGTTATATAAGGTGCTGCGACGCTCAACACGGATGCGGAGTATTAAAACCAACTTGGTTACAAAATGCAACATATCTTGGCATTGTAGACGGAAACTTTAAATGGAACCAAAAAGGATTACAAGATAACTTTTACCTTGAAACAGCTGGTCGCGTGATGCTCCAAATAAATCAGGTACCAAATGACATTCAAGATTATGATCCAAGTTCGTTCACGACAACAATTGAAAACGCAGATGAAGTGTTTAAACTTCCAGCCTATTGTAAGCCTGTAAAATGCTCGTTGTTTTCAACATGTAGAGCTGTTGGTAAATAACAAACAAGAAGAAAGCTTTTATTTATTTTATAAATTACTCTGTTTTTATTCGATACAATATAATTTCCTTTGATTTTTAAATTTTTTAAAAGTTATTATTATAACTTGGCTTGTTGTTCTTCAAAACTTTCAAAACTTAAAAAAGTTTTTACAAGCATGGAAACTAGTTTAATGCATTGTATGCATTTAAAATTTCAAATATTTTCTTATATAAATTTTTTTCAATCTTAATATAAACAAGGAACAATATTCAACGTTTCTGCAAAAATTTGCTCTAAAATATATAAATTATATATTACAACTAAGAAAAAAGTTGTTGTAAAAAGTAACAACGTTGTGATAGGAAGTAAAATTATTTTATTACTTCGAATAAAAGTTCAAAAATATTACAAATATGCTACAACTATGAACTATAATAATAACTGATGTTTTTAGATTTGATACCCATTGAATTAGAAAAATCAAGTTAGTCTTTTTTTTATCAAACATTTTATGAAAATTCTTTAAGATTATTTGGACCCATTCGTGAGCATCATGATTATTTAATAAATACCGAAAAAATTTAATTGTCATAACGTGATTTTTACTATTGATCCAGCATTACATGCATCTGAAGTCTATAAAGTTTAGAAGTCTAAAAATTTCGTATTTTAAAATGACTATTCGATCCAGGTTTTTCAACACATTGGTTTAAATGAGATATAGTGAATATAGTAATGGAAGTAAGTAACCATAGTAACCATTTACTATATTATAATGATAATATAGTAAATGGTTGTTAATAGATACATCTGAAACTGGCAAATCATTAATTGATCCTAACAACCATGTTGAGTTCAACATAATGTCTGAAATTTGTACTTAAAAGATTTTTTATACTGTTTTATAACAGTATATTAAAAGATATTTAACACGCGATCAAAGTAGTAAAAGCAATATTATGAATTATTAGTTCTGCAAAAATCATCACCTGCTGTGAAAATTTGTTTAGTTTAAATAGTTCAGATAGTACTCATATTGAAAAAATGGCGTTCGTAATAATAAATTTTTCAAGTTTGCGTAAAGACCTTTCCAGTTATTTTTATGAAGTTGGCTGTAAATAATTTTTAGTTAAATTTTTTAAAGTAGGCTGTAAAAGATATTTTCAGGTATGCTTTAATGTTTGTTTTGATCTATAAAGTAATTAAATAAATTATAAATTTTCCACTTTTAATGCTCTTTTAATCTCAACTTTTTATGAAAAACGTTTTTTTATTACAACCGGTAAAGCAACAAAATCTGATTCATTAACCCTGAAGCAAAAATATTTTTGTTGTTAAATGGGTTGTTTTGGTTTTCGTTTATAAATTGGATCATAGACTATAATCTCAATCATAGATTAGACTATCAGTACCAATAGGTATAAAAGATGTACAAAAAAGCCGTTTCTCATCTTAAAACTGTTTTATATTAAGAGTATAACTATTTAGACGTATATAACGTTAATATATATATATATATATATATATATATATATATATATATATATATATATATATGCATATATTCAATTTTTTCGGCTTTTGCCTAAAAAACGGCAAAACATCTTTTGGCATTGAATCTACTAAATTTTTAAACCATCGTGGGTCATATATTCCCCACTTCTCAATGAGATTTGCCTTTAATTGAAAGAAACTGGTGAGAAAGGTGGTTTTTCTTCAGCTACTTTAGTTTTAAAATTTTCAGTTATATTAAGGCCTGGTGATTAAGAAACCCAATCTAACATCCTATTAAATAATTTTTTTTGAACCACTGAGTAGCTAACTTTGATGTGTGTTTTGGATTTCCATCCTGTTGAAATATGAAATTACGAGATAAATCTCCTTTTCTAGCGCTTAGTCTCAGTTTTTGTTTCACTATATCAGTATAAACCTCTTGTGTCATTATTCCGTCGATAAAATTTATTTCGCCAACACCATTATGTATAAAAAAAACCCAAATGCATCATTCTTTTTATAAAAAAAAAAGGAAAAAATAAGTTAGCAGTATAAAGAATATTGAAAAAGTTTAATAAAGGTATCTCCTCCATGTTTGACAGTTGGTCTCGTACGTTTAGGATTTAAGCTTTCACCATTTTTCTCTATTCTCTCCGTTTGCATAAAATACCATCAAAACTAAACAAAAATATTTTTGTTTTATCTGACCATAAAACCTGTCGCCATTGATTGAGAATCCATTGCGAACGTTCCTCATATTAAAGAATACTTAAAAGGTTAAATAATACTTTGACTATCTTAGTGTACTTTTATTATGTTGTGCTATACTTTCATTATTTTGTGGGATAATTTCATTATGTTATGCAATACTTTTTGTTAACTGGTTACCTGTTTCAGTTTATTCCAACAACATGCGGAATACTGAAGTAGGCTTTGAGATATATACTGAAGTAGGCTTTGCGGCTATATATGAGTGTGTTTGTAATAATTTCAATTTATTTAAATACTATATTGTAGTATATATTATTAAAAAGAAACTAATAAATGAAAAAATATAAAAAAATTAAAGTTAGTATTATACTTTTCTATAAATCTTATAAACTTAAGCAAAATTATGATCATTTTAGTAACCGATTTGATTACATGACTTCTTAAGAAAATTGTAACCAACTTTGAAGTTTCACTATCGGCACACGGTAATTTCGTATGAAATTTTATTGAGAATTTTCGGTTCAAAGTTTTCAAGTCAAAAACAAATAAACAAAAAAATTCAGGTAGCTCCACTGCGTGAGAAAAAAGGGCATAGGAGCGTAATCATTTTTCTATAAAAAAGTACATCGTTTATTCTAGTTTTTATCTATATAATTAGTTATTTTCATTTAAACCATTCCTTCTGGCTTTATCAACTGAGCTTGGTATAGATTGTGATAAACTCCGTACGAGCTCAATATCAATTTTATTTATACCATACTTAATTCTAGAACGTATTTTTTGAAAGTTTACTGCATCCTAATTATTTTTAGAGACACGGCCTTTCATAATACTTCAAATATTCTAGCAAGTTTGCAGGGTTATCCGCTTTCTCAACAAATTTTACGTTTTTCTTGTTTAGGTACGTGATTACTGTTTTTGCATAGTGAGATGATGCCAAATCGGTGAATAGAATGAGTCTCTTCTTAATGCATTTGTTTAAGTGGATTTCTTGATTTACAGTCAGCCCACTACCCAGTAAAAAAAAAAAAAAACCGCGTCCCACATGGGTTCCAAGAGGGTTCCGTATGAGATTATAGGGATTTACGTGTGACGGATTTTCCCATGCGGCGTCCGTATGGAAGTTTGTCACTTTATACCCAAGTGGGTAATCCCATATGGGTTACATGTGGGCACCATATGGTATTTACTTACATGGGAAATCCCACGCGGGTTTCTTGTGGCATTTACATGGGAATTTTTTTAAAGGCTTGAAACTTAACAAACCTTAAGTTTTAAAATCGACATTGCGGCGAGACTACATTCTTATTGTGTAAATATATTTTATATTATTTTGTAAAATGACAAGCAAGTATGTAAGTACCACGAATAATGTTTATCTTTCTTTAAAGAAATAAGAATAAGATTTGTGCAAATAGACATAATATTAGGATAAAATAATAGTTATTTGAATATAGTTCTTGAGTATATTATCTGCAAACAATTAACTGATGCAAGTTCAAATATTGTCAAAAACCAAGCATGCATGCATGGGACACTGTAGTGTCCCACAAAGTAATGCAGATTTAAAAGTCAAAGAATTTCTTTATTAAAAAATTAAAAAATAGCGAAGAGATGGGTTTCTGCAACTTTTTTTAGGCTCTAAATCTTTTAACTTTAGATATAATAAGGTCCTTAAGACTTAAGGGACTTACGAACTATATTGAGGAACAAAAACTTTTCAATTTTTTATCTGGAGTACCACAGTGTTATTGGGAATAAATCCTCTTGGTCCAGTTTTCAAAGTAATATGATCTAAAGTAATATATGAATAAAATAATATGCTTTAAAATGCATATACCTATACATATAACTCCTTATAGCTAACTATATGTATAACTAGTTATACATATAATTTATTATATAAACTTATTTTTTGAGGTTATGTTTGAACAAATTAGTACCAATTAATTCAAATTCAAGATTTAATTAAAGTTCATTGTTTTTTCACTGTTTTAGATTTATTTGTTCATTTGTTCAAATTTATTAATTATTACTAGTTCTTACTACAGTAAGAATGTTTATCATTGTTGAACGTGATTTTATTAGTGACTTAATTTTATTTTCAACAAATTTTGACAACACCCTTTAAATTTTAAATGGCGACAGCTTTACTTTTCTATTGATGTTAAATTTATTACGTTTCAATAACTCAGATTGAATCCTAACTGAATTATTGTACGCTTTGTAAGGTTTTGTTGTATATCAAAAGGTAATTAAACAATTGACAATGGGGAGGGGATATTGAGACCAAAACAATGTCAATTAAAAAATGAATTAAAAAAAAAAAGTAAAATATTTAAACTTATGCTATCTATCAGCAGGTTTTAGAGGTATTTACACCAACAATGTGGTATATAAAAATTCTTGCTTTTGCTGCTTAAAACTGTACAGGATCGTCAGAAAAACAATTTAAATTCAGAAATAAGCTTGCTTATCCGAAAGAACAATTTCTTTTACTTCAATTGAGTACTGTTGAAAATAAATGTATAATTAAACCAGAAAAAAATTGATGGTATATGCATTTTTGCTGTTATATTAAAAATTCATATATACCATCATAATATGATAACATCATTTTTAATGGGAGATGGCAAAAAATTGACCGAGTTTGATAAAGAGGGATGGTGTTCAGTAATCCGGGTCATCATCTGACATCATTATGCATAGATGACCCTATGATTGAGGTTAAAAAAGTAATCAATTTGTCATATTTCTCTTTAGAAAGTGTAAGCAAGCTTTGACCACCTATTTTATAAATTCGAGAGACAGAGGTGGGCATGCGAATCGCAAAAGAACTAATAACGATGCTCTAAATTGATTTTAATTTTGTAGACTAACATTAATATAGTATTTAGAAATAATAAATGAAGCTTACATGATTTTTATAATTAGTATTTATTTCCATTAATTATCAGTTGTAAGACTCTATTCTATAAAATGAATTAAAAAACTATTTATAGTATAATAAAAGTACATAAATACTAGTTTCCTAATGCTATTATCATCACAATGTTAACGGTATTCGTTTTAAAGTGAAATTTTGTATCAATTTTATTGTTTTAATGTATATATATATAAAGGGTGGATGCTCGAAATCCAGACAATTTTAAATTTGCCGGCATTTTTTTGTTTTTAAATTCTATGTTGCGAAATTCAAACATTAATCAAAACAAACATTGTACTCTCGGAAAAAAAAAATAAAAATTGCAAATTTAGCACATCATGTCAAAGGAATATGGCCGTTGAGTTGCAGTGGTTGAGTCCCTCCGCGCCGGGCACTCTGTCCCAGAGATTATAAAATGGTTTGGCTTCCCAAAAAGCACAGTTTATGATATTGCAAAGAGGTTTAATGATGGTGCAGAGTCTGAAACTGAGCAAAGATATGAATGTGTCTCATTACACCATGATCTGTGATGACCTTAGGTACAAGTCCTATGTCCTAAAAGTCAGGCAGATGCTGTCTGCTTCAATGAAGGAGAAGAGAACGACTAAGTGTTCCGTTCTTTTAGCATCAATAAAACATGAAGCTGCCGGTAAACTTCGTTTTTTCAGCGATGAGAAAATTTTTACTGTGGATGCCAAAGTGAAGAGAAGAAATGACAGATGGTCCAATACTGTATATATATATATATATATATATATATATATATATATATATATATATATATATATATATATATATATATATATATATATATATATATATATATATATATATATATATATATATATATATATATATATATATATATATATATATATACAGTATCGGACAAAACGAGTGCAACCAATAATGCTACTTTAGTTTCTTTATATAAAAGTGCTGCATTTTTTCAATTTAGAGAAATAACTATGTAACTGTTTAGAGACAAAGTTCTTCAAGTTTTATTCATCACAAAGTTCATTATTTGTACACGAAAATTAATAAATTAATCAAAAATGTTCAAAAAAGTTGATTTCCTTCTCGACAAAACAAGTGCAACTCGACAAAATGTTGACCAAGCTGTATTTCGCTATTAATATTTCATGGCGAATCCTTTGTTGTCGATCACAGCCTTGCATCTTTGAGGCATAGATTCGATCAGGTGATCAATGAAACTTTGGTGAATCGCTACCCAGGCCTTTTGGATTTGTTCAAACAGTTGATCCATATTACGAACAGCTTCACAATTAATTCTGCGGTTGACGATCTCCCACAGGTTCTCGATAGAGTTGAGATCCGGAGATTGAGGCGGCCAATCCATCACCGGTAGGTGGTTGTCTTGAAACCACTGCTTGACTACTTTTGCAGTGTGTTTCGGATCGTTGTCTTGCTGAAAAACCCATTTTATTGGCATATTCCATTCAGCATGAGGTAACATAACATCTTTCAGAATATTTTTATACATGAAACGGTCCATTATTCCATCGTTTCAATGTATTGGACCTAGACCGTTAGCAGAAAAACACCCCCAGACCATTACATTGCCTCCACCATGCTTCATGGTCTTATGGCAGTAACGTGAATCGAGGCGTTTTCCGGCCGGTCGACATACACGGCAAATGCCATCGCTCACAATGATGTTGAACTTCGATTCATCACTGAACAGGACAGTTCGACATTTTTGCACATTCCAGTCAATATGAGATGTAGCAAACAGGAGTCTTTCCTTCTGGTTTTTTAGTGAAATCAGCGGTTTCTTTGTTATGGCGTCGAGAAAACAATCCGGCTTCAACAGCACGTCGTCTGATTGTTCGGTCCGATACAGGCAGATCTAATCACTTTTGTATCTCGACTGATGATATCCAGGGATCCTTCTTGACGGATCTGACGATCATAGAATCCTCTCTAGAAGTGGTGGAACGCGGTCTTCCACCTATGTTATCAGCTGCCAACATCCCCGAAGAACGATATTTGGAACATAGTTTTGATACGGTCCATTTTTTCACGCGATATTTATTACAAATACTTTTTTGCGACATTCCACTTACGTAATCGCCAAAAATTTTCTTTCATAGTTCCAATCCAAGACTGTCGGGAGCCATTTTTGCACTTGAAGCCATAAAAATAATAAAACTAAATAATAACGCGTTCAAGGCTTACCGTGTTACATTTACCTTGTGATGATACAATAATGCTCTGTGGAACACAACGTCTTGGTTGGATGAGGACTGTATTGATGTAATGAATCACTTGTTGAATTTCACTTTTTGTATTGATGTTCTTCAATAAAACACTTTGATAAAACTCACTTCGATAAACTGTCTTGATAATACTGACTGATTGACTTCCATATACTGACTGAATTACATGTCGATTTACATGTCTCTTATATAGTAAAATGAACCTGTGTGAACCTGTTCTGGAAGATTCTAGATGCTTCTTTTCGATGCTTCTTTTCGATGCTTCTTGAAGCTTCTGGATGAGTCTGGATGCTTCTGAATGTTTCTGGATACTTCTGGATGCTACTGGATGCTTCCAGATGCTTCTTCTGTAAACTTCTGGAAGTTTCTGCATGCTTCTGGAAACTTCTGGATACTTCCTTTAATTATTAAAAAACTTCCGTGACGTTGACACGGACCAGACTTAAGAAAATGAAACAAACCAAAAAAGTTGCACTTGTTTTGTCCGCTGCAAAATGGCACTTGTCAACGAAATTCTTCCTGTGTGCTGTCACGTGTCAACTGATTGCTCATGTCATGGCATGCTATGACTCCAGACTCCTGAACTGTTTGCTGTGGTAGTATAGCTCGTTTCGTTTTTAAGACATGTAAAATTAGGAACACTTTTTAGCATTGTTCGATGTTGGTTGCAAATGTTTTGTCCAATACTGTATATATATATATATATATATATATGTATATATATATATATATACAATATATATATATATATATATATATATATATATATATATATATATATATATATATATATATATATATATATATATATATATATATATATACATATATATATATATATATATATATATATATATATATATATATATACATATATATATATATATATATATATATTAAAATTATATTAAAAATAAATTAAAAAATTAAACTATCTGTAAAATTAAAATAAATTAATTTACCAATTATTTAACATTATTTGAGTAATTTACAACTGACATAGGTCATATCAGTGTATGGCAGAACCATTTTCCTAGACATTACAATACGTTTTTAGTTAGTGACACAAAATAATAACACTTCATCATTCCTTAAATTGACGAAAGATTAAAGCTAAATTCTTGGTATATTTTTTATAACATGAACTTTAATTAATAAGATTAATATGAAGTGAACGTAAATTATTTATGAGTTATTAATTTTTTGTTATCCCCTTGATACATGTTTCTTTAAAAAAGGAAATTGTCTTTAAGACGATAAACGCACACAACTAAATAAATTTATTATAAATAACTAAGCAATTGAGTACAAATACGTTTCAAACAAAAAAAACTCGATTTACAATCAAACACGTGTATAACAAATTGTAAAAAATATGTAAACTTTGATCTTTTATATTGCATTAATGCGTCATATGACAAATCTAAAATAAAAATTGTAACAGATAAGTAGACATAAAAGAAAAACAAAACAAAAAAAACAACTGGAATTTTCAAGGTGTGCCATGCTAGACAAGAATAAAATGAGGATAGAAAACTAGGAAAGAATAATTTCAGAATAGAATGTTTTATGATAGAAATAAAGAAACCTTACTAGAAAAGAATTTTTACAAAAGAATATTTTTTGGCAGAAATTTTGAAAAGAAACTTGAAATTAAAAATTACCATTTATAATAAAAGTGAATCACTGATGAATTATTCAGAAATTTCAGATAATCTTTATTATTTCACAAAGATTTTGTTAGAATTAGATTATACTTATAATCTATAATGACGATTAAATGTTTCTTCAAATCAAAAAATTTACATCATTCAAAAATATATTAATATTAGCTTATTATAAAGCAATAATCATTATAAATAATCATTATATAATATTATAAATATTATAAAGCAATAATTAATAAGCAATAATGCTTATTATAAAGCAATAATATAGTCTTTTAAGGTTGAACTGAAATATTTAAGACCAGAAAACTAATTTAATAAAAAAAATGCAACTAAGATTTGTTCAAATAGAATATTATATAGTAAATTTGAGATAATTATTTTTATTTAATTATTAATCAAATATTTTGAATTTTAAATGAATTTTTCTGATCGAACCAAAATTAATGCGATTATAATTATTTAACATTTATTCAATTAAAAATCATAACTGTAATTACCAAATTGCGCGCAAATTCTTTCTTAAAATTTCTTTGCTATGATAGAAAAAAAATTATCATGTTTTTTTCTATCATAGCAAGAATTTTCATGTTTCTTTCCTAGAAAGGCTTTCCTGAATTCTTGTCTAGAACCGGCTAACAAATTCAATTTACCTGCTTTTCGGTAGCCTGCTGTCATACTTAAACTGCTGTCATGATGCAACTTGTCGGTGTTGTTTTATGACGTTATTTCACGTTGGCTTTTAGTAAACTTTAGTTATATTTAAAAGACATTACAACAGATTTAAAATATTTTAATTAAAAAGAAAAAAAAAAAAATGCTTCAAGAAGCCAAACCAAAAACATTAAAGATAAAAAATCAAATAGATATAAATAAATTGCATTTTTATAGCTAAATAGTCTTGGCTTAAACTACCAATTAATTATTTTTAACAAATAGAATGTAGCATCCTATTATCATGATTGGGTAGTGAATCAATTTAACTATATTTAAGTTTAATTGGTGAAAAACAAAAAAAAATTCAATTAAAAAAGACAAAAACAAACCAAATACAAACAATAGTATATTATAAAAAATTACAAATTAAAAAAAAAATTAAAAAATTAAAAAAAATAAAAAAAAGTCACCGAAGAAAAAAAGGCAACAAAAAAGTTATAAATATCTTCACTGACAGAAGACATTTACAAAATCTAAGTCCTTACTGAGTTCTACCTGTCTGTCTAAAAATAAAAATTGAGATAAAATTATATACAATAAAATTGCTAAGGCTACATTTGTACTCAAATAAAATCTAAATGATAAAACTTACTTAAGTCGCTGTCAGCTAGCCTGTCTAGAAAAAAATTTGTATTCTCATTAATCCTAATCTATAATCTATAAATAAACTTACTAATATAAACGATAAATAAACTTGAACTAATATAAACTATAAATAAACTACTATACACTATATACTTACTAAAAAGGCCTTCAGCTCCTTCTAACTGCTCTAAAAAAATTAAACAATACTTGCTTAAAATGATCTAAAAAGACTGAAGACAAAACTGAAACACTTTACTAAAAAAGAAACATTGTACTAAAAAAATTTTTTTTACCAGTCATTTTAGTTTTAACTTCTTCTAAAAAAAAAAAACAGAAAAATAAAAACAACGAACAACAAACAAATTTTAGTTTTTAAACAATGAACAACATCAGTTCCACTTGAAACTAAAAATTTATCAGCACTAATCGGCTGGAAGACCTTGCTTGAAAGACCGCGTGGAGTAAAGAAACGCTTTTAGAAAAGCCTAGAAAGTTCTTTATTAAAAAAGAAAGTGAAACGACACTTACCCTATTGAATTACAGTATTCATATTTAGAAGATTACAGTATTCATGTTTAGATTGTACTAAAAAAAGTATTTTATCAGACATTTTATTTCTAACTTCTTCTAAAAAATGAAAACAGGCTATAAAAATTAGAATAATAAAAACAAACAACAACAAACAAACGATTATTTAAATTTTTGTTTTAAACAATGAACAACATCAACTCTTCTTGAGAATATCATTGAGTATATCATCTCTAATTCGACAGCTGACTTCACCCGAAAGACCGCATGGAAAATGTAACCGCGCATAAAAAAAAGTCTAGAAACTACCTAAAAACTAAGAAATGGTGTATTTTACAGAATACAGAACCGTCATTAACAACACGAACATTAGGCGTAACTATGCGCACTATTCATTAGCGTATTAATATTTAGAAAAGCGAGAACACTTGTATAGCCTATAAAATGTTATTTTAAAAATAAAAATGTTGTTTTTAGGTACACCTATCTTGTGATTTTTGTGGGGCATCGGTATTTTCTCCAAGATTAAGTTAGCAGTAACTGGTTTTACTTAAAGCAGAACAAATAATATTCGGACACGCAAAATGTCAGCTTCAAAGGTTTACTAGCTGCAGAGATACAATAGGTAAATTGAATTTGGTTTTTGGGGTACACATACAAAAAACAACAAAAGTTCAGTTAACAATAACAACAAAACTATTTCTTAAAATTTAATCAAACTAGCTGGGAAGAACTTTAGGCAACTCTAAACACATTCAAAACAGTTTTTCTCAAAAGCAAATAATAAAAAAGTTATTTGAGATGTGTTTTTTTTTGGTGTTTTTGCGGTATACCTGTATAACATGTAGTATTTTCCACCTATATCCACCACTATTTCCACCTATATATATGTAAGATTATCCCATGTAGGATTTACCATATAAAACCCATGTGAGATTTAACATACGAAACCCACATGGGACAAAATAATATTCCACATATAAGTTACATATGGTAAAAACCCACGCGTATCCCATACGAGATTTACCATATGAAATCCATGTGGGATTTACCATATGAAACCCACATGGGACAAAATCCCTACATAGGTTACATATGAAAAAATCCACGCGTATCTCATATGCGTATTTTCACTTGGTAGGCACAGAATAGGGCTGAGAAATGTCATTTTCAGAAAAAGCAATCCATACACGTAATTTTTTTTAAAAATTTTGTTTTGTTTGGTATATAACTATAGATGGAGTAGATTTCATATCGCTAGTATAAAAAATATAATTTCCATTGATATTTCCGCAAAATTATAACCTTTTTCACACATTCCAGATCGAATGAGAGAGCTGTTTCAATGGCATGGAAACTAAATCCATCCAGTGCTTTTAGTATTGAAATAACTTCATCAATTAGTTGCTTTGAAAAAAAAAATTTAAATCTTCGGCTTTTTTGATTCTGTTAGCTTTTTGTTGTCAACTTTTCATATGTCATTATATTAAAAATTGTTATTAACAGAAACTTACCGACATAATTTTACAGGTATCGGCAAAACGGCTTTACTGATTTACCGAAAAATTTTTAGTAAATGCTTTACCCTATTTGCAACTTGGAAGTGAGAACAAATGTATAATCCTTTTTAAGCAAATCATCAATAAGAGATGTCGTTACATCTAATTTAATGATAAGAACATGAGAAGTTTGTTTGGTTAATCCAAAATATTTAAGTGTTGACCGAATGTTAATCAAACTTTCAATTAGGGTTAGGACTATTGTAATTGTAATGAAAACAATAACAGTAACAATAATTATTGTTATTGTATTAACTTAATTTAGAAACAATAACAATACTTGTGATTTACAACTACTGTAATTCTGTAATACAATAACAATAAATATTGTATTGCAACTCATCTTTATAAAACAATAACAATATCTGAAAAAAAAAAGTATTGTAATGACCCACTACAATAGCAATAAATATTGTATTGTAATTCGTCTTTGTAATACAATAACAATATATTGTTTTTGTCATAAGAGACATTAACATTTTCATTTAAGAAGAATTATTATGTTTTACTGTTTGTGTTACTAAAAATAATTTTCATATATATTTTAAGTTCCTTTATAGCATTAAAATCAAGAGGAAAAAATACAAGGGCTGAATTAAATAATTTATGAATGTTATTTTTAAAATAGTAAGGCTATCATCAGACAGGCAATATTTTGCGGCCATTTACAGCTTAGAAATACATAACAAGATAGGTAATGCGAAATCTAAATATGTAAAAAATAAAATTTGCAATAAATTGCAAATCCGTAAATAAAAAATAGCAAAAATAATAGTAAGTCAGAGATGAATATAAGTACGTAAAAATACGTTAGCTTTTCTACTTTAATGTAAAGTAATACACTACAATAGTTATTGTAATTGTTTTCATCAAAACAATACAATAGTTATTGTAATTTTATTTCATTAAAACAATACAATACAATAGTTCTCGAATTTTATTGTATTGTTAGAAAAAAAAAACAATAAAATACTTACTGTAATTGTTTTTCATCTCAGCAATACAATACCAAAATAAATTTTTTTTATTGTTTCTGTAATATTACAATACAATATTATTGTATTGTAATGTGTAATTGTATTTAATTTTTACAATTACAATTGCAATAGTTCTAACCCTACTTTCAATTTCTTTTTAAATGTTATCTCCTTTATAGCAGCATTGTCAAGTAATTTATAGTTTTTAAATCTCTTTTTATAGCAGCATTTCCTAACTGATAAAATATATTAATTTCTAAAATGAATTAAATGTGATGAGTTTAGAAATAAAGAATAAAAATTGTGTTTATGTATTAAAATTACTACCATAGTTACTCTCAATGTTAAAGTTTTTAATGTTAAAGTTCACATGTTTATGAAAAGGGTTTTGCCTTCAATATCACATTCGCCTACAATGAATTAATTTAATTTATTTAGTATTTGATTAAAAAAATTGTTTAATTGTAAAAAAATGCTGGTTTCCAAATAAATAAATCATTTGTAGCAGCGGTTATATATATAATTTACTTTGAACATATAGATAAAAATTTTGAATAATAAATCATAAACATAACTTTAAGTTGTCAATAATCTTAAGTTATAAGTAATAATTTATAAATTGTAACGTTGGTAACGTTGGCAACAAGAAATACCAAGTTCGTACTAACTTCGCAGGAAAGTTTTAAAAATAAATTTAAAGTTAAAAGAACGTTGATGTTTTTGGTGTTCAATATTTTTCATGTCTGCAAAACTTTATATTTCATTTGAGTTTTTTTGAGATTTTTTTTCCTAAAGTTATCAAAAGTTTTTAGAGTGAAACAATGCTAAAGTTTCTTGTATTAATATTATTATGCTTTGTACAAGTTGTACCGTCAACATCTCATCAAATATTTTCTTCAAAAAGTAATGACATGTTGTATCTCTTTTCCAATCGATTCCTACCAAGTGGTTTAAATCCAGTGAAAATTGAAGTGCAAAAAAAATATACTTCATGCATTGACACTTGCAACAAAATGAATGAAGGGCAATGTTCTGCTATTTCAATTGTTCAGCAAAATTCAATTTATGAATGCAAATACTATGACAATAATACAAACGTTGATGTCAATTTAGAGTATTCAACAAACGAGACTGCATTTTTAGTTCGAAAAGGACAAGTAAATAAAGTTTATTATTATTTAGGTGATCAAAGACCTCTTTTTACGTAGGATAGCTTATTAAAATACTCAATTAGGTTTTTGACTTAAGTTTTTTTACGCGTTAAGGAGATCACATTATTATTAGCTCAATTATTATTTGGTATCTTTAAAAAATAACAAAAATAAATTATAAAAATTATGTAACAATAAATAGGCAGTGCTTTCCTAAAAAAAACAGGTGCAGTAAAATATTTAGTTCCATTTTTTTTAAACATCATAAAAAAGTGACGATTTTGCCGAAGACTTCATTTATTTGTTTTTTCTTGACAGAAAAACAACTTCTCTACAACTAACATGTCTACAACAAGTTCACTTTGCGTTACACTGGATGAGTACACTTCTTTAAAAAACTGAAGGTACGTGAATATTGAAATTCAAAAAAGCCTTTAAAATGACTGGTGTCATCCAACGTCATTCAGGATTTGGAAAGTTAAAAAAAGTTACGGAGCGCAAACAGACTTATATTTTGTCAACCTAAGTTTAATTTATCACGTAACACATTGAATAAAAACCTTATAAAAATGTTTTTATTCAAATACAGTAAAAAAAATTTTACTCAAGAAAAATGGGTATTCAAATATTGCATAAACATTTGCGTTCATTTAGCAATTAGAAAAACCAAGATTAAAAACTCACAATATTAAAGTGGTGTTAGAAGAGTATTAAATTGTATTTAAAAAAGTAGAAGCAACTAATTTTCTGTGATGAAAAGAAACTTTGAAGTAACAAATAGAAAAAAAAAAATTCTTGTAAAAATACTTAAATCAAAAAAGTATATTAATTGTTGTAGTTAATATTGTACCGAGGTTGCAAAGTGGTGGAGGATGTGTTGGTATTAGGGGCTGCTTTGAAAATCTCGTTGCTAACTTTTCTTTATAAGGCGATGGAAGTCAACATCTCTAGGTTAACATCTGTAAGTTACATTTTTTAAAAACTCTGGAGATTGATTTAAATTCTATTGCACAATTAGTCTTCTGAGTTTTTGGATCTTTAATTAACGAAAGGTTTTTAAGTCTTTAATGTACAAAAGTATAAAGATTGCAATATCTTATTTTGATTCTAACAACTTACTTTTTAACAATACAGATTTATTCTTTTCTTTGTGCTTCTGATATGTTAACTGCTAATAAAAAAATTCAAACGTAATATAGACAGAAGTGGTACGACAACGGCTGTTGTCCAGAGAGAAGGCTTTTTCACTTTCATTATTTTCTAGGGGTTCATAATCTTATTAATATAAATTAACTGCCTGATATTCTTAAGTAGCAATTTCAAAGATTTAACTATAAACTATATATACTCCAGACTTGACAAAATTGATAGTTTTTTGATTTCTTAGAACAGGAAGCTAATCTTAAATGTGTTCCTTTTTCTGTGATATATGGGGGCTGACAGTGGCTGGTGAATTTCACATCAAACAAGCCTTATTTACTTCTGTCTTAATGTTTTCCTACCCAATACAATTAACAATTTTTTAAGCCTTTCGTCAAGCGTTTATTTTGTTTTTTATAACTCTTTTTTGTTTGTTTTATTAGCTCTTATCTTAAATAGTTGTTGTTTGTAACCTTGTTGTGATTGGACCTTGTTGGGATGTTCATCGGTGAGTTGTTGTTTGTAACCTTGTTGGGATTGGACCTTGTTGGGATGTTCATCGGTGAGTTTGTTTTTCGACAAACTCACCAATAAAAAGAAAAGAATAAAAATAACGTTTACTTCTCATTCAAGTTTCAAAAATATATTTTATATAAAACAAAGTCCGTATAAATCAAATAATTCATAATGGGCAATAAAATGTATACACTTTGACTTTTTAGTTGGGGAGCAGTAAAAAATGATGCTTTTTAAGTTCGCATATTTAATGCTAGAACCAATTAAAAACTTTGTTGATGTATGTACATACGAAACAATTGGACATAAACAAATAATCCCGGTGTGCAATAACTAATGTTTTTTATAAATGGGGAGTAAAAATTTAAGATGAGATTTTTTCTAGCAATTAAAAATATTGAGGAGTAAAAAATTTATAATAATCAAGTATTGTTTAGGATATTTGTAGTGACAAGTGCAGGATTTTAAACATAATTAAAGTATGCGGTAATTGCGTGTGCAGAGATAGCTGTGGTGTCGGAAAAAACTATCAATGTGATTGCACTAAAGGTATGCTTTTTTTATGTAGATATCTTACAATGTGTATTTTTGGAATTACTTTTTTAAATTATTTTACTGAAAAAAAAAACAAAGAGTGATAAAGACTTTACCGAGTTTGGAAGAAGGCCGATTTTTTTTTAGAACAAAAGGAGAAAACCATAAAAATCAAAAACTTTATTTAAGTATATTTCTCTTGACTTTCAACAAAAACATTCACAACAACTATACGAACATCTTGAAAAATGTTTTTCAAGGGGAAAGTCTATCAATGTTGTTTATATATTAGGTGTTGAAGAGTTCCTTTCGAAAATTTATTCAGTTTTTAACAAAACTTTCAAAGACTAAAGATTCATTAGTATAATTTCAGCATTGATAAAAAATCTCTTACTGTAACTTACACTGCTTCCTTTTATTGCAGGTTTTAACTCTTGTATAATAAAAAGTTCTTTTTCCAACAACATTTTTATTCAAATATGAGAATTCATTATAAACTTTTATTTTTTTTTTTTAAAGAAAAAAAATTTTATGAAACACAAAACCCCGATATTACTATTAATAAAGGATATTAAAGTATTAAAATGTTAAAGCGACTTTTCTAGATCTCAATAAAATAAGTAAATTTAAAATTGAATAAGTAAATATCTATCAACTGATAACATTCCACAACGAAAACAAGTTCGTTTTTTTTTAAATTGAAGCATTAATTTAAAAAGCCAAAATTGTTTTAACTCTTAGTTTAGATTTTTTGTTACACATTAAACAACATTTAACGCGTCTATACTTTATAAATTTTATGCTAAATGTTGTAGCTGTTGCTGTTTTTCAAAATTGTCAAAAAATTTATGATTCTGGTCATCAAACCACTGGCAAGTATATGATAGATCCTGATGGAAATGGAAGTTTTCCTGTAGTTTGTTACGTTCAGCTAAAAGAATACATCAATCAACGAGGTACTTTGTTTTTTTCATTAATCAATCTTTTTTAATTTTCTACATACAAAATTGTTTTTAATAAACAGTTTGCTAAATACAGATATAACTATATACGTTGGACAAATAGTTAACAAAAAATTCACTCACACAAACCTATTATTATAAACATAAAACATTACTTTACAAAAATCAGATTTAGATAGTGAGATAAATAAGTGAGACAAATAAGTGAGATAAATAAGTGAGATAAATAAGTGAGATAAATAAATGGGATAAATAAATGAGATGAATAAGTGAGATAAATAGGTTTAAAATGATTTTGATTTTTTTGATTATTTATTTTATCCTCGATATCCGATGGATATGTTTTGCTTTAAAAGCAGTCTACAAATTTTTTTTTAACTGTTTAAAACGCATGCAATGTCATTCATTTCTGTTTTTTTTCCTCGTTTATGAAAACCAATACTTCTACCGCTGCTTAACTCTTTCAATCAGTTGTTTGTATACTTTTGTTTTTGGAAATTCCGATCTTGATGGAACCGCTCAGAGTGACTGGGAATACTTTTTTTAATGCTGGGTAACAGTTAGGCATTTCTAAAAAATCACGGTCGGAAACTCGTATATGTTTTGCCTATTATTTTCATAAAAATAAAACTGGCAATCTCCAATTTACTCTCATTTAATTCTAATATATAAAAATATTTTGTAAACAAAAAATAGTGTAAAATACTTTGTAAACAAAAAATATTCACTAGTAATGTTTTCAAAGAATAAATTAAGTTTGAAGCGGAATCGAATACTACAGAACTTTAAATCCTCGGAGGATATAAATTTCAGTAGTATATATATATTTTTAATAATATTTGAGATTATTGTAAAGATTTTCAGAAAGTTATGGGATTGCACCATGTATCATAGAGTCGCAGCAATCATTTAATTACAGTCAAAGATCAAGAGTCGAAGTCACGCACGGAAGTTGCGAATTTGTCAATGTCAATTTTATGTAGATGTTTGTATGAAAATAAATTTTTTTACTTCAGAAAATCATAACAGTAAGCATATTGTTAAAAGTTCCAGCAGCTAATTATAAAAATTTAGAAAAATAGAAAATTACGCAAAGAAATGGAAATGCCCAATTATCATTTAGAGTAGACCCAACTATTTTGGAGATATGGTTATTTCTTCTACTCGTTTTTTTTTTTTTTTATGTATTACATCAATTTTATTAGGATATGTCTTAGCAACTGGACCATATAATGTACTGGCAAATTTCCTGCGATTCTTAAAAGATTATTATAAGTAAAATGACCATTTCTAAAAAATGTCAGACGTAAGCCAGAAATCAATTTATGGAATTTAAATGAGTTTTCTTAAAAACTTGTTTGAACTAATATTAAAAATCAAAAGTTTTTTTATTCTAAAATATTATGTGCATAAAACTAAGTTATGAAAAAATCGTTAATCAAGTTTTGCATTTTTTAATAATTTTTAATTTTTAATTATTTTTTGTTAGAATGAATTCATTTCAGCAATATGTCCTTTTTTACAATTTTTCTGCAAGTTCTGAGCAGTTATATTTGTAAAAATCAAAATTAACAAACAAAATACTGTCAAATTTTTTATTATAAATTGGGATTTCTCTTCAGGCTAAATATCATTGGAAATACTCGTTCTAAGGAAGCATTTGTAACTGACAAACATAAAGCAATTCCACCAATGTAATTAGTTATTGTAAAAAACATGACTGTTTTCAAAATAATAAAAAGTTTCAACTTATTGCTTGTCGCATTTTCACAGACTTTGTGCTTCAAGAAGAAAACTTTTCTTTCGTGCAATATAAAGAAATTAAATAGTTGCGGACAAAGCCCACCTCCTTGTGGAATACTTCTTTTTACTGATTGCGGTATCGGAGTAATTAGATTTTTAACTCGTTGGCATCTGTCTTCAAGGAAATTTTTAACCTATGTTAGGGTTTTAATGCTGCAGTTTATTTTCATTAATTCATTTAATAGAAGTTGGTCTGGAACTGTGTCAGACCAACTTATTGCTTTGACAGGTCAATCAGAAGATCATTGAAGCCACGTTCTAGACCTATATTTTTTAACGATATTGAAGATGTTTGAATTTGCCTTATTAATAATGAAGTTGATAAAAAACAACTATGCACCAGGTAATAAAAATGTATATTACATAATAAATTGCGTTTTAACATGTATAATAATGTATAAATGTAATAGAAATAGTAAATTATTTTTGAAAAAGTTCAAAATATAAAAAAAACCAAGAAACAATCGTTCAACAACTCCGATATATGATAAAACAATATAATAATATTAATAATAATAATAAGATGATACGAATATAATAATAATATGATACGCAATAGCATAATATAAATATTCAACGCTTCAATAAACATCTCAATATTATTACAATTAAAATAATTTATATCTTGTAAGTTTTTTGCGTATTGTGATAAGCTTCATTAATATTAATTTATCGAACTGTTTGAGCTATTATATTATTTTCGAATATTAAATTCTTATATAAAGAAAAAAAAAAAAGCTAGATTGGATTATTTATACCAAGGGCGTATTAATTAAGGGTGAGCAAAACCGGGTATCCGGTTGGGTTTGCCGAAATCGGATTCGTATTTTAACGAACCAGATCGATTATCCGGTTTCGCTCACCCCTAGTTAAAACTTCCAAGTTGGAAGGCTCAACTAGGGGGATTTCAATTAGTCTATTACAGATATCCGGTTTTGCTCACCCATAGTTCTAAAATCCAACAGGTTTTAACAAACCGCACCGGATATCCGATCCGGTTTGTTAAAATCCGATTTATAAAACCGGACCAAATATCTGGTTTTGCTAACCCCTAGTATTGATAGATACTAAAATGAAAACGTCTATTAGAACGTCTATTAAAAAATTAAAACGTCTATTAAAACTTCCTTGCTTTTACGTGGCCATAGGGAGCTCGCGGAAGACTGGAAATCAGACTTGTCATAGAGTATCTTTATGCTAGAAGTGTAGTAAACTTAAACAAGTCAGTTTACTTTGAAGTTGATGTGTATATCATTTAATAAATTTTTTTTCGTAAAAGTTGTTGTCATTCTTTTTTTTCTTTTAGATTTCATTTTGGTTTTGATTTATATTTTTGTTTTGAATAAAAGTAGTTTAAAAAAATCCTTTATAACTGTTTAATTTAATAATTATGTTATTTAATTTTGTTTTTAGAGAATTTTTACTATTTAAATAAAGTGAATTGTATTTAAACGGTATTTTAAATTCGGACCTTGATATGATATCGAGAATCTTTAGAGTTTTTTGAATCAAATGGTAACTTAAATTTTCATGTCGCTTTTGTATTGTATTTGTTTAGGTTTTTTTTAAAAAAAGTCGTAAAATGCTTTAGCACCAATTCTACTTTGTATTTAGACATAAAATATTTCGGCAAATATTTATTTGAAAGATATTTAGTGCTTTCATTTGTTCCAATAAGGGTTGAGGATGAGTAAATTTCTCTTCGTTGTACACTTGTCTTGAGGCATGATTTCGACATAGATATAACGGTGTAGACAAAACGACGTAGATATAACGACGTAAATATATTAGATATATAACTTTGATTTGTGAGTAATGCCCTATGTTATATCGGCGTACATAAGGGGCTGTTCATTAATTGCGTCAACAATTTTTTGCAATTTTTACCATATATACTTACCTCCCCCACCCCTAAAAGTTAAATATTTTAAAAAGAAAATTTACTTATATTTTAACTTATAAACATATATCAAACGAACCTAACCATTTAAAATTTGCTTGCTCTCAACAAAAAGTGAATAAAAGTAAAAGGTATAGAAAAAAAGTTATTTAACTTTTAACTTAAGAAAATATTTCCAGTTTAAAACTACAAAGGGTTATTCCGAAAAAAAAAGATTAAAAGATTCATAAAAATGCATACACTAGGGTGTAATAATACACTAGGGTGCGACGAATTTTAATTTTTTTTTAGAATTCATTTAGCCTGGGTATGCGCAAATAGTTCATTAATATTAGAATTATTCTGTAAAAATATAAATGCTCTATCAAATTATCTTGAGGTGTCCCGAGACCTTTGAAAATTAAATGGGTATCTAATATAATAAAAAAAATTTTTTTTCAAAAGTATGTTATGATGGTTCTCAAATAAAGCGAAATTATAAGAAAATTTCAAAAGCAGTTGTCATTTTATAAAAAATAAAATTTTTTAATTAATTAAAAAATTTTATTTTTTATAAATAGGAAAACTTTTTTTTAATATTAATAATATTAGAAATTAAGATTCACCGCATCCTAGTATACACCTTACTCGTTTAAATTTTGAACATATTTCAAATATATACAATACTTCAATGTGCCAATCCTCCTCACTTTAACTAAAGACCCAACCCGATTTTAATGTAAAAGCTAATTTCTTCAAATAGAGTCTAGTATAAAATAAAATGAATTTAACAAATAGTACAAACCAATTGTATAAAACCAACCTTTAGAGACAGAAGAGCCAAAATATGCAATTTACAAAGTTTTTCAGTTTTAATTTCAATATTATATTATTATTTGTCCATGGAGCTAAAGAGCTGCATCTTGACATAGAAAAAACCACACTTGCAAGCAGCAAGTTGCCAACCCCTTTTATAACCTGGTATAAACGTTTAAATAATATAATGTTGACCAAGTACTTGCATAAATCTTTTTTGTTTGCACAGCAGACTAACCAACAACAACTTTGAAAAAATAATTTTTTACGAATAAACATCTTGTTTTAACTCTGAATGTGTTGGGTCTTTTTGAAGCACATCACGGTTTTTAAAGCACAACACGGTTTTTAAAAAGTGGAAATACGAATAGTTGCATTAAAATACTGAAGGTCGAGGGAGTATGGACTGCAAACACAGGGCTGCAAAACCTGCACTATTTTTACTTTTTTTAAGTAATAAATTTATTTAAGAAAGTAACATTGTTGACGGTAACTTGTTTTGAATTTTCCTCTCCCGCTAATCAACAGTTGTCAAAAACGTTTAGACCCGCTCCTCCCCCTATTTTGTTGACGTAACTAATGGACAGCCCTAAGGTAGCTATGTAAAAAATAAAAGTAAACAAGTTTTAAATTATTTTGTGACAACAATTGTCATGCTTTGTAGAGTAAACCTATACCCTTTAATTGTGTTTTTATAACTAATGTAGGTTTTTCAAGAGATACTTTTATTAATCAAAACCACCAAATATTTTTTGTTCTGAGTTCTTTCAATAGTTTTGTTTTCTATATTAATTGTTTGTAGAATTAGGGGTATATTATTTTTTGTTGATGTTGGAATGAAGTAGTATGCACTAAGTTTTTTTCTTTTTAGCTCAATATTTGTGTTTTAGTATGAAAAGTAGAATAAGTTTGTATCATCTGCAAAATTATAGTTTTAAAGCTGTTTGTGGCATTTGGAGGGTTGTTGATAGAAGTAGAAAAGAAAAAAAGGAAAAAAAAAAAGGGGGGAGGGCCAGTATGGGGCCTTGGGGTACATCACATTTAGTTTATGTTAAATTTTCATACTTTTGAATTTTTTTAAATATAACTTTTTGATTGATGGTGTCAAACGCCTTTGATAAGTCAATAATGATCCCCAAAGGAAATTTTTAATTCTTAAATGATTTGTTTATCCTATTTAAAATTTAAGGATTGTATGATCAGATAAGTTTCGTTTTTGGAAATAGTATTGGCTTTAACATTTATAATTTTGTTCATATATATAGTATTTATATATTCTATTTTAGACTATTCTTCGTAAAGTTTTAAGAATGCAGAAAAGATTGAAAATGCTCAATAGTTGAGCATGTTTCTCCTCATTATTATGTTGGCACTTTTTAAAAAAAATTAAAACTTTTGAATTTTTTAGAAATTTTTAACCTTTGTGGTACATTACTTGTTTTAATTAATAAATTGATTATTTGAAAAATATGCTTACTTATCTCCACAAAAAGGTTTACTTATCTCCACAAATAGATTTACTTATCTCGACAAAAACATCAAGTAATACTTTTCAAGTAATGTCATTAAGGGATTAGATTCTTTTGATAGATATGATAGCTATCTTGAGTTTGTCTTTTTTTAGTTCAATGAAGTTTAAGTAGATCGTTAAGTTACAATCAAAGGGCATGAAATTCTAGATGTAAATTCAGCATCAATATTGGCAAAGTAGATTTTGAACCCATTAGAGATATCACTCTTTTTATTTAAATCTTATTCTGTAATCTTTATTCTAGAAGATTTTTTGTTAGAATTAACTTTATTTTTACCAATTATTTTCTTCATAATGTCCAATGTTTTTTTGAAATCTCCATTTTCTATTTTTGTATTTGGAATAATAAGATTTTTTAAGTTATTATTTACGTGTTCAAATAAATTTTTATCGACTTTATTAAATCGATTTTTATATTGTTTGTAAATAGTTGGTTACAGTTCTATTTTTTAGATATTTTACGTGAAGTTTTTTGTTATGTTTTGAGGATTTTCTTATTTCTTTTGAGATCCATGGTCAGTATAGATAGTTTACTTTTATTTCTTTTTTTTGAATCGGAAAACTCTCATTATATTGAAAGCAGAAAATTTCTATAAAGTTGTTGTAAGCAGAGTCTGTGTTTTCAATGTTACTTAGTTATTTGTGTTAATGTTACTATGTTATTTAGTTAAGGTTATATATATAAAAGAAATGTACTGTGAATTTCTGAAAAGCGTAGACCTATTCAAAACTATTATATACCATATTGATATACCTTAGACATGGGAAGGATCCAGGATTTTTATTGACTGTAGCAAAAATGCCATAAATATTTTTTCTGTCTATAAAAAAAAAAGTCCTCTCTTTTCACATTTGCCGACAATACTAAGTTCAAGTTTGTCACCTGTGCTATGTGGTCTATATATGCCGACTCGCTTGTCTAAAAAGCTAAATTTGCAGACTTAATGAACTAAAACTCATAGATAGGGGGAGGGGGGACACCACATCACACACCATTTGCACCAACCTTGGATGTACAATGGCTAAAATCATTACCAAACCCCTATCCTCAATCAATGTATTTACATTTAATTCTTGGTATTCCTATTGCCAGTCAATGTATTTATGCCAAATAATACACACAAAAATATATAAATTTATCTATATATTTAAAATAACAAAATATTTGTGGCTGTTAATATATGTTTTGGATGGTGGAGGAAATAAGAGTTAAAATTTTGTAAAAATAGTTCAAATTTTGATACCAGCTTGAAACTGGTATCACAATTTGGAAGTTGTCTATGAATGAAAAGAATTCAAAAAAAAATTGAGATCGCAACAACATCTGTGTCAACTGTTTAAATAGCGACAACTTGGTGCTCACAGTCAATTGCATTTTTAACATGTAGCAAAATTCTAGTTTTAGCTTTCTCGTGGTTACAAGGTGAGAAATTAGACAAAACAGTTTCATCTAACGTTTTTACTAACAGTAAGTCAAATGTCAGTACTTGTACAAAGTTTATTGCAAGCATTTTAGGCAACTTATTTTGTTCACAACCAATAGTAAGAACCGTGACCATTTTTTCCAAATGCAAGTTAAATTAAAAACACATACGCTCACATCATTACCACGACTCTCTCTGGTCTGGGTTTTTAAACTAAATTGAAAACAACGGTCAAACACAATGTCAATCCTTTTTATTTCTTTATGCTTTTTTGATGTGATATACATTTTTTTTCTCAAAACTCAATTTCAGAGTACTCTTTAAAAGTCTTTGAACTTACTGGATGAAATATATAAACAATTGCTCCTCCATCTAACACCTCTGCAGAGATTTTCAAGAGAAATCAAAATAGATGCCGAATAGTTTTTAACGCATTTAAGGTACTCCGAAGTTTTTCGGAGTTTACCAAATTCAGATATTGCGGGTGGACAAGCATGATTTTTATGTCGAAATGATCATCTAAATCTTAGGGATTGTTTTATAAACTAAATTTCTTCCAGTTATTAAACTATTCTGAATATATCATCATGATGACTCAACACCCGCTCGTATAACTTTTTGACGGATGCCCTTGCTTTTGCGTCAAGTAATACCTTTGTTGATAAATGTATGAGAATATCTTCTTCTACTAAGAATGGATTTCCAAAAACTTTTATAACTTCAATAAAATCTGATACATGTCGTTATAATTCTTTTCAAAGACAGGTGTATCTTCGTAACGATTCTTTTCATTATCTTTTTCCTTTTCTCCAAATCCCTTTAGAATCTCAGCAAGTAGTGGCTCGCACACCATAGACTTTATCAATGCACCTGAGCTATCTAATGCGTCAATTGAGCCGCCATCTTTTTTAATAATTTTGCTGTTATAATCTTGGGCCTAATCTATGGCCATAAATGAAAAAGGGCGTCTTGTTATTTGTTATGTGAAAAAACCTTTGCAGAACCTGGTGTAAACCTTTTGGTTTTTATGAGGAAACATATTCATGTCAACAAGACAAATTGGAAGCCATCTAGAATAGTGTATGTGTGTGTGAACTAAAGCAAACATTCAAGGAACAATTTTTTTCTAGGCACTGACAAACATATTAAAATTTCCCATTCTGAAACTCTTAACAAGCAACAGTACTGTTATTTGTGACTTTATAGCAGTAAACTAATAATTAAAATGGGTGTATGCTACTCTTAGTTGATGAATCCACAAATCAAAGGGAGTCTCAGATAACTTTTAGAGTGCTTTAGTCAATTGCACACCTTGAACCTTTTACTTTTCGCCCAGTCAGCATAGATTCAGCTCATTCAGAATTTTTTATACCAGCATTATTTATGGCATCACAGTAACCACTGCCTCCCAACCAATCTCACTATTAATCATCAATTAATAGTTGCTATTAAATGATGATTGCTTTTGACATAAGAAACATTCATCACTCTCACATTATTTGTAGTTCTTGGTAACTCATAACCTGTTGCAGCATTTACAAGTTTAAAACTCTTCTGAGACATTACAACTTATTATTAACTGAAAATAACTAGTTTTATTATAAAGTTAGCTATTTTTAGTTCTTTTGTTCAAGTTTTTACCAACATTATAAAGTTTATAATGTTGGTAAAAGCTTGAAAATAGTTAAAAATTAACAAAATAAAAAATATATAAAAAGGAAATTCATTGCTAAACTATAATAACTCCGAAAACCTGAAAAAATAACACGTGTTTTATAAATTCATGAAAGTTAATTTTCATGAAAGTTACATTTAACAAAAAACAAGCTAATCGTCGTTTTTTTGTCTACATACACTGTTTGCACTTACCTAAAAAAACTATATAATGTTTTATTATAAAACGTTTATAGTACGACCACGTGCATCGTTTACGCTTTTATTTAAAGTTGATTAGACACTATAAGATGAACCTTTGAGTCCATTTGTTTAAAAATTAAAGGCTCTTTAACTGTATAACTGTTGACAGCAATTTCGCTAAATTTCATCCTGGTATCACAATGTGAACTATTTTTATCCTTATTCCCTCCACTATGAAAAAAATTGGGAATTGATATTTGAAAATGAAAATGAAAAATTTAATTTCAAAGTAGAAGGAAAAAGTTGTAAAAAGTTCCTCGCAATTTTAGAATAAACTGAGAGGAAAACTGTGCAAAATGTTATTTTAGTTTAACCTTATTGAAGTTTGAATGCCCACCAGATTAGGCACTTCAACATTTGTTTTTTTGAATGTAAAATGAAAACAAATCAAGCACCAGTTAGAGCTAAACATAAAAAGTTAAAAAATAAAAAACTTATTGTTGGATTCTTATTAGTTAAAAACTTTTGCAACTTTTAAACCACAAAATTTATGATTTTTTTTTTGTATTACTTTTGACGTTTTTAAGAATCGCATTAACGTTTCCGTTATTTTACTAAAGTAACAATAACAAGATCATTATTATTTAAAACTATGAATATATAATACCAATAAAAACGATAGTAAATGGAATTTTTATGACTAGTACCAAAAATATTTTTTTGATATTTTTATTTTTAGAGATAATTTAATTCAAAAATTAATGTCGTTTTATAACTCAAATATTTTTGATCAGTAATTAGTGTTTTTTGGATTTCATAACAAAATCAATTATGGCATTATATTACCCTATTAGTGTGCATATTTTTGAATAGTAAAGGTTGGTCACACAAAAAATATGCCTCCCACCGAAAAGTTTCTTTTAAAAAAAAAAATTTTTTATCGCTTGTCAATTTTCAAGACTTAACTCGTCAATTATCAAGACAGAAGTTTAGTTTTTAAAATTAGTATATTGTTTTGGAAAACCCTTTTTGCATTACCATTTAATAAAATACTTAAAAAAAGTACTGTCACAGATTTATTATGTCAAAGATGGGTTGTTTCCTGTTGGTTCTACTTTTTGCAATAAACAAATAAAAAGTTAAAGTATTTTAAGTCATCGGTTGAACGATCGAAAAATATACACCTCAAACTATTTTGTCGGCATAAAACCTAAGATCTTTTTACTTTAAACGTGTTTTATCGATTATCAATATTACGCGCTCAGATGTTGAAGTGCCTAACCAGATCGTATACTATTTAGTACTTTAACACTTTAAAGTGTTACTAAACGTTTTAAAACTTCCAATAGGTAAACATTTTACCCGATGTGTTTTTTTCTCTTTGTCTCTGGGAAATCTATAAATTTTTTAAAAGGTTTATAAATTGTTTGACTTCATCGATGATAAATAACTCGTGAAACAGTAATAAACACATTTCACCACTTTTTATAAACATAAACAAATTTCACTATTTTCACAATAGATTAAATAAAGAAACTAACAAACGGTGAAAATATATAAATATCTGGGACATATTGTTTCAAAACATGACAAATTGACTTTTGCTGCATTTGCTACAGTCTATTTGCCCTTTTATTTAACTCCCAGTTCAATTTAAGTTGATAAGCTGCTACATGCTTGACATTTTTTCAAAAATTTATGGGCTTCTGAGACAAAGCCCGTTAAACGCATGGGTTTTTTAGTAAAGTATTTCATTTTTCCGAATGAAATAAATCCGTAACTTAGTCAACTTGGCTCAGCTACAATTTTGAATAAATTTTTGAAGCGTCGCATTTTGACTACTTGTAACCTCAATATCTTGTTTAAATTATTTTTCTCTTTTGCATGAAAAAATATATGAATGTGACAACAAAAAAGAAAAAAAAAAAACTGACTGTAGCAATTGCCACATATGCTATACCCTGGATCAGCTCCTGTTAGATTAGATACAATAATAAAGTAAATTTTTTTCAGATATATACCCAAGTTAATTTTTACCAAGTGTTCATTCAGTATTTATAAATAATAACTTAATTTTAGTTTGAATTTTCAAGACCTTATATTAAATAGTTTGTGATAGTTTAACAAAAATAAATATTGAATAACATAGATTATAAGAGAGTTTTAATAGTAATTAATAGAAAAATGATTTGAATGAAAAATATTTTAACGTTTTTTCTTAGAGATTTGCAAGACTATATCAAACCGTAACAATTATTTTGGAAGAAATGATATTTTCCAAATAATTGATACATTTCCAAAATGTAAGCAATACTGTTATGAAAATATGAAGTATCGTTTTTATAATTCATGGACTTACAACTATGTAGTGCATCATTGCCGATGTGAAGTGCAAGATGACAATTATTTAAACATTGATCTAAATGCATACTGCTGTTACGCGTATGCATCGAGTAATATGGAATATAACAAAGTTGAAAAATGTAAGTATTTTACGTAAAATTTATTGTATATCAAATGAACTGTTCCATTAGGTTGCAACATCTTGTTTCATTTTGCAATGCACAGTATTTAATTGCAGTTAAATTGATTTTAATTCTCCATTGATACTTAATAATTTAATTAAAGTTTTTTTGCAATTTTACGGAAATTAACTTTATCCTTCATTTAATTTAATCAGTACAAAGTTAAAATATTTTTGATGTATTTTTAGAATAATATAATCATGAATATAAAATTGCTAAGTATATAAAACATAGAATTGATGACATTTCAATGTTTACCACTTAAGCTTTGGGGTCGTCCATAAATTACATCACGCAATTTTCGACTGTTTTTGACAGACACAGATCTGCGGTCGTTTATCAGTGGCGGATTCAGACTTTTTTGGGCCCGGGTTTACTTTAAAGCAGAAGACACCTTTTCATATTATTAATAAAATATTTTCTTTTCAGTGTTTCTTTTATTTATTTTTCATTGGGGCCCCCAATGCAAAATAAAATTTTGAAGTCCCCGGGTCTAGCAGTTTTCTTCAAACCCCCTCCCCCTCTCAATCCAGCACTGTCGTTTGTATTCCAGTGTTTGACTTTGCAAAAGCCTGAATAATGCTATTTTGTGTTGCATTATATATGCGATATAGAATCCATTATTGTTGATAGAAATTACTGAAACTTAAAAAAAAAGCCAGAAATATCAACAAATGAAACTATTTTTCTCCTTTACCAAGCCGGCACTACTCGGTTAAAGGTTACACGTGGTTTCTATTGTGTGTTTAAATGCCCTAAAATGAAAAGAATCACTCGGGTCTAAAAAAAGGTTTTAATTTCGCGAAATTTAACGTCAAATTAACGAAACACTAATTAGGATATCAAGTCTTTTATTAGTTAAATATTAAACGATATAACGCTTAGTTTTTTTTATGTTTTACGGTTTGCTACTGATAAACTCGCCCAGCATTTGGAGGTTTGTCATTATCAACTTAACAATATTAGGCAGAATCGTGTCACTTTTATTGCTTCAGTTTATCTTTTATAAAAATTTATGATTTATAACAATTTAGCCATGAACTCCAGACAATTCAAGTAAATACCAAAATTAAGGGGCTTGGTGATAAGACAGAACTTGTCTTCTTCTTGCCCCAGCCATGTATTTATATATTTGTATTGCATAAACTTGTAAACTTTTCTTATCGGCGAAATACATAATAATAATAATAATAATAATAATAATAATAATAATAATAATAATAATAATAATAATACCAGTTTAAAAAGAAAGCTTTCGGATTATGCATATTTGCCTGCATGATTTTTAATAATATAGTTTTTATTATACTAAAGGTTTTATCTGTGTATTTAAAACTTGTCTCAAGTAATACTTAAAAAAAAAGTGAAACTTGAGGTGCCGGTACCGTGAAATAAATTAGCTCCATTTATAAACTCCAGTTGCATAAAAAATTAACCGGGAGTCAATCTATTACAAAATAGGTTTACTCAACTATTAAATAAACAAACCCCTGTCTGTGAAACAGTTTAAGTCCTAAAATATACTAGCTCCTTGTAGTTTTCATATATGTGGATTACCTACAGCAGTAATTGAAGTATTTGTATTACAAATAAAAACAATAGTATCCATATGTCATAATTACTAACTAATATATAATGATAAAAACTCACTGTTAAAAGTAAATTAAAGTAAAACTACACCAATACACTCCTATGTCATAAATCAAATGCTAAAAGTTTAATCTTTCTTGCTTTAATATATGCAAAATTAGTGAAATTGATTTCAAGTAATTTTTAATTGTATTTAATTTGCAGAAACTCTATTCAGCAGTGGCTACAGAGGTGGAAATTGTAAGAAATGTTTTCAGTGCTCGTTCGATACTTGGGTAAGATTCTTGCAATTCCCATGTAACAAGAACATTTAGAAGATCTAAATGAAACAAGTCATCGGGTTTTTTATTTTGCAATAGTTCAACCATTAAAGCGTTTTATTTCAATTATAAATTATTATTTCGTCCTTTTTATATATTACATATTATTTATCTTATTTCATCATCTTTATTTATTTCAGGATATTTTACAAGATAATAGAATATCTTTAGGTTCTAAATCTTCCATTATAAAAAACTAAAATAATATCTTCTCGAGTTTTTGAAAGAGTTTGTGTTTATGAAAACAACAAACTTTTCTTCAATCCTACATTCTTTATCTGACAATTTTGTATACCTAATAATTTCAGTTAATTGGTGTTTGTGCGATACATTCGTGTTACTATCAGGTATTGTATTATAATATTTGGCTTCTTAAATTTCTTTTATTATTTCACTATTTACTGTCGCAAATAATAAATTAATATACTCATTATCGGTTGTTGGCGACAAGTAACTAGTGTGATTTTTTAGCGATTCAAGGGAATTTTTAAAGCCAACATCAAACTGACTCAATAATTTCTCTATCTTTGTCGTGTCCACAAAAAGCTGTTTTTAGCACTACAATATAAATTACGATACAATACAAACAATATAAATTTTAATTTTATAGCCAATGTATGGCTCCATTTCTAATTTTTGCTTTTCAATGCTGCTTGTGCAAATTCGTCAATAAGTTCACTCTTTTCATGCCCTTTTTCTAATAATTCCCATTTCGTAATGTTACCACGAAATTTCGTGATATTGAATCCATCACACTGACAAAATAGAATATTATGTGCACCAGATACAAATAAAAGACATCTTTCTTTTTGCAATAAAACAACCATTTCCTCTCTTTTTTTTTTTCAATATCTTAATTTCTAAAATTCAGCGGCCATTTTTAAAGCAGCAGCCATTATTAAAGCAACAGCCATTTGTGAAAGGATACTTCCTTAACTCTGCATGTGCTGGACCATGTTGAACTAAAAAAGATTTTGTAATTTTGTAATTTAAGTTCTATGTTGTTGGATCATTTACATTCACATTTTTATATTCACAATTATTATCATTGCTTACGTTTTTTTTTCTCCATTTATTTTGCTGTTCATACAATAATATAAAAAAATTTTCCTTAAAAAAATGAATTTATATATATTTATATAAACAGACAGGGGCTCAAAGAAGATGTGGATGACAAGAGTCACCACATTCTTTTCATAGAGTTCCTATGTGAACTTTAACAAGTGCCAAGAAAATAAAGTTATAATAAAGTAAAACAAAAGTAAAAAAAAATAAAAATAAAAACTCCGTTAAAACCTTTAAAAAAATGACAAAACTCCGTGAAAAAAATTTAAAAAAATAAAGAAAGACAATAAGAGGAATAAATTTCTTTGAATTTATCAAAAAATTAGGTTTAAAAACGATAGTGTATATTAAAAAAACGATAATGTATATTAAAAAAACGATAGTGTATATTAAAAAAACGATAGTGTATATGTTAAGTTTTAAAGCTGTCATTTGTTTTCAAAATTTCTTTTTTTAAATAAAACTTAAATGAATTTACTGTTTTCACCATATTGATGTGGTTATTTTTATAACTGTTCCATATCTTAGGCCCTCGATATGTTATACTATATTTTTTGTATTTAGTTTGTTTACTAGGTAGTGTGTATGTTAGCCTCTCGTTTGATCTCAGAAAATAGTTATTGTTTTGATTTATTTTAAATTTTGTTTCAAAGTTTTTTGGTGCGAGATACATTAACTTCCTTTTTTTCAAAAAATTTATATTCTGTATTTTTTACAATTTTAGATTTTTTTTAACCTCTAGCTTTTGACTCCGTAGCAGGGGATTCACCTTTCTTACATTCATTTTTCGCCCAAACCATGTTTAACTTTTAAGTTCGAATATATTAGAAACACTTTGTCATTGCCACAAAGCAAAGCCATTGTTACACCAATAATTACTACTATAACAACAGTGTTACAGTGACAGATCCAGGGAGGGAAGGGTTCCCCCCCCCCTCTTACCAGAATCTGAATGTCCTAAAATATCAAATGTGGTACAAAATTCCTGGATCCGTCACTGCGGTGTTATTATAATACTATAACAACAATATTTTTGTCATACAATAGTGTTTTATTTTTACTATTAATAGTAAAAATAAAACAATATTATTTCAATGAAAAATAATTGGGCCACGTTATACAGAAAACTACCAACCCACTTAGTTTTAAATTCATTTTGATTGTTTCAAAACTCTGCATTTATCCATTTAATTTATCTTAAAACCAAATATAAGTGGGTTGGTAGCTTTCTGCATAACATTGCTTAACTTAATAACATACCAAAAACTTTATATAAAAAAAAATAAAAATAAATAAATTTCTCTTGTGATGGCTTTCTTATCTAAATTAGAATTAAATTGTTTTATGTCTGTTGTATAAAAAATATGAATTTGGATTTACAAGGTTTTGATTATAGGCCCACAATAAATTGAAATTAGATTTGAACATGCGAATGTTTAGCATAAAATTGAAAGAAAAACAAACGTCAGGTTCGCTATCTTTTTTACTTCAATGTCGCGTCGTGACCTGGTTTCGTTACCTGGTTTCTACTCATGTTTATGACACATTTCCACTAATTCACACAAAAAGGCTCCAAAAGTGCAGAAAAAAAAAGTTTTACAATCTGTAATTATCAGCAATTTCATTAAAAAAAAACTGCATTTAAGTGTGGACAAAAAGCTTATTGTTTGAAAAAGTTAAGTAAAAATAAAATATTTAAAAAGCACTTTTTAAAAGACATATCAATCAATATGTATATTTTAGGCACTTAAAATTTTTTTTTTATTAGCAAAAGATAGCGGCAAACCTAAAATTGAAGAAACACAGAAAAAAATTTGGTACTTCTTATAAACTTCAGCTTTAATACGTTAAAACAAAGTAGTGCTAATAACTCGCGCAAGCGAGTTATTTTTTTATACAAAAGAATTGAGCTAGATTATGGGTTCTAAAGAGCTAAGGATCATTCCAACCTTAAAAAAAACACGTGGGTTAGATGGATCAGAGACTCTTTTATACATTATCACCAAAAAATGTTTCATAACGCCTTTTTTCATTTTCGTCAAATGTTTAGTTTTGAAGCAATTCTGCCCCACTGTAAGTCGTCCTTCTTATAATATTTTAAAAACGTGTCATTTTACCAATTTTTTTTAGGTTTGTTATTGAATATTTATTTTACACTAAATTACATATTTTTAAAAATATGGAAAGAAACCAGCTAAAACTGTTGTTTTACGTAAAAGTCGTATTGTAAAACGAGTTCAATTTATTAATATATTATAATAGTATCATTATACAAATATGTGATAAACACGAAGAAGAGATCGTAGATCACAGCTAGTAGTAGAAGAGTTTCTCAAGTCCGTTTTTGTTCGATAGGTTAATCCAAGAGAGACTGGCTTCGACAGACACGCTATTTACACAAATTCCTAATTAATAGTTTTATACAATCAGCCAATCCAAACGATTTACGTTTATAACAACTTAATTAACGCAACAAAAACATCCTGTTAACATTCTTCATGAACGCGCATTACTATTCTTTTTTCAAATAAAAATTTTTCACTTGATTTAGACTCAGCTCTCCGTTTTAATCATTTGCCGAGTAACCCAAGACTTGAAAAAAATCCTTAAAGTTTTAGTTATTTTTGTTATAACTTACTCGTCTCGGAAGTCAGTCCTGAAAAGCTCGGTCATTTTTCAATTGAGTCGGTGAATGTTAGAAGGGCAGAAGTCCAACTATGAAAACTTTTGGGAAACAAAAAAATACTGTATTTTCCCAACTAGTAAATTTTTGTAAGGATAATGTGTTTTACCTTTTAAAAAAAAAGGTGTTGAGCCATTAACAAAAATGCAGAGGGGAAAATGGAGTTTTTTTTTAATTTCCCGAAAGTTATTAGACATTATTGGACTAACGCCCTTTTAGCATTCACCAATTCAATTATTGAATCTCGGACTCGGAATACCAAGTGAATAAAATGTAAAAAATATTATAACCGAGCTAAATAAAAAAATTTTAAAATCTTCAAAACTGGCGAGAGTCCTCAGCACGAGCTGTCTCACGAGTATCTATTTTTCACGTATTTCTCTGAAAAAAAATGCACAAACAATAAAAAAATAAAAAGCGCCAAATTTGGAGTTTTTTAATATTTTTCAGTATCTCGGTAATATCCGAGATACTGAAAAATATTAAAAAAACTCGAGTATGCAGTATGATATGAAAAAAAATATTTTTTATATATCATACTGCAATTCAACTGCAATGCAACGTTTTTACTCATTCATTGACTTCTCAGAGCAAAAGAAACTTATATGATTTTTAAAATTGACTGATTCAAATATTAAAATGAAAAAAAAATTACAAGAGAAACTTATTTGAAATTGCAAAACCACTGTCTAGTTTTGAAAAATGACAAGTTTCATGTTGAATACAATTTGTGCCCTGACGGTGCAAGAGACAAATTCATGATAATTAAGTGAAACTTACATTTACTGAGAAAATTATTGATAAACTAGAATTAGATCTTGAACTTAGTTTCAACCAAATTGCAAATCCGTTGGTACAAAAGCTGATTTGAAAGTTCCACCAGGATTGAAGCTCCCAAAAACGTCCAATAAGTTTGTCAAACAATTTACAGTGTATAGCTAAGCATAGGGTGTCCCATTCCCGCAAAATTTTCGAATTCCCACTCCATCTTTTAAATTGAGGTTTAGACTAAGATAAAAAACATATTTACCATGTATTTTGAAAAAATATAAAAATTTAAGGGTCCCCCCACTTAAAAAAAGTTAAAAAAACCCTTTTTTACCGTCTTTTTTGAGTATTTTTGTTTAAATTGTTAACAAATATATTCCGTAACGACTTCAACTTTTCACACAATATAATTTACTGTCTTATTTATACTGTATAAAAAATTCGACTTAAAAAAAAAAATTTAAGGGTCCCCCCCAATTAAATAGTAAAGTCGTTTTGTAATTTGGCAACATCAGAAAGTAGTTTTTTACTGTAAAGGCTTAAATTTAGGACGATCTAAAAGTTGTATTGAAATAAAAAAATTTGATTGTCTTTATTTGAACCAATAATTATTCTAAAACAATGGTTGCTGAAACTGGACGTTCGGCATAAGAAAAATTTCTTTTCGTGTTTTTTCTTCAGCATGGTAAATAATTCCATGTTGTTTGTTTTAAGTTGTTTTAACAAGTAAAATTTAATGTTGAATTAACATTATTTTCATTATTTTAATATTATTAAATAATAAGATTTCGACATACCAATAGTAATCAATAGTATAAATTTTTTTAATTTAAAAATTATTGTTTTAAATTTTTTATTTACTTTAAGCTTTTTGTTTTTACAATAAATTTAATATACGAATTAAGGTTAGGAAATATTTTCTAAAATAGAGTTCCAATGAAATTAGACTAGTTTTTGTAATTGCTAGGCTTATGTAATTGCTTTTTTTAATTTCAGTAAAGTAATTTGCGACAGATTTTGTTAAACGGTATCCCAATTAGTAAGTAACTCAGTCACGTGCTTCTGCTGCTGCTAGTACTGTTTTCTTTCTGTGGTAACCACAAAAATGGATCTACGTTCTCGTAAACTACCGAACCCTAGTATAAAAGAGAAAAATCGTTCAGTAGAAAAACCGAGATCCACACGAAGTCATCATCAAGATTATTTTATTGGATTTGGACTAGAGAAAAGTTTAAGTGTCGGTGTAAAACTTCCCCTTAAAATTGCTTTGCTCCGAAGATACCTTTACTTTAGAGAAATCAACAAGGGAAGTAGTGAAATAACAGTGTCGGCAAAAAATATTTTTAAAGTTATTTTGATTGAATTGCAAGAACTTTGGAAAAGAGCTCACTTACCAGTTAAGCCAGATAACAAGTGCATCGAGTATTTCATTGCAGTTTTTAATAAATGGCAAAGTGTGCTGAAAAAAGGAAACTAGTGCCCCGAGAAGAAACGAACCCAGTTTTTGAAATCAATGAATCAACTCTGTGACATATCAGCCGCTGACACATATTATATTTTACGTCTCTCTCGACATGCAACCTGGAAGGAGGACTGGGAGTTTTTACTGAACCAACGGAAATATCCACAGGTAATTTCATGCATTATTTCAACCATGTTACTGTACTGTGTTTACTTAAGGTTATTGGTTATTTTTCATTTAACGTTAGTATTGTATTGTTTATCTCCAATTAGGTTGGTTCAATGATTGGTTGCGACGCAATTCATGCGCAGCGAGAGAAGAACAAGTCGGATCGCAATAAACGTCTTGAAAACAGAGTCAATGATCACAGCAAAGCTAAGAGAAGAAAAACAACTCTAAGTAACGAAGAAATAGAAGAAATCATTGAGCAAAGTGGGGATGACTCAAACAGCTCAGAAGTTGAAGTTTACACTCCTTTCCACCAAAAACGGAAAACCAGATTGTCAACCGTTGCTATTCACATCATTTTCCAATCTCGCGATCATCAGTTCACCGTAACCGTATGGTAGAACGAGAAAAACAAGGGGTCCAAATAAAGGAGAAACATCAGGAGAAGCGCCCTCTTCATCCATCAGGTCACTGGGATTCAAAACTTGTTTCGTCACTTACTGGTAAATGGATGATTAATTTATTACTTGTTTACTGTTTTCAGTGTTTGGAAATGAAAATATTGAAAAAACAATATAATATTTAAAAACAAACATTTTTTGTATGTAGGAAAGAAAGAAGAGCATGTTGCTATTTTGGCAAGTGGTTGGGATGGGTCATCGAACGATGCAAACGAAAAAATTCTTGAAATCCCTGTAATTACTAATTCTACTGGTCATGCCCAGAAAGATGCCTTCATTAAGTGTTTTTCTTCATGGAACCTGCTAGATAATTTGATTGCCCTAGTTTTCGACACCACTTCTAGTAACACTGGATGGAAAAATGGATGTGCAGCACTAGTTGAGAAAGAATTTGGTCATGCACTGTTGTGGACAGCTTGTCGCCATCATGTTTACGAACTGCATGTTCGTCACGTCTGGGATGCAGTTAATGGAAGTCATAACGGACCTATCGAGCCAATTTTGAAGATGCTTCAAGACATTTGGGATTCTATTTCTCCCGAACCTACAGATATAACAAAATTTGATTGGCCGGAAGAGAACCATCCTATTCATCGCCAGGCAACAATTGTTCTGAACTGGGCTAGTAGGTGCCTTGAGGAGAATATTTTTCCGAGGGCCGATTATCAAGAATTGATTGAACTGACAGTTCATTATCTTGGAGGTGACTTGCCAAAAGGTAAAATGTTTAACTTCAAAAAACCGGGTGCGCATCATCGTGCAAGATTTATGCACAATGAGCTGTACATCTTGAAACTTGTCATGCTGGATCAACGGATTACATCGCTCGACCTGGATTAATGTCATAAATTGAAAAGAATGGCTAATTTTATTGCTCTGTTTCACGCAAAGGCTTTTTTACTAAGTCGCATCTCAGTTATTGCACCAAAAGTTTATCATCAATACATCGCCGATATGCAGTGGTACCGTGATACAGACAAAATCACTTCTGATGCAGCTATTCAGTCTTGCAACAGGCACCTTTGGTATTTAACTGAAGAGTTAGTTATCTTCGCGATGTTTGATGATGAAATGTCGCCTATTGAAAGATCTGATATGGCATTGAAGTTGTATGACACCCAAAGAAGTGAAGAAATAAAGCCTGGAAAACCGTCTTTTCCGAAAGTCGATGGCGACAACATACCTTCTTTTGCCTCTTTAATTGGTCCTCGTTCCTGGCTACTATTTAATCTAATCAAAATGACTGCAGACTAGGTAGATTGGATGCAGTTTCCTGTCGAGCACTGGGTGAAGATGAAAGACTACAACTATGTAAAAAGTGTTGTTAAGTATTGTCAAGTTGTGAATGACTGCCCCGAGAGAGGTGTAAAACTTATACAAGACTTTAAAAATAAAGTAAAAGACCCCGCGCAGCTTCAACTGCTACTTCAAATAGTGGAGGGTCATCGCAAACGAGCTTCTCTTCAAGGACGAAAAGAAAATTTAATGAATATTTGATTTATTTTTAAACAATGCTAATTGTTTTATTCTTACAATAGCAGAAGTTAAAATGCGTAAAACAACTTTACTATTTAATTGGGGGGACCCTTAAATTTTTTTTTTCAAGTCGAATTTTTTATACAGTATAAATAAGATAGTAAATATTATTGTGTGAAAAGTTGAAGTCGTTACGGAATATATTTGTTAACAATTTAAACAAAAATACTCAAAAAAGACGGTAAAAAAGGGTTTTTTTTAACTTTTTTTAAGTGGGGGGACCCTTAAATTTTTATATTTTTTCAAAATACATGGTAAATATTATTTTTATCTTAGTCTAAACCTCAATTTAAAAGTTGGAGTGGTAATTCGAAAATTTTGCGGGAATGGGACACCCTAAGCTAAGCATCGATTACGAAAGACAGCGATGAAGGAAGTAGCGCTGATAAAAACTTTAAATGTTTTCCTACGGAAGTGATGAGGCAATATTTAATTAGTTATTAAACAATTATTTTTTAATATTTAATATTTAATATTTTTTTTTGTTTAATTTTTTTAATATAATTCTTAATATATAAAATTTAATTTTTTTTTTATTTAATTTTTTTAATATAGTTTTTAATATTTAATAAAAAGTTTATCTATATTTTTGGCTCCAATAATTACAATGAAATTCTTGGTATGATTAAAATGAGCAAAAATGTGATGCCAAAACGTAGTTGAGGTTAGAAAATAATCAATGATCTTCGGCATTGATCCTGACCAAGATTGCATCGATCAAACTATGGAAACTATGAATAGGACAAGCGTTTGCACTAAGGACTGTCAACTCTTACAACAAATTTATCACATTTGCTATGATCTTAGAATTCACTTTTGTGTGACAATTACAGACATTAATAAAGAAAATATGAATTCATCATCAGATCAGAATAGTAACAGGTCACATGTAAGCATGCACATCTTAGAGTTCTTCCAGCGTACCAAGAGTGCTTAGTTTAGCAACAAACAAATAATGATAAGAAGAAGGTAAGAACAAAAATAGTGCTGACGCAAGTTCTAATGAAAAAAACGAAGATAAGGAAGCTCTTGAGCACAAGCATGCTTTGTCTAGTACTAAAACTCTCGAAGATGTGCAAACTGTTGTAGAAAAATTTCAAATACAACCTTAAATTAGTCAAAGATTTATAAAAAATAATGCTCAATATCTTTAACCCAAGTTCAAATAGTTGGTTCTTAATGTCAATGGTACGATAATGGAAAAGCGCATTAAAAATATTGATGACTTTTGATAACACGACACCAGCTACCAAAAAAACTCTTCAAGCATTTGGATATGATTGGCCTGATTAATTCAACCGACGAGTTCAACAACAACTTTATTTCTTGGTTCAAATCAGAAATTTTATGCACATTAAAATATGCGTTTAAATTAATCAAGTCAATATTGATTCGATTTGAGAAAATTTTTTCAATTTCAAGCAACTATCGTAGTAGGAGGCGAGAGAGAATGACAGCTGCAACTTTAAATAACTTCAGACTTTTAAGAAGTTATTTCAAGATAAACATTATTTTGATAAATGTGGAAAATTTATGATTTATAAATAAGAATAAAAAAATCATAAAACACAGATTTCTGAAAATTTCTTTACTTTTTTACTTTTTATTAAATCTTAGTTTTAGGTTAAGTTTCTAACGAGATTTCGTCTCATATATCAAGAATCGAGACAAAAAAAAAAACGAGATTCAGAAAGTATATATTTTTACTACTCATGATGTTTCAACAATTCAAAGGGCTTAACCTGTTCAAAGCTTTCCTGGTGTGTGTTCAAACCCATCCAAGATTATTCAGTATTGGTGTTTCACACATTAAATATATCAGAATACTTGAATTGTAACTGAAATTTTAAAGAAACAATATTAATCGCGAGTCATTGTTTTGACTAAGTATACTATAAAATAAAGTTAATATATATATATATATATATATATATATATATATATATATATATATATATATATATATATATATATATATATATATATATATATATATAGCTCTATTATTTAATAATATTAAGCACTGTAATACATACATTCTATCAAGCATCGTAACACAAGTCTTCGTGTTATTACATCAAAGTGCTTAACCTCGAATATATTTTATATATCTATTAGGAATCGCTAATATACGGTATACTAGAAATTTAGTATACAGCTTGCCGTGTATTATACTGTAAAGTATAAAGTAAACAATTTTTTTTTTGGCAAAACCGTAATACAAGTTTGTAACAACGTGATAATGGTTTACGTAAAACAAATGGTTTGCTTTTTATTTAATGTTTATGTTTGTGTGTTTTATTATACTATTAATCATTAATTAACAATTCTCAATAGATAAATAAAAGAGTTGAAGTCTTTGATCAAAATCAGCAACCACTTGTAAATGGATTGCTTTTTTTGCTACATTAAAAAATATAAAAATACTATAATCATGATAAGTCATACAATAAATATAGTATAGCAATTTAATTCATTAAGATAATATGATAATAATTTAATAATAAGCTATTAAATTGTCTAGTTGGTTCGAAAAAAATTCACAAAAAAAAGTAAACAGGTATATTAGCTTTTATATGCCAAGTATACGGCTAAGTATATTGTCTACTGCAACCGGCAATCCTTAATATCTATATGTATGCAAATATATGTACATATATATATATATATATATATATATATATATATATATATATATATATATATATATATATATATATATATATATATTTCTTCTATACGAATTTAAAAATAAACAAAAAATTAAAAACGGTAAATTAACTACGCATACTAAGAATGCTGTTTTAAACCTATGCAGTACCAAAATTCCTAATAACCAAAACGATCTTCTTAATCTTGGTCCAAACTTTGTACCTTCTTTGAAACATATCCCTTATGTGGATATTATCGCCACAACAGGGTCGTTTGCTATAAAGGTAGAATATAACAACAAAATTGAAAATGCGCAGGATTTGAGAAAAAATGTTTTAAAAGAATATAAAATGGGTAAAAAAATTTGCCAAAACTTAACAAGAGAGCAAAGAAAAGCTCTGACGGAAATTAAGGAAAACAAACTTGTCGATATATATCTGTTTGATAAGGGTAATAGTTTGTAAGAATTGAACATGAAAAAGCTTTAGAAAGAATTCGCGATTAAATTGGTCAAAAAAAGGTTTTAAGTAAAGATCCTAGTTCTAGTTATGCTATAAAGTTAAAATCTATCTCTTACAACTTAATAAAAAACAAAGATTTTTAAAAACAGAGTATGACAGTATATATTCAAGTGATCCAATCCCACCTTGTATGTATGGTCTAATTAAGGCTCACAAGCCTGAAAAAGCTTTCCCTATGAGAATATTTATGTCAACTATCGGCCCACTTAATTATGGAATATCTAACTACTTAGTTAAAGCAATACAACCTTAACAATCTTAAATAAAAGTAAAATACGTTTGAAAAATTCTTTTGATTTTATTAGCAAAGCAAACTCATGGAATGTTGACGAAAACGAAATTCAAGTTTCATTCGATGTAATAAACCTGTATCCATCAACTCCACTTTAAGAAGCTATTTTAATTCTTATAGATCGATTAAATAACGATGATTCCTACAGATGTTCTACCAAGCTTACTATATCAGAAACAAAAACACTTATAGAGCTTTGTTTACATCGCTGCTATTTTTTGTGGAACCTATTGGTCTTCCATTCGTGGTTGTATTGGCAGAATCTTTTCTACAACATCACAAAGAAAACGCTTTAAAAATTGCAATGACATTAAATCCTCCTCTCGAATTAAAATCCTATCTAAGATACGTCGATGATAGCCATGCTAGATTTTCAAACACCTAAGAAGCAGAGAAATTCAAAATAATCTTAAATAAACAACACCTTGCAATACAATACACAATTAAGACAGAAAGCCATAACAAAACTCTAAATTTCCTAGATATAACAATAATAAATAACAGCAAAGGTAAGTATAAGTTTAAAGTCTGCAGAAAAGAAGCCATTACAAACATTCACATAAAACCGCACTGAATCAATACCCCAAAATTTTATGCGCAATATTTAAAGATTATGTTCACAGGGCATACTCCAAATGCAGTGTTACACATTTAAAAAACGAGATAAACTTTCTTATTCAAGTTTTTAATGAAAATGGGTACACCAAAAACCAACTAAAAAGTATTAAAATAGGAAAAAATGGTCCGTAAAGAACAATAGAATTCAATCCGAGAACAATGCTCTCCCAACAGTATCATTACCGTGGATACTTTCACTATCACCAAAGTCAAGGAAAATATTTAGAAAAGTTGGATATAGAGTAGTTTTAAATCAAATCCTAATTTAAGAACATTTCTAACATGTAAAAACAAATCTAGATTGCCTCAAAACAGCCAGCCTGGAACATATTTAGTTGAGTGCAATTGCTCAAAAAAATATGTACGAGAAACAAAGTTACAAATTAGAACAAGAACTCAACAACACCAAAAAAGTTTAAACGATGGCAAACATTATCAATCAGCAATTGCCACACATAGCAAGTTTTGCTCTGAAAAAATAAATTGGGAGAAAACTAAAACTCTTAAAGTTGAAACAAAAAAATTCAACCGTAAAGTACGTGAAGCACTCGAAATACCGAGGCACCAATGTTTCCCATCAAATGGCGGAATAAATCTCGATAATAGGCAAGTTGGCAAAACTAAAATTTGAACTCCGTTTTTTATATTCTTGCGTAAAAAACAGGAAGCCATTCAACTGCTGACGCCAAGTAAAAATTTATTAAACTGTTTTTTAACGTTCAAAAAATTTTGTAATATTTTACGAGCTGATAATGCTGGCGTTCCATAACCAAGTGAAAATTTCTCAAAAAAAATTTCTTAAAATAAATTATTACTTGTATTAAGAGAATTCGTATTGTTTGATGTTTTCTTATTAATATATATACATATATATATATATATATATATATATATATATATATATATATACAGTGGTGGCGTTAGGGTAGGGCCTGGTTGGGCGATGGCCCAGGGCGCCGAATATAAAGGGGCGAAACTAATTGGTTATTTTACCCTTTGCCTTATTTTTGAATGGAGTTAAATTGAGCTAGGGCCGCCGTAGAAATCTCGCCCAGGGCGCTGGTAGTATATATATATATATATATATATATATATATATATATATATATATATATATATATATATATATATATGTATATATATATATATAGTATTTGTAGTAGTAGTAGTAATAGTAGTAGTAGTAGTAGTAGTAGTAGTAGTAGTAGTAGTAGTAGTAGTAGTAGTAGTAGTAGTAGTAGTAGTAGTAGTAGGTGTGCGGCCGTGGCGCAGTGGTTAGAGCGCTTGCTTTATAAGCAGGAGATCCAGGTTCGAAACGAGCTCTGGACAAATTTTCGCGTCACGGTAAGGAAGGAGGCGTGAACTTCCTGGTTAAATGCACTTCCGCGGTGCTCTGTGACAAGACCGTTAGGACTTCTTGGAGCACCTAAAAAATAAAAATTTAAAAAAAAGTAGTGGTAGTGGTAGTAGTAGTAGTAGTAGCAGTATTAAAATGCTGCAACAGGTTCCCGGTAAAATCTATAGGTTATGGCATATATATATAAATTTATATATATAAATGTGTGTGTTTATATATATATATATATATATATATATATATATATATATATATATATACACACACATTTATATATATAAATTTATATATACTTATATGTATATATATATTAACAAATAAGTTAAAAAAAAAATATATATATATATATATATATATATGCACACACACACAAATACACTCACACACACACACACACACACACACACACACACACACACACACACACACACACACACACACACACACCCACACACACACACACATATATATATATATATGTAGTTGAAACAGATAAAAAAAAAAAAAGAGCGTGTAAACGTTTTTTTATATTTTTAACTATTGTGTATATATATATATATACATATATATATATATATATATATATATATATATATATATATATATATATATATATATATATATATATATATATATATATATATATATATATATATTTAATTTAAAAGCTTCGGCAATTATGCTTTACCGATCGTCAGATGGTTCTCCAAAATTCTGGAATAGAACTCTAATGCAATACGAAGAAGGATTTAGTTCACCAGACAATATTTGGATTGGTTTAAAAAAACTTGTGAGAATTACAGCCGCTTTTGTTGTAGATATTAAGGTTATTATTACAACATCCATCTTTCAGGATAAGGTGACAACGTACTATAGAAATGTGAACATCAATCAAGATACCAATGGTAATTATCTTATCTCTTATCAAATGTTTGACTCAAACAATGCAAGTAAGTAATTTTTACATTGAAATCATGACTTTGTAACAGTTAAACATACTTTCTTATATGTAGCTATATATTTTCAAAAAATTTCTAATATGTAATAATTATGCAAAATTAAAATGCATAATTACTTTGATTTGATGCCAAATTTTTAAATAATTTCTTGTATTAGGAGAAGAAGGTTATTTTGATCAAAGTCAAATTATTTCAAACTCTTTATTTATGAATTGCGCTTCGATTGGCTATTGGTGGACAAGTTGTCCTACACAAATGAACGTTCCAACGAATCCTAATTCAGGCTTTGGATTCGGATCTATATCTGATGTTTACAGTATTAGATTTTTACTTGAAATAACTTAAATTGTGAGCAATATTATATAATATATATTGAGAATTTTGAAATTTGTAATGCGTTTGGTACATATTAATAACGACAATACTTATTGACGAACATAGATCTATATTTGTTTCACTTATATTTATTTCGTATATATTTATTAAGACGCACGGATAATACGTTGAGGCAGTTTTGAGCAAAAAAACAAAAGAAAGGTTTTAATTGCATGTTACTAATTAGACTTTTTATTATTAATTACGTAATTTTGTTACGAGATTTCGTAATAATTAAAAATTTTCAATTCTTTTTCAATTATAATTTTTATATTGAAATTCTCGTATTAATTGAAATTTGAATACCTAATTAGGGTTCGGACTATTGTAGTTGTAACGAAAACAATAACAGTTAGAAAAACTACTGTTATTCTAATAACTTTTTTATAAATAATAACAATATTTATGATTTACAATTGTTGTAATATTGCAATGCAATAACAATAAATATTGTATTGCAATTCATCTTCATAATACAGTAACAATATCTAAAAAGAAAAGGTATTGTAATGTCCCATTACATTAACAATGAAATATTGTATTGTAATTCATCTTTAAAGATAATATATGTAAAGTATTATAAATTTTTTTCTAGCCCCGGCTATCAACCCCTGCTAAATCTTATAGTTTTGCCGGGGCTGGGTTTGAAAAAAATTTCATTTTTAGTCGGGGACGTCAGTCACTTACTAATAGCTCGGCGGCTGAAATATTAAAACATCTCCAATTTTTGACATTGCAATAATTTTTTTCATTACAAGAGCAATAAATTGTTACTGTATTATAAAGCTTTATAATACGACAACAATTTACTGTTCTTGTAATAAAAAAAGTTATGGCAATGTCAAATACTGGAGATGTTTTAATAGTCAAGTCGCCGAGCTATTAGTAAGTGACCGAGGCCGCAGCCCCGTCCCCGACTAAAAATAAGATTTTTTTCAAACCCGGCCCCGGAAAAAACTATAAGATTTAGCAGGGGTTGATAGCCGGGACTAGAAAATATTTATAATGCTTTACATATTATAATATTATGCTTACATTTACTATTTATTGAATACTGGCTTATATTCATATATTTTCAAACTCTAATTTACTTCCAACAAGATTGCAAACAACCACTATTAAGCTATGAGTTACTTTAAAATAGAAAATAAGTTAAACTACTAGGAAATTGTTAACTAAAGACATAAAAAGTTGTAGGTTGTATGTAAAAGAAAAATATGAAGATGGCTAAGAGTTATAAGGTTTTTTTGATGTGCGAGGAAAAAAACTGGATTAATAAAAGTTTTATAGCATGGATGGACAGATACAGTAATTTTACTGTATCTTTCCATCCATGCTTTAAAATGGATGTAACTTTTTGAATAAAAAGCCAAGCAAGAGTGAGTTTTGGTTTATTTTAATAGAAATGATAGCTCGTTTGAGCATTGACGATGATGGTATTTGTAGAAAAAAGAAAGAAATGCAACCTTACAACAATGGAGAGTGGCTCAATCTTGACAGATAAAGCAGGTCTAATTACATTTAAAATGTGCAAACAATGATGTCAACATTATTGCAATATTTATTTGCAGTAAATAAATGAGTTTTGTTGAATAACAAAAATGGTATATTTGAAGTCCATAATATAAGTCCATAAGCCACTGCGAGCCTTATGCTGTTACAGAAAAGAGGTCAGATTAAAAATCGGCTGCTTGTTTTAAGTAACCAAAAAGTGAAGATTTTTTGTCAAGACTTGAATATAAAGTTGAGTCATTAGCAAATAGAGCCACTTTAGATGTAAAATTTTTATGAAGATTGATATTGTAGTTGAGAAACAATGCAGAAGCAAAGATAGAACCTTGTGGTACCCTTAAAGTTACTTTAAATAAAGAGTGTAGGTCTTCAAGAATAACTTTAATAATGCAGTTAGAAATAATCAATTTAATAATCTCAAAACCTTTATACAAAGTAATTAGTAACAGAGTGAAGACTAATTATAGAATAGTTGGAGTAATCAAAGTGTTTCCGTAGGATAGTTGGAGTGATCAAAGTGTTTCCGTAGGATAGTTGGAGTGATTCAAAGAGTTTTGAAAAATTAGAAATACTTATTTAGCACCTTTTAGAAGTTTTTAAAACTTAAAGGAGCACATAAAAAGCACTTTTTAAAAATTAAAGAGAGTTTTGGAGAACACTTTTTGAAGACTACAATGGAAATCTTGTCTGAAACACAAACTCTTAAGATGTTTAATTGAGAATTAACTTTAGCATTGGAAGCCAGAGTGATTTGGATGTTTAACAATGGGTTAATCTGTTTAAATGGCAGGAGGAGTATGGCTATTATATTCAAGAGTCAAACTAGAGTAAGATTTATTTGCAAATAACTCTGCTTTATTCTGGAAAAAAGTAAAAAAGATCAAACCCATGAATTAAAGATTCGTTGTTAAATTTACTTTAGTTAATGACATCGCTGAAGACTAACCAAAAGTCTCTAGAACATCTGATATAAGATATAGGATTTAGTAAACTGAGAATTTAGTAAGTTAAGAAGATATAAGATCTTGTAAAAGAAAGAGAACTTAACATCAGGTAGGACCTTTTTACATTGTTCTTAAGAGAGATGTCCATGTAAAAAAGATGAAAAAAATGTTTAATGTTTAATAAAGCAACAGCTCAAGATGGTAAAAAATGTGGAGTAGAATGAAACTTGACTTAAAATTGAAGAGTAGGAACAAAAGCTTCCAAACTTTTAGTCCAGAAGGAATAAAAGCTTCCGAAATACGCTTTATGCATTCATATTATGGATGTAAACATATATGTTTGCTATTTATTTAGATGCTGGCTCACAATATCCTTTTATATTTATATAAACTCTAGTATTTATATGGTGTTGCGTTTGTTGAAAGTGAAGAAGAAGAAGAAGAAGAAGAAGAAGATGATGATGATGATGATGATGATGATGATGATGATGATGATGATGATGATGATGATGATGATGATGATGATGATGATGGTAATGATGACGATGATGATGATGATGATGATGACGATGATGATGATGATGATGATGATGATGATGATGATGATGATGATGATGATGATGATGATGATGATGATGATGATGATAATGATAATGATGATGATGATGATGATGATGATGATGATGATGATGATGATGATGATGATGATGATGATGATGATGATGATGATGATGATGATGATAATGGTAATGATGATTATAATGGTTTTTGAATTCTTTTATCAGAAAATATCGATTTGAATCTTATTTTACAATCCCGTAAAGTCAATAATTACATATGAACTATTTTTAGCGCAATTCTGTAAACAGTATGACATAGCATTTCCTGTTAAAAAAATAATTATAAAATCCAAGTCTCTTTTAAACCCCTGGATGACCAAGGGACTAATAAAATCGTCTAAGAAAAAACAAAAACTTTATCTTAAATATTTAAGGCATAACACATATAATAATGAAATAAACTACAAAATCTAAAAAAACTTATTTGAAAAAACAAAAAAACACTTTAAAAAAATATATTATGCAAAGTGTTGGAAAAAACCAACGGCAACACTAAAAAAACGTGGAATATAATTAAACAAATAATTGTTAAAAATAAATGTGCAAAAAATAATCTCCCCCAAAAGCTTTTAATTGACGCAGAAATGATTTATGATAAATAAAAAATAGATAAAAAACTAAACTCATTTTTTCTTGAAGTAGGGCCGAACTTGGCAAGTAAAATTTTGCCAAGCACCATAAAGTTTGAATCTTATATTAAGCCGTGTAATACTATTATGGAAGAATCTAGTTTAAATCTAAGTGAGATAAGGAATGCTTTTAATAGTCTTAAAAGTAATAAAAGTGCCGGCATTGACAAAATTAGTGTAAATGTTGTTAAGTCAGTTTTTGATATCATTGAACCGTCACTATTTCATATTTTTGACCTTTCATTAAAACTAGGTGTTGTGCTAAAAAAAACTTAAAGTTGCCGTAATCACTCCAATTTTTAAATCTGGTGACGTAACTAATATTTCAAACTACAGACCTATTTCCGTCTTACCTTGCTTCTCAAAATTATTGGAACGAATTATGTACAACAGACTTTATAACTATTTGATGTTAAACAGTTTGCTATAAAGTAAACAATTTGGGTTTAAAAAAGATAATTCAACTAACCATGCGGTAATCAAACTGATTAATCATGTTACAGATGCATTCAATAATGACTATTTTACCCTAGAAGTTTTTATTGATCTGTCAAAAGCCTTTGACACTGTTAACCATAAGATACTTATAAAAAAACTGGAACTCTATGGAGTGAAAAATAAAAACTTACTTTGGTTTGAAGATTACCTGGCAAACAGGTCACAATTTATTGTTTATAAAAAAATTGAAAAAGAAATTATTTATATACAATAAAATTATTTTTATTGTATATAAATAATTTATACTTAGCATCAAATATTTTAAATGTTATATTGTTTGCAGACGACTCCAATCTTTTTTATTCCAACAAAAACATAAAAGTTCTTATTAATATATTTAATGAAGAACTATTAAAAATAAACGAATGGTTTACAAGTAATAGGCTTTCGTTAAATGTAGAAAAAACTAAATTTATTTTATTCTCCAAACCTAGTAAAGGTGATGATGTTCCTCTAAAATTATCTAATCTTTTAATCAATAAAACATTTATTAAAAGGGAAGCAATCGTTAATTTTTTAGGAGTAATACTAGATGAAAATTTGTCATGAAAACCACATATAAAATACATAGAAAATAAAATCTCAATAAATATTTCCATATTATATAAAACTAAACCATATCTCAACACTGCTTCCTTGAAAAAAATATATACTTTTCATTTATTCATAGTTTTATCTCTTACTGTAATATTGTATGGGGTAGTACTAATTATAGTAAATTAAAAAAACTTTATAGTAAGCAAAAACACGCATGCAGGATTATATTTGGTGCACACAGAACTTTACATTGCAAACCTCTTTTAAGGAAGCTTGGTGCCCCTAGTATCTATAAACTTACACTAAGTTCTACGATTCATGTTTAAAATAAAACATAGGCTTTCTCCTATTGTATTTCAGTCTTACTTTAGTGAAATCTCGCACAAGTATCCACTAAATTTTCAATTAACAACTTTTTTATACCAAAAACTAATTTAAAACTAAATTCTTACCAAATCCGATACCGTAGACCGTTTCTATGAAAACACTTTTCAAAATTTATTACAAAAAAAAAATAAATATTCAAAACATCTCTTTGGAACAATTCAGGAAAGAATTTAAGAGTCTCATTACAAAATGACTTTGATTTAAAATATCTCTTTTAAAATAAACACATAAATAATATAAATTACCTAAAAAAATAGTTATTGACACTACTTCTCTTTTGTTGCAGTTTTATTTTTATTTAACTTTTTTGTTTAAAAACATTAATACTTTTATATTGTTGTTAATCTTTGATATATTGTGTTATATTTCAACACTAATATTTATATTATATTAAAATTTATATTGTAACTGACGTGTGTAAAATTCTTATTATGTACTTAGCTACTTTTAATTTTTGTATATAAACTGACAATTTTTTCAATGTAAATGGGGCTCGATGATAAGACAGTTTGTGCCCTATACTTGCTCCACCTCTCTTATTTATTAACACGACTTATTTCATTGTAAATTTTAATATACGACAAATAATAATAATAAATAATAATGATCATAACGATGTTTATATATCTATATATAAACAAAATGTAACATGAGTTTTGAGTAAAAAAAAGTATACTTTAGGATGTATAAATGTTTTTGCAGCCGCACAAACCTGGCCCCACAAACCCGGGCACAAACCCGCAGGTCACAAACCCGGTCCCGGTCCCATCTATATATTATCAAACCCGACCCCGGTCAAATATCAATCCCTACGAGCCATAGCTACAAGCCATGTGACCTTGAAATAGGGTATAAATAATATTTAATGATTGGTTCTATAACTATTTTACTCAATCATAATATGCGGAAACGGGATGCCAGAATGGTAAATTAGGCAACTTTAAATATTGAAAGTTAAAGTTAACGGGATCAAAAAAACAGAAACCCCCCATTTTCCTGCTAGTGAAAGGGATTCGGCAAACCAAAATTAAATATTTAAATTTAAATAAATGTTTATGGGAATACTATGTAATATAATGATATATATAACGGTATACTATACTTTTCCAACACTATAAGATAGCGATTCAACATAAAATACGTACTAAGACAAGTAAAATAAATAATAAAAAGAAAATAAATAAATTTCTTTAACTTTAAAAATTATAGAATATTTTACAATAATAGACAACAGAATGCTTATCAAATTGTCCATAAATGCAAATTGCAGTTACCTTCGCGTTCAATATTAACACGATGAAGACTGGCTTTATTAAACACTTGATCCAATGTTTTGATGTTCGGTTCTTATTTGCTAGTTTTTTCAGATAAATCATTAAAGAATCAAAGTCACTAATGTCTTTAGAGAAGAAAAATGAAATTAGTTCCTTCATGATCATACGTAATCCTCTAATACTGTGTGGAAACGTCTTTCCAGCGAACATAGCTCCAACACATGCAATCGCAACTTTCAATACATCTTCAAGTATGACATTAATGTACCAACGCAACTAACAATTGCTGGATTTTTCCAGAAGAAGTCGAGTTAGAAATATAGCACAGAGAAAGCGGACAGATATGCACTAGATGTTAGAATGTGCAATTATAATGTTTCTTTTTGCTATCTTTTTTTCGGTGTTTTCTTCTGAAAAAATTCAGAAGAAAACACCGAAGATGTGAAGAACTACAGTGCAGCTGTTTTTTCAGCTTGAAGAAGAGTTTAAGAATCTTGGCTACAATGAGAAAGCTTTTTCTAAAGCCAACTTTTTAGATCCACATTACCGTGGTGTGGCTCCACGTCAATTCTCCCCAACATCATTCGGAAAAAGGTCAAGTTAGAAATTGTTAATAATTATTCTTCCTACAAAGAATGGGCCTTTGTTTCCCATGAAAAGATCCTCTTTAAGAGGATCTTTTCATGGGAAGAAAAGATCCTCTAAAAGAAAAGATCCTCTAAACGGTTACTAGAAAGCACGAGAAAGCTGCTCGTGCTTTCTAGTAACCGTTCTAGCATCTTCTGCAGCATCAGAGCTAGTCTTCTCAGATGCAGGAAATATTGTAACTCCACAACGAAGTAGTTTGTACCCAACTAATGTAGCTAGTCAGGTGTACATACATCTCAACAGCAGAAAAATCATAATTCAGTGGGATTTACAACTTGAATTAGGTAATTGCAGTGAGGGTTTGTTCGTTTCTAAAACAAATGAATCTTAGTCTTATAAGTGACATCTTCGTAGTTTTAATTCTACTTTAGTTTGAAAAATCTAAATTAAAAAATTTATTTAAAAATTAAATTAAACTGACTAAGACTGTTAAGAAACATCCTATCATATTTTGATACAAAGTACCTAGAAGAATGAAAATGCTGAAACAATTTTATTTAGGTTAACTTGAAGGTTCATCTAAGTCTGATTAGCATCAAAGAGCAGCCAGCTCTGAAGATTTAGACTCTTCAATGAACAGTTCCATGCCTGCTGCCTTCTCAGGCAGAACCTCAACTCTTGTGAAGTGCAATGCAGTCATTATACCAAAATCTTATAAACTCAATCAAGTATATCTTTTAGTTATTAAAATCTTTGTAAGAAAAAGTCTTAGATATTTGGACAAATAATGAAAATAAAGATATTGTTAATAACATTTTGTTGAACATTTTATTTTATTTTCAGGCCTTCAGTGCATCAAGAAAAGGCCTTTCAGTGCATCAAGAAAAATCTCCTTTTGGTTCTTTGTCTCGTCAGCATAAATATTTTTATGTTGGTTCTTCAACTTTTCAAGACATTACCAATTTTATTTAAAAAAAATTAATATGTTTAACAGTTTGTGTTACTAATGTTAATTTTCAAGTAAATTTCAAGTTCCATTGCTGCATTTAAATCAAGAGTAAAAACAAAATGGCTGAATAAAATAATTTATGAATGTTTATTATTTTTTACCACAGCAAAAAAAAAAATAATAATTTATGAATGTCTATTATTTTTTACCAAAAAATAAAATTTTTGTTTCTGTAATATTACAATTTAATTTTTACAATTACAGTTACAATAGTTTAAACCCTAACCGGTCAGAAATATGCTAGCGACTAGCTAGCTTCATTGCGATTTTCAAGTAATTTTTTTTTTCTTATTTTATTTTTTCCTAATGCCATTAGCATCTTTAAAAAATCGATTGTTAGTGTTGAGTATATTATAACTTTGAGGATAATTGAACTTTAGACATTGCGATTTTGTAGCAATCTGTCGCTAGCTACATATCGTAGCTTTGTAGCTTGTTACAAAATATCTACAAATCTATAGCTGGTTGATGGCTACATATCAAAATTTCTTAGACAAAGATTTTATTACGATATGACGCTAGCTGCAATAGCCAGTGGGTCTTTAGCTTATTAAGCTAGCTGTCCTCGTAGCCAAATCGCTATCTTTATCTTTACAAATATCGATAACTTTTCGCTAACTGTCTTTATCGTTAAATTAACTGTCAAGTCGTTTTCTTTATCGTTATGATTATAGCTAGCTATTTGCTAGCCGATTTCACACTGGGTAATCTTGCGCATTAATTAATTTCCCTTTCTAATATTTTTAAAACGTTACCGTAGTTTTCCTTCTCTACTTAGTTGTTCTTGGAACAACATTTCATGTTGAATCCCAAAGATTTATTTATATTTAGGTTAACACTTATATCTTTTCAGGTTAATTTGAACTCAATTCACCATTTTAATTAGATAGCTTTGAACTATTTAAAAAAAACATTAATTTAATATTTTTTTAATGTTTTTATAATTAAAATAAGAGGAGGAGAGGTAGACCTAAGAGGAGGTTTATAGATGCAGTGGTGGAGGATATGAGAGTAACTGATGTGTCAGTAGAGGACACTCACGACAGGGCTAGATGGAGAAGTTTGATCCGCTGTGGCGACCCCTAAACGGGAAATGCCGTAAGAAAAAGAAGAAGAAGAAAATAATATTTTTAGAGAGATCAAACCCTGATAAGAAGCACCTAAGGGCAAATGAGGAGAAGCACTGACTAGGACGAGAAACAAGACAAATGTTAAGTAGAGAAGGTAAACGATTCGGGTTGTCAGGAAAGCGAGTTGGAAAGTTGACTATTTGAGTTAGGGATTAAAAAAGGCAAAAGTTTTTGGTCTTAACGCCTGCAGAGTCATTGACTTTAAAGCCAAGTCATTCAGTGTGATGAGCATTAAAGTCACCAACAACAATGATATTTAATAATGGATAAAGATAGAAGGCTTGGCTAATTTGATCAGAAATAATATCGAAAAGAGTGCAGTCTTGAGATTAAGGAGAACGGTAGAGAACAAAGAGAAGGCAATAGTGTGAAGTGGTACTAAACGAAAGCACACTATAGTTTTTGGTACTTTATTCCTTTTTAAATTTGTTAAAATATTTTACTCAAAGCATAGAAGAACTCAATACAATATTTAACAGCGCAAGCAATTGCCTCATTATTATTAGTAAATCCTAAGCCATAACTAAGAGCTCCAAATGCGGCCTCAACAATGCACACCAATAGTACGAACAGGAAAATCATCTATGCGCAACATGGCACTGTTAGTACTCTGATATTTTACAGCTGTTAATGGAATAAGCCTCTCTGAGAGCTACCACAGAGTTTGGGAATCCTGGTTACCAGCTGGCCTCAGAACCATAAAACTGAGTTTTGGAGCTGTACCCTCATTAGGAGATAGTAGAATTGTTCCGTTGGTATTTTTACACACATAGTCTGTTTTTATTGATACATAAAACTTTGAAAATAAAAATAAACCAAAAAAACAGTCATAAAGTGAGTAGTAAAAATAAACCAATTGTTGACCTGGTCACCACGCCCAAAGACATTTCCAAAATGCTAAACAAGCCTCTAAGTACTGTCTACACTGTGATTAAAAGTTTTCAAATAACGAAAGCTGTGAACGGTAGTGGTTTAATGAGGTCAGTTTGAACTCCTCAATTAATCGAGTCTGTCAAGGGCCAAATTTCTCGAAATCCTGAAAGGTCAATGAGGAAAATGGCTAAAAATCTCTCAGTGAGCGAGCACGCCATCAGAAACGAGGTCAGAAAGATCTTAAGGCAAAGTCAAGAGCCAGAATAAAGAAACACTTGGTTTCCCCAAGTGTCAAAGAAAAAAGATTTAAAAGATCAAAGAAACTTCTGAGCCTCTCGAAGAAGAGATCAACAATCTTTTTCTCAGATGAAAAATTGTTTACTGTTGGTTCTGTGTCAAACAGTAGAACCAATAATTTTATTTGTCATCAACCAGTTCAAGCAATTTCAGAGCATGTAAAATTCAAACCAAGACCAAACATCCCGGCTTCAGTTATGATGTTTAGTCTGGTTTCATCTGATGGTCTCAAAATGCCTCTGTTTGTCATCAAATCTGGTCAGAAAGTTGATCAATGAGTACATTTGAATCCTGGAGAACCATGTCAACCCCTTGATTGATGTCCACTACTCTTCTGACGACAATGTGGTGTTCTAACAAGATATAGCACTACCACATACGTCCCATAAGACTCAGATGTGGCTCCAGGAGAACCTCCCAAAACACTGGTCAAAATTGTTATGGCCAAATGGATTTCCAAATTTGTCACCTCTTGGCTATTCAATTTGGGCGTATGAAAAGCCAAGGGCTTTTCAACGTTCCCACAATAGTTTCAATTCCCTGAAGGCTGTCATCAAGAATGAGTGGAACAAGACGCCCAAGGACTATATCCTGACTACCTGTTCCAGGTTCAAGAGTTGTGAACTGTGAATTGAAGCTGTGATTGATGCTGAGAGAGGATATATTGAATAAAAACGTAGTAACTGTTTTTCTGAATACCTTTTAATAAATAATTTTTTTTTTAGCTTAAAGTTTTTATTCTGCATTTATTTTGGTCAAAAAACAATTTTTTTACAAAATTTGCGGTACTCCATCAAATGTAAAAACCCTGCATCTCTTGTCCAATTGCACTTGCAGATAAAATTGGAATCATACCATGATAAGAGTCCTTCTAATAAGATACCTTGCACTTTCAGATACAGAACGTTTTGAACAAATTTTTCATTACCTACTTGTTTGAGGGCATTCATATCTTCCAAACGATCGAGATTTTGGTACTATGAAGTGGATGATATGTAAAAATGATTCGATATATAAACCTAATGAATATGAAGAGTTGTGCTCAGTACAGTAACAACTTTCACATCGTCAAGCTACTGACTACAAAAAAAATTTTTGAAGGTTTGTGGAAGGAATATTATACAAAAAATCTATTAGAAAGTGAATGTCGTGGGAGTAGTGTGCCGAAAGAAGCAAATTTCAAGTTCACATTCACTTGATATAAAGAGTTGCACTATAACTCTAAAGAAAAAGGGATAATCACGCTTTCAGTGAAAGATTACTAAAACACTATTATCAGCTGCTGAAACTTGCTTCCTGTAACGTATATATTGACTTTACTTCAAGTATTGCAGCTTACCCATCATTGAGAAAGTTGCAATCAACATAAAGAAAATGGAAGACATCATATTCCTGAAAACTTCAAGTTTTATAAATTGAAGTATTTATCTAGTCAACCACTGCACATTATAATGATGCAATGGTTAAGAATAAACACTTTAAGAGCGTTTTACTTTCTTATATTCGTGTTTTATAATCACTTTGTAATGTTGTAACTCTATTTTTGATTTAATATAAATAAAAATTATTATTATTTATTAGACTGAAAACGTTTTTAACAGCATCTGTATGAATTTAGCTAATATTTTGACCAAACTTTGGTAGAATTATTTTGACCCTTAGACAAAAACATTGACACGGTAAAAAATAAAAAAAGTATTACTAACAAAGTTAATGCACCAAACGAGTATACAAAGTACTTCATAAGCGAATTCTTATGAAGAAACAGCTTTTACAAACAACTTATACTTACATAAATAAGATCATAGTATTTATGATTAATCATTGATGTTGGATTGAAACTTAAATCATCCAAATTTAGTCTTTTGAGCTTGAATCTTCGGTGATGTTCAATAAAGATTGAAATTCTCTCAAAATCTACAACGCAATCAGCGCTACTTGTCAAGTTGAAGCTAATAAACATGCTTTGACTGAAAATAAAAAGTATTAAATCCAATGTTCACTTTAAGTCGCAAGCAATATTGTGCATCAGGTCAGTTGCTCCGGATAGCTTTTAAAACAAAGTAAACTACACAAATGCCTTATCGTATTTTTAGGTTGTTTTTTTTTTATTTTTTAGTTTCTTAAAAATTACAAAAAAGAAATAACAATAATTGAAAATCCTGGCCGGAGCAAGAAGAAGATAGACTTGTCTTATCACCGAGCCCCGTTACAATGTTGTTTTCAAACGTTTTTAAAAACTTACATAACTAATAAGTGATAAAATAAAATAGTATAAGTACCAACAAAACTTCAGCAATAAAATAAATTTTTGCTAACAATCTTCCAATGGAATAATTTAAAAATAAAGAAAAAAATAATCCAAAAGTGAGATACCCGTAAAAGTTATTAATCACAAAAAATTGCGTTAAGTTTTATTAAAACTTAATGCAATATAAATACGTAATTAGGGCTGATTAATAAATATAAACAAAAATTTTAAACCAAAAAGGAAAACAGTTAGTAAAAGAAATCTAAATAGATGATTTTTTAATTAAAAACTTTTTAATTGTTTTTAAAAAAGATATTTGAAATCTAGTATATCGAAGTCCGTGTTTAGTAAATGCCGTTTTGAATCAGTCTTAAAACTTTCCAAAGTGCAGCCTAAAACAAAGCCTTGTTTTTGATTAAAAATATGAAGAAAATTTTCCAAACAAAAGGTCCCCCATATTGAATTTGGTACGAGCCTTATTTAAGATGATTTATGAGAATGAAAAAGTTGAACACTGAAAATTTGGTAAGATATTTATGAGAGATTTCATCAAAGTAAGATTAAAATGTTACTGGAGAGAAACCACGTTTTACTTTAAAAATAAATAATATTACTTGATGAATATTAATCTTGTAAATATTTAAGCTCCAAGCTGACGTAAGAGAGGTTCGCAATGTACATTCCTGTTTCCCCCAAATATTATCCTGCAAGCATGTTTTTGTTTGCTATAAATTTTTTTGAGTTTAGTGTGATTAGTGCTACCCAAGGCAACGTTACAGTAAGAAAGATAGCTGTATATGAACGAAAAATATATATTTTTTAAAGATTGGTTATTAAGAAACGGTTTTGTTCAATATAACATGAAAATACTTTTTGAGATCTTAATTTCTATATATTTAATATGGTATTTCTATGACAATTTTTCATCTAAAAGTACTCCTAGAAATTTTATAGTTAATTCTCTTTTAATTATTATGTTATTGATTAAAAGATCAGGCAATTTAAGAGGAATATTATTGGCTTTACTAGATTTACGGAATAGGATAAACTTTGTTTTATCAACGTTTAATGAAAGTCAGTTACTTTTAAACCACTCGTTGATCTTATTTAATTCTTCGTTAAAAATTTTAAAAAGAACAACAATAACTTTGTGAGAATAAAATAAATTTTATGTCATCTGCAAATAAGATAGTGTTTAATATTTTTGATGCTAAATAGAACCCTGGGGTACCCCACAAGTTATTAGGTTGTTTTTTGAATTTTTTGATTCTTTAAGTATAAATTGTTTTCTGTTAGTTAAATATGATTTAAACCAAAGTAAGCTTTTGTTTTTAACACCATAATTTTCTAGTTTTTTTAAAAGTACTCATAATTTACTGTGTCAAAAGCTTTGGATAAATCAATAAAAACCCTAATTGTATAGCAATCACTTTTAAATCCATTTGATATATGGTTAACCAATTCAATTATTGCATGGTCAGTAGAATGGTTTTTTTTAAAACCATGTTGATTATAGTATAAAATTTAGTTTTTAGTTAAATATTTATAAAGTCTGTTGTACATAATGCGCTCAATTAGTTTGGAAAAGCAGGGCAAGGCTGGAATAGGTCTGTAGTTTGAAATATTAGTCTCTTCACCAGATTTGTAAATAGCTATTAATTTTGCAATTTTTAATTTGTCAAGAATATGACATGATTTAAGTGAGAGATTAAAATTATGGAATAATGAAGGTTCGATAATATTAAAAACAGATTTAATTACGTTAACATTAGTTTGATCAATACCTGTACTTTTATTTTTTATAAGACTATTAAAAACATTATGCAGTTCATTTTTTCAAAATTGGTTTATCCATAATTATATCAGTTGTTGTAAGATATAAATCAAATCTTTTTTGACAGTTGTTGTAAGATATGAATCAAATCTTTTTTGACAGTTGTTGTAAGATATGAATCAAATCTTTTTTGACTAAATGGAATTTTCGATGCTAAGCTTGGACCAACATCAAGGAAAAAACTGTTCAGTTTCTCAATAATAACTTTTTTATGATAAATGAGTTTTCCATCAATAAAAAGTTTTTAGGTATTTTTTGCAATTTTTTTTCTCCCAATTAATTATCTAATAACATTCCACGTTTTTCGAGTGTTTACTTTGTTCATTTCAAGCAATTTAGCATAATAATTAACTTTTGACCATTTTTTAATTTTTTTCAAATAAATTTTTATAGTCTTTGTAATTAATTTCATTTTTATAAGTTTTATATTTTAAATATTATTCATACAGTTTTTGTTTTTTCCTTGATGATTTTATTAGCCCTTTGGTCATCCATGGGGATAAAAATAACTTAGAATTTATTACTTTTAATTTTAAAGGAAATTTCTTATTATACATTTTACAAAATTGGTTCAGAAATAAATCATAAGCATTAATTACGTCATGAGATTGTAAAATAAGATTCCAATCGACGGATTCATTAAATAATTTTTTAAATTAGCTTATGGAACTTTCATTGGTTTGTCTCATGAATACTGTTGATTCAAGGGTAGTATTATTAGGAGTTACGCTATCAGTAATAAGTAATATAGGGAAATGATCAGTTAAGTCAGTCTTGATTATATCCGTTTTATAACGGCTATTATGAAAATTGTTAGTTATTACATTATCTAGCAATGTTGAGGATATTTTAGTTACTCTTGTTGCTTTGTTTATTGGGTTTAAAATTGTTTTACTATAAGGATGCATTTATATTAAACTATGCGTTTGTTTTTTTTATTGCTTGGAAATACTGAAGATATTGCAATATCTTCTACATATAGTTTTAAATTTACTTCAAAGTATAGTTTGAAACTGTCATGATAAGACTACATTTTCTTACTGGACGTTGAATAGTAAATGGCGTCAATGTAACCCACAAAGAATCAGTCGTGGAATAAATCAGCAAAGCCCGTTCCGTGTGAATATATGCAACAACCACATCGCCAATCTGTTTTAAATGAAATAGTCTTTTCAACAACAAAACCTTTTATATTTTATCATTATCTCATGTAAAATTTATATGAAAAAAATAAAAACTTACCTTTGTTTCTAAATCATAAAAGTTTTCAAACTTAGAATTTAGATTTTTTGAATAAGTTTCTTTTACTGAAGAGTAAAGCTTGCTCTGTTTATTTCTCTCCGTTTTTATAGATGAGTGAAAAGCTCTTCCCCAATTTGTAAATTGTGTGATAGTTATCCTTCATGAATAGCCGATTGAATTGTTGAGATCATCAATAAAGTATAACGTGCTTTCATCATTTCCTTCGAGATAAAAACTGGTTCTCATTCGAAAATTTACATAGGAACCAATAGAACGAGTTCCAGATTCTGGTTAAAAAATCAAAACTAAATGTTATTTAGTGAGTTTATTGTAAAAATTTAGTTTTAACAATTGAAATAAAAAAATCGATAAATCAGCACAGACAATACAGCATGAAATAACATCTACATACTATCCCTAGTCAAAAAGTTCTATAGTTTTCGGAATAAAATTGAAAATTAAAAGTATTTTTATTGTTTATTTCAAACTTGCTTATTTTTTGTAATTTAATGGTTATCAAACCTGACATAATTTGTCAGGTTTGACACCTATTAGGTTAAAAAACCTATAGAACTCTATACGAATTAGTTGCTACGGATACCTTAAAGAACTTACATACTAATCATACAAATCTTACATGAAAAATTTTTCGCTTTCGCGGTTACTCTGCGTAACAGAACAGAAACAATATTTATAATTGAAAATTATAACTGCTCCTTCATACAAAGCACCACTTTTAATTTTTTTTCCAGCAAGTTTGCACACAGGTGCTATAATTTGCATTATACGCCAATAATTCAGGTGAACCAAAAAAAACCCCAACTGTATTTTGGTATTGTATTTTCCAAAATTGAATCTATATTAAAAGAAATATCAAATAAATAAAGTAAAATAATTATTCAACTCAATTTTTCTTATTTTTTTATTCTCTTAGCAAAATTTTCAAAAAACATTTCAAATGGTTCTATTTTAAAAGAATACAATGTAACAAAGGTTACATTGCATTCTTTTAAATGCCCGCTCAGACTTTTCAATGTTAATTTTTGCATTTTTTGTCACGGAATTCAAAAATCATATTTGTTTTGTCGTAACATAGATACATTAGTAACATCGATAGTTATTTATTTATGCTTAATTTCATATTTTCTTGATATAAGCGCAAAAATTTTTTAAGCCCTTTGTTACATCAGTTTATTCTAATATTGTTCAGTCTAATATTGTAAGGATAATTGCATTGCATATAGCACTTTTTCCAATATCGAAATGTATTTAGGAAGTATGATATTAGTAAAAACAAAAAGAAATAATACAATTCTTTACTATAAATGTTTTAAAACTTACAACAACCATATAATTCTTTACTATAAAATCTTTCGTCAAGATTAGAAGCGCTTTTATGAAGATGATTTTCTTAAGTTAATACTTTTACTTTTCTGACCAGAGACCGTGTCCAATCTCCTATCATAGAAGTATCCCATCGTTCTTGATATCTACTATCTGTTTTTGCAATATCCTGATTAAATCTTTCACTAGGTTCTTCACTGAGAGATTCACTCTAGATTTATCAGAACCTAGGTAGATTTTATTTAGAATGCAACATATGAATTTTTATGGACACATAAAAGCACTTTGTAATAAGTTGTTTTTAATTTTAAAGGTCCTTGCAATTTTCCAGGAATTTACAAACTACATCAAGAAATGTACACTAACCTTCTTTGTTAACTTTTGTCATTACTCGTTTAAGTTTCTCTGATTTAAACACTTTATTTGGGTCCAAAGACTATAATCTTGATTTTTGCCTCAAAATTTACATTTGCATTTGCCGTTGTAGTGCTATGGTTAGCGCTCATGAACTCGGAGTATTAAGATTTTGTTGGAATCTACTAAAGACTGCTTGAGAAACATTGAACTCAGAATGATTATTTTTGTCAAGAAGTTTTTTGAGATTATCATTGTATTTTTTCTTCTGTACTGAGTGTGTAAGAGGCGAAAAACTTATTTCAATATTAGAGCGCATAATGCACAATAGGCTTTACAACTACCTGTTAAACCACCACCTGCTTAATAATAACCAATATGGTTTTCAAAAACACCATTCAACAGAACACGCTATAGCCAAACTTGTCAACGAAATTTTAAATGGGTTTGACAACAATAAATACACTCTTGGGGTTTTTCTCGATCTTTCAAAAGCGTTTGACACAGTTGACCATGAGATTCTTCTTTATAAACTGTATAATTATGGAATAAGAAATAACAATTTAAAATGGTTTCGCTCTTACCTTAATAATCGGAAACAAGCTTTATCATATGACAACACTGTAACACGACTTAAAAACATTACTTGTGGGGTCCCACAAGGATCAATTCTTGGTCCATTGTTATTCCTCGTTTACATTAACGATATCTACTTATCTTCTAACATACTTAACTTTGTCCTTTTTGCTAATGATACGCAAGTATTCTTTAGCCACACAAACATTAGCCTATTATTTAACACTGTTAATCAAGAACTTGAGAACCTGAACGAATGGTTTAAGGCTAACAAACTCTCTTTAAATGTCGAAAAAAGTAAATATATTCTTTTTACAAAATTATAAAAATCTGAAACCCTCCCCTTAAAACTACCTGATTTACTAATTGATAAAACAAAACTTAAACGAGAATACTCAATCAAGTTTTTAGACGTAATTCTTAATGAACATATTAGCTGGAGTAATCATATCAAAGTAATAGAAAATAAAATATCTAAAATTATTGGTATTATGTATAAAACAAAACATCTCCTGAACGCAAATTGTTTAAAAAATATTTATTTTGCATTTATTCATAGCTACATCAGCTACTGCAACGTTATCTGGGCAAGTACTTATCCTTCAAAGTTAAATACAATCTACAAAATACAAAAACGAGCAAGTCGCTTGATATTAAATGCAAATAAATACGCTAGTGCCAGACCACTACTAAGAGAAATTGGAGTGCCTAATGTCTATGAAATAAATATTCTTAATATACTTATTTTTATGTTCAAGTTTAAAAATGGTATGCTACCAAGCATTTTCCAAACTTACTATTTTTCTTTAAACCACAAATACGAAACTAAATACTCAATAAATAACTTTTTTATACCTAAAACATTATTAAAACAAGCTGATTTTTCGATATCTTGCCGAGGGCCGCGGTTATGGAACTTGGTTTTAACGAGTAATATAAAAACTTTAACCTCAACTCAACAATTTAAACGTGCAACAAAACAACACTTATTTGATTTTGATACAAAGCAGTTACTATCCTTTTATTAAAAATTTTGATAATGTTATTTAATTAATATCTAATAAATTGACGCAACATGTTAATTATATTGTATGGTACTTAAAACATGTTTGATATTATTCTATATTATAATAATAACGCAATTTGTAAATGCAATATTTATTATAACTTACGCCATTTGTAGATGGAATATAAAACAGAATTTATTTGGTTTTGTATGTATATATGAACGGACTTATATTTGCATGTATGTGTGTGTGTATAATAAAAATAAAAGTAGAATAAAATAGAGAATTAAAAATAATAATAATTTTAAAAAATAATTAAAATTTTTTTTTTTTCTTCTTTTTTTTCTGCAAATAGTAAATTGATTGTTAAATCAGTTTTCTCTTTAGTTTCTACTTTCCTTTTTCAATTTTATCGGCTGAATTTTTTAGTTATATTAACGGGGCTGGATGATAAGACCATGTCTTCTGCCGGCTCCGGTCGAAACTTTAATGTTATATTTTTATGTTGTAAAAACATTGTAAAAGCTTATTTCTTTTAATGACGAAATAAATAAATAAAAAAAAATAAAAAAACAATTGTAGAGCAAAACTATTATAAGAGATGTAAACAAACTATTCATATCTTTACAATAACATAGATCATTACGCAATTCCTAAGAAATTTCAAGGTTATTTTACCATTGTAAAAGAATTTCAACATAGACATAAATAACAGTAGCGTTCAAAACTTCATTAAAAAATTAATGCATAGTAAATGCTCCATGTTTAATTAAATTAAATGTAAGACTTTTGGAGAGTGTGGTAAGAAGTATACAAAGATTTTATGGTGGTGGTGGCATTAATAGGCTGTCATCATGTGGGAAAGATGCTGTAGATTATATGTCTGAATCTTGAGAAGTTTGTCTCCCTTTGACTTTGTTGTATTTCTTCATACAAAAGTGCGCGAACGTTAATTGGCTAATTAATAACTGGCATGCAAAACGTTTATTTACGTTTTATGAAAGATTAACTACTGTAGGTTGAATCTTCAAACAACGGTAGTTGTAACCAACTACTGTTGTTTGAAGATTTTTATGTAAATTTACTTTTCAGGAGCCTTCTTTTTTTCTTTAACACACTTTTTTTCAAACTTTATTGCCTCCGCTTGGTTCTTATTGGTTATCTCCCAATATCTTTTCATTTTCCTACCTTGGATCTTTGACCATTTAAATATTCTCTTTCCAGAATAGGGATCTAATAAAAGTAAGATATTTTAAAATTTAATACATTTTCATTTAAAGTGACAGTTGATGAAATATGAGTGCTTTATTTCATATCAGAGGAAGATGTGGACTAACTCTATATCAAAGCATTTGCAAGTCACTATTGACTATTATGACGTTTGATAAAGAGAAGGTCTAACTGGCGAGGGAGGTTGGGAGTACTTCCCCCATCCTTTCCGGACCTCTGCTATGTTTAAAGGTCCTGGGCTTCTCTATAAATCATGATACACAAATGAAACACACAAAAATACAAATTAATAATAACTAATTATTGCAAATATGTATAAATTTTTATTTTCCTATACCCTTTTAAGAAAAAACTACGTGATTTAGGGTTTAACGTAGATTTCCAAGGGGTGTAAATGAAAATAGGTACCTAAAAAAAAAAAAGAAAAAGGGGCCTTTATATATAATATAGGGAAATTTTGATATATAAGACGGCCCTGCATCTATGTCTCCCCCTTAATGCCAGTTCGACCCTGGATACAGAGTCAATTTTTGTCCATTTAACAATTCTTTGTCAATCTTGTAACCGTGTTTAATGAGCTATTTGTAAGTTTATCATATTGCTCACGGGTAAATACGAAGATTTTCCAACAAAACTTCCACCATTACTAAGAGTTTTGGTTAAAGCTCTTGTCTGTTTTTAAGCTTTTTTGAGCTCATATTGCTATCACAATAAAAATTGGTTTGCAAACCATCAGCTTTTAAAGTATTAACTTGAAATAAAAAGCCAAACCTATTATAATAACTCTGTATACAGAGATTCTCTGATTCAAGACTAACAATAGCTTGCCAATAATTGGAAGAAATGTATGTATTTTGAACTTTTCCGAAGGCGTCAATCCAGCGTCAGCATGATTTGCTTCTGCAACATGGTCCCATCTTCTGTTTCGCTTAACTTTTCTTTATTTTTTAAGAATTGCAACTTCATTGCAGCTGTATTTAAATCTAGTTTTGAATCTTGAAGACATTTGTTTGTTTTTTAAATCAAAATGGTTTATCTTGAAGTTCTTGTTCACGATTTAAATTTGTTGTTGAGTTATCTAATATCTCGATACCGCTAGTTTTATCAGATTCAATATTTGATTCAGACTATGTAATGTTGTGGGATTGATGGAGTTCAGAAATCTTTTTAGTTACTTCCAGAACTTTTTTGTAACGTTTTTCTTTCTTTTTTAAACTTTGCTTACTCCTATTTCATGATTATTAAGTTTTATTTTAATAAAAAGAAATCATTATATAAATAATATAACGAGCGAACAGTCTGCACTAAATTTTTTTATTTTTATTGAATGGAATTTAAACAAAATGAAAATGAGAAAAAGACGATTTGGGCAACGGAGTAAAATTAATTGTTGCAGTGTGTAGGTTCCCGATAGCTTAACATCTGACAGATAAACATTTTTTATTTCTACTGTATCTAGATATTCGATATTAAACATTTAGTTTACGAGGCCACAAGTTTAAATATCCGATTGTTGATAATTTGGTATTTTTGCTTGTTTGACATTTTTTAAGATGGACCTTTTTATTTGTCGATATCTTTTTCTACGTGTGGGCATATATTTTATAATTGCTTTATCTTTTTTTAGTGGGCCTACTTTTTGTGATGGGCCTGTGGCTATATCATTCTCAGCCACCGCTTTAGTACGGGCCTGCATATATGTGTGATGTTTGAGTCAAATTTTTCTATTGCCCCTCCCTCTTGGCGGCTTTTATATATATATATATATATATATATATATATATATATATATATATATATATATATATATATATATATATATATATATATATATATATATATATACATATATATATATATATATATATATATATATATATATATACATATATATATATATATATATATATTAGGGATATGACTTTTTTGCAACCTACTAGGCCTGTATCGTAATTCAATGAACTTTTATGTAAAAAGAACGAATAGATGTTTCATTTTGACATATTTTGAAAAAAGGTCACCCCAAAACCAAAAAATCGAATTTTCAATAGGTACACTTTTGTACAGTAAATGAATATTAAAGGCTGAAGATGTTGTAAGAGTCATACTCCTGTTGTTATTTTATTTATTTATGCAACATGTACTGTGATATAACAAAAAACATTATGTGATATATAATTATACAAGTATTACAAAATTAACAGTATCAAAGCGTCTAGTACAACAATATACATAACTGTCTGTGTCTATAGGCCTACTGTGTTTAGTACATGGGTCACATGATGCTCACGTCTCATAAAGAGTCTAGCGCTTATTACTTAGAATGAATCGAAGTTGCAGTTTGTCTTTCTTTCTGCAGGTAGCATACAGGTCTTGCATCACCTTGATTGCACGTTCAGCTATCTGATTACTTCGTGGTATGTCGATGACGGATGGCTCTTTCTTCCAGTGATTTTTGAATGACTGCAATGCCTTTTTGTAAGGCTTCAATACATCAGATAAATTCTTGAAGTCATTGTCATTGTACTTTTGACTACTAAACCAATGTTCTGCCCACTCATATGAAATGAACCTGCAAACCTTCTCCAAATTCTTTCTCGCTTCAGGCATAAGAATGAACGCCAGAATGGCGAGAATGGCTCTTGAGTTCCATCTGGCATTGCTCATATTAGGAATGTTCTGAAAGTGAATCAGAGGGAAGTTTCTTTGTTCTTCATAGAACCTAAACACTCTTGTTAAATGGTACAAAAACTTCATATCGTCTCTCCACCCTGATTTATCAAGAATTTCTACAGTTCCATTCACAAACTTATCCTTCAGTTCATCATACTTATTCAACAGTTCAGACACAAATGGGTATTCAATGTTTGGAGATTTGGTATCACCCCCAAGTTCTTCGTCCATCACCAGACGGAGAATCCTGTCTAGTACGTGATGCTGACAACCGATAAATTGTGGTATTGTGACACCCTTTAATTTAAACATACGTTGCAACTTCACAACAACTCCATTTCTCTTCCCAGTATTGACGTTTGTTGTATCAGTAATGATCATCTTAATTGAATTCCACAAATTGTATTCATCAATAAGTTTGGCAATTTTTTCAGCAACAGTTTCAGCTTTGCCATCTTTTAAACGCAGTGCATCAAGTTTCACGTCAGTTCTTTCATTCTGAAGTACAACTACCTGATATTCCTTATCATCTATTCGTTTGCCGTCAAAGTGTAAGGACCACTGTTCCATTTTAAGTTTTTGTATCATTTCTTTTTTTAATTTACCTGCCTCTTTGAATATGGACTTGTAAATTGCTGATTGACTTGGAGTTGGAATATCAATACCTTGTTGTGATAATACATTGCATATTTTAGCAGCTTTCTTTGTGGAAACTCCACTTGATGTAACCATACTTACAGCAAATTTACTTTTGTAGTGCTTTCTAGTTTTTTTCTGAGTGTCCTCATCATCGTCTTTATCACCGTCGTCGTCTTCATCATCTTCACTCTTACTTTTGCAGTTTTCAGATTCAGTACCACTGTCTGTGGTAGACAGGACTTGTGATGTGGAAGGTATTGCTGTTCCAGACTGGACTTTCCTTCTCTTGGAAGGGTGAATGGTTTCTTTACTTGCCACTTGTCCTGTTGAGTACCCCACCTGTCCTTTACTTTCTTTTTGTAGGTGGTATAGACGTTTATCTTCCGAGGATAACCACTGGCCATTCACTTTCGTGATGTCAAATAATGCATTGAGAACATCATATTTTCCACGCTTGACACATTCATCATAGACCTTCAGCACCTTCATAAGCTTTGCTCTTATCACTTGATCAGACACACGTGGAAAATTCAGTTTATTGTCCCACAATTTTGTAATTTCCTTAGAAATTTGGTCTATTCGTTCTTTTCTTCCTTTAACATATGCTCCGAGAAACTGGTATCTTCCTACGATCTGCAATTGAAGTGGTATTCTGGATTTTTCATCGAGTGAATGTTCTTCTACAGCCACGCTTCCTCTTCTTCTGTGTGACTCTTGAAATCTCACCAAATTTTTAGTCCAAGTCTTCTTGTTCTTTGTTACTGTGGTATGACTTTTCTTGTGAGACATCATATAATATTGTTACGACTTTACGGATAGCTGAGCGTAAATATCCGTTTAATAAAGTCGTTTAATTAATAAAATACTTTAACTGTATAGTAATCCAATTATAGTTCGATAATCCAGTCAATGTTGATAACAGTTCGATAATCCAGTCCGTATCCTAACGATAATGCTACAACTACTTATACTTCGTACACTTACAGCGTCTTTAGTTCGCTACAGTAGTTCCTTATTAGCTCAGTTACACGCAGAGTACTTCATAAAACTATTCACATTATCAACACTGAGCTCTGACAGCAGCTCGCTTATATAATTATTTAGAGCTTCCAGAATGTTCTACTAAGTTCTATAATCTTCTACAGTCTGTTACAGTCGTCTATATCACCGTGGTAACACAATGACGTCATCACATAACAATTCCAAGTATTTGCCGGCACACGGCCGTTTCGTTGCCATGGTAACGTGTGGCGTTATATTTATAAATTCATAACAAAATAATGAAATAAATAGAATTAAGCTGAGAATTAAGCTTAAGATTAAAACATCGGTCAAAAATGAATGTATAAAAATGGTAAATCAAATTTTTATTTTAAGGTGACCTTTTTTTGTTGCAGAAAGCTATTTGGGCCTTTTTTCATGATTTTAGGTAAAAGTTCATCGATTTATGATACAGGAAACATTTTATTTGAAAAAAAAATTAAAAAGTCATATCCCTAATATATATATATATATATATATATATATATATATATATATATATATATATATATATATATATATATATATATATATATATATATATTTATATATATATAATATATAAATATATATATATATAAATATATAATAAATATATTAATAAATATATATATATATATATATATATATATATATATATATATATATATATATATATATATATATATATATATAATGTATATATATAAATATATATATATATATATATATATATATATATATATATATATATATATATATATATATATATATATATATATATATATATATATATATATATATATATATATATATGTATGTATGTATGTATGTATGTATGTATGTATGTATGTATGTATGTATGTATGTATATATATATATATATATATATATATATATATATATGTATGTATGTATGTATGTATATATATATATATATATATATATATATATATATATATATTTATATATATATATATATATATATATATATATGTATATATATATTAGGGTGTCCTTAAAACAGCTTTTTTTTAAAATGTCTGCTCAACCACTCAAAATGTTCTATATAGTAAAATAATACTAGAATTGAAAAATTTTTGAAAAAAAAATATTTTTAGGGGTAGTTCAAGACCCTTAAACATCAAACAGGTCTCTATAATTACTAAATAAATAGTTCTTCAAAAGTATATCATATTGGGTCTCAAAAGAAGCAAAGTTATATAAAATCTTCAAAAATAATCAATATTTTATAAAAACATTAAGAAAAAAAAATTATAATAAAATTTTTATGTAAAAATGCATATTTTTACTTTTTAATTTGAGGATGTTACTTTATATATATATATAAATATATATATATATATATATATATATATATATATATATATATATAAATATATATATATATATATATATATATATATATATATATATATATATATATAAATATATATATATATATATATATATATATATACATATATATATATATATGTATATATATTTGTGTGTTTCATATTTTATCAATTTTCAAAATCGAACTCGCGAATCGATTTATAAATTGACTATTTGTATAAAAATAAGTTTGAGCAAAAAAAAAATAAAAAAAATTTAATTTTTAGGGTCCCCGCCAGTTCGATTTTGGGCCAAAAATGATGGGTGTTTTAAAGGCCTGGCGGGGACCTTAAAATTTATCGAAATTTTTATTTTATTCTTTTAAATGTTATATGTTGGATTGAATATTAATCACATAAATGGAGCATGTTGAAAAAATTAAGAAATTAGTCTACAGAATCTTTTAAAATTGGTGAAAAATCCAAATTTTCCATCTTAAAAATCTATTTTATCACTCAATCGCGTATAAAAAACATTTTTGATTTTCTAATAAATTGTTTCCAGACGCGGAAAAATCAATAACCTAGATATTTTTAATAATAGTGTCAAATGAGGTATATACAGGTCTAAAAAAAAATTTCTTTTATCCTTCGAGGTAACCTAACCCTTACGTTAACCTTAATAGCCTAATAACAATTGTTTATTTTAGTTATTTTTATAATAAAAAAGACTTAATGAACTTACTGCAACATTGTTAAAAGTGGTATTGCTGTTATTAGTTTTATTGCCTCAAGATTAGAAAGTATATGGTAGCTTTTCAACTTTAAATGATTTTCTTGGTATTGTTGCAAAGTTTTTTTTGGTTTTGTAAAAAATAAAAAATAAAAAAGAATGATATGTTTAAGTATAATTAAATAAAAAATACATATTTACAAATCAATATTACATCATTAAATAAAAGTCATCATTTAAAAACTATATTATCTATTTTGCAATTGCTTGATATGCTAATTGCAAATCTTCTTTCGTCTTTGCCTTGTTAAGGTTTTCTCTCCTTTGGTGAATAGCTAGCAGTAAGTCCTGACGATCGTCTTCATTGTGAACGTTATTTACAAAGTCTGATACAACTTTAATAGATCTTTCAGAAACGTCGTTAACCACTGCAAGGTTGGAAACAAACTGGGAAAAAATCTTAAACTGTTCAATATACTCCCATAGTGGTGCCGGGCGGTTTAACCAAAGTTTATCATTTAGCTTAGTAAGGTTTAACAAACTAAATATGAACCAAGAGTTTTCTCTCACTAGTTGGGCAATACTTGGTGGTTTTTCTAGGTTAAAGTTAAGAGTTTTTAACAAATTTAATTTTTCGGAATGCCGAAAAAATTCAGGAACTGGTTTCGAAAAGACCATTTTTGCAACTTCTTCTCTCTCTGCAACAGAAATACCTTGGTCTAGAAGAGCCAGCGGAATTAAAGTTTCCATAAATGTGTCAATCAAGGTACCATAAATGTGATTCCATTGAAACCATTGTGACATCAATTCCATTTAAAATTGTTTCAGAATTCTGAACATATTGTTCTACGTAACCTCTATATTTTGTCATTTGCCAATAGGCTTTTATATCTTGGTAAGGCGCAGCGTAAGGTAAAGAGGTTTTTAAAAACCAGACGGTATAAAAGATTGAGATAAACTCAGCAGTAGACTGCACTTCGTTCTTTTGATCGTCTGTCAATTCATAAGACAGTTGCAAACTCAATATCCGAATCTTGAGATAATAAATAGCTTTGGACATAAAACGTGCATGAGACACGCACCCTGGAGCTTGAATTTTAAAATCTCTTTCAGGGCATAAGTACATTAGGGTTAGTTTCAATAACTCCTTGTAGTCTCCTCTGGGAAAAGTGTTTTTTTTTAGAGCAATCTCGCAATATTTTACAGCATCGAGTTTATGGATTTCTAAGAAAGTGGTAGCAATAGATTGAGTGTCATATTTTACAAACTTTGAAGAGTCAATGCTACTTTTAATGTCATTCCAGTTTAATTGGAACCGTTTAAACATTAGGTTTTCTGGAGATTTAGTTTTTCCACTGCACTGTCTTTCACAGAAGTGTTTTAGATGTAACTCATAAACATGCCTCCTGCAAGCCAGCTCTAGTAGAATTGAGTTTTGTTTATGACTAAACCTGACATTTGTACCAGAAAGTCTTCCTGTATTTGTAGCTGTTGTATCAAAACATAAACCTTTCACGTCATCACATATTCCATACTCATCCAGTATTTTAACTAAAGCATCGTATTGAGCTTGTCCAGTACCACGATCAATTGCTGGAATGCCAAGGAGCTTCATTTTACCATCAATATTTACCGAGACCGCAAATCGATCTCTTTTTGATTTTATACCTTCTGTGATGTCTTCGATAATTTTTCCATCAAAATGTGCTATTATGGGAAAAGTAGCTTTAGCGGTAGCAATTTTTACATTTTTCTTATATTGTTCAGCATTTTCCCGAATAGATTTTTTTTGAGCTCGCCAAATAGTTGAATGAGACACTGAAAAATCAGCCACATTTCCGCCTGAACTTACGATTAAATCCGTACATACATGCACTAGATCTCTTCATGAAATATTTTTTGAGACTGATGTCATGGCAATATCTTTAACAAAACCTTTCCTTAACTCTTGTTTTGCGTTACTTGGGCCGGGTTGCGATAAATCAATAGAAATATCTGATTCTGTACTCACGTCACTGATATCTGAGAGAAGCTCTAGATCTGTAGTTGATTCGTCTATTTGGGGTAACTGTTTAATATTACAACTTTTTAAAGGCTTCTTATCTTTATTTACCGTTTTATATCTCATGTCTTTGCTCCCCAAAG